>NW_027187370.1:761598-821598 GCF_028583685.1 Petaurus breviceps papuanus
AAGGAAGGAAGGAAGGAAGGAAGGAAGGAAGGAAGGAAGGAAGGAAGGAAGGAAGGAAGGAAGGAAGGAAGGAAGGAAGGAAGGAAGGAAGAAAGGAAGGAAGAGAAAGGAAGGTGTTGTATCTCATGCTTAATGAAGTTTTCTCAGTCTTGTTCAGTCATGTCCAACTCTTTGTGACCCCATTTGGGGTTTTCTTGGCAAAGAGACTGGAGTGAGTGGTTTTCCATTTTCTTCTCCAGCTCATTTTACAGATGAGGAAACTGAGGCAAGCAGGGTCAAGTGACTTGCCTAGAATCACACAGCTAGCAAGCGTGTGCCACCTAGCTGCCCTGTAACAGACCTAAATAAGCCTATTTTAATATGTGATGATGGTAAAAATGTTAAATTTGGAGCAAAAGGACCCAAGTTCAAATCTCAGTTCTGCTACTATCACTGTGATCTTGCTTCTACTCCGCCATCTTGACTCCACCCCCCCTATCACTGTGATCTTGACAAAATTATCTAGCCTCTCAGGGACTCAGTTGCCTCATCTGTAAAATAAGGCATTAGGTGACCTCTGAGTTCCCTTTCAGCTCTAAATCTACACTGCTTTGATCCCTTAAAATGTTGCTATTCATACCTTTGTTCTCTAGAATGTCTATAAATGATGGCAAGCCTAGGAGACTTTAGAGTTCAGCTATAGAGCAGAGGCAAAGCCCAAGAGTGCTTAGGATGCACGAGGGCATCTGTCCCCCAGGAGCCCTGGTCACCAGCAGTCCCTTCTGGGACCAAGACCTATTGTCAGAGGTTCTTGGCAACTGATAAACCAGTATTCTGTTTTGCTCTATTTTGTTTTGTTTTGTTCTGTTCTGTTTTGTTTTCACATGAGCTGTTGAAATGTCATAAAATATTTGGAGTTTGACAAATTGCAGCAAGCTTAATTTGAAAAACTGACTCAAAATTAAGGATTTTACATCTCATAATAATTCCTGCAAGGCAGTGTCAGATCCTGAATTTGGACCTGGGTTCAAATCTCTGACTCTGCTATTTAATCTCTATGACCTTAGGTAAGACATTTTACTTCTCTCAGCCTCAGTTTCCTCAAAACTGAAATGATGGGGGTGGAACAGATAGCCTTTCAGGTCCCTTCCTGTTCTATCTGCATCCATGATCCTATAATCTCATGATCCAAAGACTTGATTTATATATGCATGTCCACATGAAATCCCAAAGGCTTTCTCAAAGTTCTCAGTGGAAGAATGCCACAACTCTATGGATCTGAGTAAATTTCTATACATTCTTATGTTTGCCCATAACAGAAACACTCACTGGAATGCTCACTGACTGAGACAGAAGGGAACTACTGTGTGCAGCTCTCACAGATCCAGGCCCAGATTGGGGCCCTGGAGGAACAACTGCAGCAGGTCAGGACTGAGACCGAGGGCCAGAAGCTGGAGTACGAGCAACTCCTGCATATCAAGGTCTATCTGGAAAAGGAGATCGAAACCTACTGCCTTCTGATCGATGGAGACGAAGGGTAGGTATCAAGCTGGAACAGTGGATGGAGTGCTGGACCTAGAGTCAGGAAGGCCTGAGTTCAAGTCTCATCTCTGATATATAAGTGGCTGCTAGACCATGGATGAGGCACTTAATTTCTCAGGCCCTCCCCTCTACCCTTGCCAAGCAACTCTCAAAAATGATGTTACTTATAATCTAATCTCCTAGATTTAGAGATAGAAGGGACATCAGAGGAAATGAATCCAACTCCCTCATTTTATAAATGAGGAAACTAAGATTCAGAGGTTATGACTTGCTCAAGGTCACACAGCTAGTAATAAATGAATGAAAAAATTATTTACTACATGCTAGTCTTTTATTTACTACTACACCGTGCCATGGTGCTAGGCATGGGGATATTATCAGAAAAAGATGACAAACTCTGCTTTCAAGGAGTCCAAATTCTAGTCAGGGAAGACAACATGTAGGAGAGTTAAACTGTAGGAAGGAAGGAAAGGGCCAGGAGTCTTAAGTGCCAGCTTCAGGGTAGATGACAGGGCCAAGGTGGGCTTGGGAATCAGAGGGACATCTGCTCCTCAGGATCAGCCTGCTACCATTTGGAAGGCAAGAGTGAATCTAAGAGTCAGAACAGAGAGGGAGGCACTGTTCAGGCAAGAGAAGAAAAGGTGGCATTGGCAGAAAGTTGATGGTGGGTTCTAAGGAAAGTGGGGCCTCATATAGAGCCATCTAGGTACCCACAGATGGAGTCTCAGGAGACTTTCCCATGGTGAGGGGAGAGTAGGGAGAGAGAAGTAAGACTCCAGTTAATGCGTGTCTATAGTGGGTATTAAATTCCACCTATCCTGACTCCAGGTCCAGGACCCTACACACTATATATCATACTACCTGAATAGTCAGAGAGAGTTGAGTTTTCATACTGAAATTGTCCTAAGCCAAAGAAATGAGAGAGAGAGAGAGAGACAGAGAATATGAGAGTGAATCAAGGATCAACTAGTCAGTAGAAGCCAGGAGATTTTGTCTTCACCAGGGAAGGATCTTAAATTCAGGTCTTCTAAGGAATGATTGAAAGAACTGGAGATGGTGAAAGTGAAGACCTAAAGGGTAAATGATAGCTGTCCAAACATCTAAAGGGCTATTATGTCAAAGATGGACTCCATTTATTCCACTTGACTCCAGAAGATAAAACAAGGGATGCTGGGCCCAGGTTACAACAAAGAAAATTTAAACTCAGTGTCAGAAAAAACTTTCTAACACTTAGAGCTTTCCCAGAGTAGAATGAGATGTCCTAGGAGGGCTGAGTTCCCCCTCCTTGAAGATCAAGCACAAGCTGGATGCTTGCTTCTTGGGTGAGCGACTGAGGGAATCTTTTGTAGGCTACATGGCCCCTGAGGTCCCTTTTGAGTCCAGGATATTGTCACGAAGCCTCTCCCTTTTATGATGTGCTCATCTACCCTCTATCCCCACAGAGCTTGCAAGTCTGGAGGTCACAAGTCTAAAGATCATGGATCTGGAAATCTGGGAAGTCAAGTTAAAGGTAACTGGAATGAAATTCTGTTTCTAAGCTACAATAATTGAATTATATTCTGCCTTCCAAATAACACCCCTGTGACCAGATCCTCCCAGATTCTAAGCTTCCTGAGGGCAGGTACTATACTTCATTTCATCACAGTTTTCCTAGCACCTAGCCCAGTGCCTTGCCCACAGGAGAGGCTAAATGCCTCTCCTAAGGCTAAATTCTTAATTGAAGTTAAAATAGAAATATTTATATTATAATAATTTGACTAAAGTATCATATATGTAATATTATATATATAAACTTATATATAATTTATATATAAGCTAAAATACAAATTTATATAAACTAAAATATAATAAACTATTATGATAAATATATTAATTTAATAATAAATACATAATTAAATGATGAATATATTATAACAAATACTAATGGAATATGTCTTTAGATTTTTATGATAAATTATTATGCCCCCCCAAGTAGCATATGTCCATCTTTTTAATTGGACAAATATTAATTTAAAAGTTATGTCTTTCTAATGTTTTAAGGTTTGCAATGTACTTTCACCACAGTGACCCTGTCAGGCAGGTAGTATACACTTTATCATTCCTATTTCATAGATGGAGAAATAGAAGCTCAGGCAGGCTAAGATTTAAATCTCACAATTAATAAGTGTTAAAGCCAGGTCTTCTGGTATCAGCATAGTGCTTTGAAAATATTTTCATTAGTTTTTTTACATATTTTGCATATTTTTCATTAGTTCATTCATTCATTCTGGTTCCCAGATCAGCATTCTTTCCATCATATCACAATAGGTATGAAGTGTCACTAATGGCAACACAAGACATGACAGAAGTATCAGTATCTCCCATATAACAGCTTAGATTTATATGATAGGGAATAAAATGATGTTTCATCATTCATATTTATTCTGTTTCTTCTTATTTTTAAAGTTTTATCATTGTCTTTTGATTTTACAATGTAGTTATTTCCCCTTAATATGCTCACTACACTCTCATACCTCCCCAACCACCACCATTTGGATCCTTCCTTCTAACAAAGGAAAAAAAAAGCCAACCAATGCAACAACCATGTCTGAAAGCATATGCAATTTTCCTCACCTATAGTCCACCACTTCTCTGCTGAGAGGAGAAAGGTATATTTCATTAACAGTTCTCCAAGATGAAGAATGTTCATAACAACATATCAGAGTTCAACTGTCTTTTAGTGTTGTTAAAAGCAATGTGGCATTAGCGGATTGAAAGTTGCTCTCAGTGCCAAAAAGGGAAGACAGAAAAAAGAGGAAAAGGATTTATTAAGCACCTGCCATGTGTCAGGTTGGGCTGCTAGATGGCTTAGTGGATAGAGTGCTGGGCCTAGAGTCAGAAAGACTCATCTTCATGAGTTAAAGCCAGCCTCAGATACTTACTAGCTGTGTGACCCTGGGTAAGTCACTTAACCCTTCTTGCTTCAGTTTCCTCATCGGTAAAATGAGCTGGAGGAGGAAATGGCAAATCACTCCAGTATTTTTGCCAAGAAAACCCCAATTAGGGTCACAAAGAGTCAGACAAGACTGAAAAATAACTCAACAACAAAAATGTGCTAGGTACATATAATCTCATTTGATTCTTACAACTCTGTGAAGTAGCTGCTATTGGTAACTCCATTTTAAAAATGAGGAAACTGAAGTAGAGATTAAGTGATTTGCCTAGGGTCCCACAGCTAGTGAACATCTGAGGCCATGTTTAAACTCAGTTCTCTAGGACTCCAGCCCTGGTGCTCTCTCTCCTGCCTCTGTACCACCTAGAAGGCCTGGGTTCAAGTCCTCTTCTGACACATATTAACTGTATGATCCTAAGCAAGGGAGCCTCAGTGGGCCAGGCAACCCTCTAAGACTATATGTTACCAAGAAATAGGTCACTAATCTGTATATAAGGATTTCTGAAGGCCACATATTGACTTAGTTTTAAAATCTAATATTATCTATGTTTTATTATATTTTCATTTATTTTGTTAAATATTTACCAATTATATCTTAATCTGGTTGGGCACTCTGACTGTGTTGCCAGTCAAAGAGGCCTGTAGTCTGGGTATGTGACATCTCTGATTTCCATTACAAAAGATCTTCCACATATTTGTTCCCTTGCTTATACTTTCTTCATTCTGTATCACTTCTAAATAGTCTTCCCACAATTTTCTGAACTCCTCATCTTCCTTTCTTATAGAGCATTCCATCCCTGGGCCACACTTTGTTCAGCCATTCCCCAATCTATGGGTACCCACTTTGTTTCTACAAAGAGTGCAGCTTTGGACATCTGCTCGTATATACAAAGCATCTCTTTTTCAGATTGCCCTTCTTGAAGCATACACTCAGTACTGGGATCACTGGGTCATGGGCACTCTGGCACTTTCAAACTTCTAAAGGTTTTTTTTTTCCCATTTCCTCTCCAGAGTCCAATAAAGCCATAGTGGTGAAAAAGGTACTTGAGGAAATTGACCAACGAAGCAAGGTCCTCACCACCAGGCTCCAATCTCTGGAAGAGAAGGCCCCAAGCAATTAACCCGAGATGAGCAGAGCAGAGGGTCTCATGCTCAGTACCTTTAGAGAAGAGAAATTGAAAAACCATCTGGATATATAAGCATCTCTAAGAACAGAAAAAAAAAATGTAGTTTTTCCTTTTAGTTCCTGAAATGCAGCTTCTTTCTGTGCAATAGATGTGGCCAAGTTTGTTTAGCCACCTACACTCACATACACATACACACATTCATGTAATGTAGCATCATCTGTCATAACATCATTTGAAGCAGCATCACCTACAACTGGGTCATCAGTGTAGGCCAAGGATGATGATGACTATTCAACCTGACCTCATCTGTTGGGATTTCTTAGTACTCAATAAACTGTCTCCCTCTTGCAAGTTATCTTTGGTGCCTTTTGTTATCTTCTCTCCAAAATTCATAGTTATAACATATGCAGCATGAGGTAGTGGATAGACATGTTTTTGCATCCAGGAAGAACTAGGTTCAAGTCCCATCTCTGACACATTCTGGCTCCAGGCCTCTGGGAAATTTCTTAATCTCTCAGTGCTCTAAGACAGTGCTGTCAAACTCAAATAGAAAAGGGTTCCATTAATGGGGGCCATTAGGAGACAGCTATAGGAGTTACATAATTTACACAGGGTCACACAATCAATGTAAAGTAGCTAGATGGTACAGTGGATATAGTGCTGGGCCTGGAATCAGGAAGACCTGAGTTCATATGTGACCTCAGACACTTACTAGCAGTGTGACCCTGGGCAAGTCACTTAACTTGTTTGCCTTAATCTATTGGAGAAGGAAATGGCAACTATTACAGTATCTTTGCCAAGAAAACCCCACGAACAGTGGATTCATCAAGGTCATGTAGAGTCAGACTTGACTGAACAACAACAGGAGCCATTAATCTATACATAAGGATAACTGCATATTGTCAGTTTTAAATGTGATATTATCTATATTTTATTGAATTTTAATTTATTTTGTTAAATATTTCCCAATTACATTTTAATCTGGTTCAGGTGCAATGGGTCATATAGGCTTTCAGCAGGTAAATTTGACACTTCTAATTCTCTGATTACAAATGGCAAAGAAGGTGCCAACCTGCCTTTAAAGAGGCAGTTTCCCCAATCAGAACTCCCCATACCACTGAAATAATAGGCCCAGTGCCCAACACGCGCAAACACATCATTATTTTTCATTTGTATGAAATTGTTATGAACAGTTTACATATTTTTGCCAACATCATTCTGAGACTTTCCCTTCTGATAATTACAAGTAAAAACAATTCAGTAAAAGTAAATATGCTTCTATTTAAAATCTCCCCCTTATCGAACATGATTTGGCACTTTAAAAAAAGAGATGTTTCCCTGAAGTTTTCCCCATAGAATCTCAAGTTTGAAAGGAAACTTTCAAGTAATACAGTCAACCCATCTTCCTGTACCCCCTTTGAAAACATCCATAACAAAGGGAATCTGTCTGAATTACTTTCACAATAGAATTACAAAACTTTTTTTTTGACTAGAGGATTTATTTGTTGCTTGACTGGTTTTTGTCTGGTCCTGTGATTTTGTAGTATAAAGTAAATTTCATAGTATAAAAAAAATTAAAAAAATATACCTGATGGGGAAACTTCCTTTATCAATGTAGATTGGACACATTTTTATAACTTAGAGCCTTAGGAATTTGTCTGGGACACTTGAGAGGGTAAGGGACTTGCCTAGGGTCACAACCAGGAGGTATCAGAGGCCAGACTTGAATCCAAATCTTCCCAATTCCAATGGCCACTCTCTAACCATTACACCATGCTGCCTATCAAGGCTCTGAAAGTAATCTTCAATTAAGCAGAAAAAAAAAGTTATCCTTCCCAAGATAGTTACATGGATTCTCAAAACAGAAACCATATGATATATAAAAAGAAATCTAAAAACACATTACAAATCTAAATAAAAACAAGTCTTATTCAATCCTTTGGGATCCATGCTACAATGAGCATTCATTAAAGAAGGAACTAAACACTTATTAAGCACCTACTATGTGCCAGGCATTTTGCTAAGTGCTTAACAAATATTACCTCATTTGATCCTCACAACAACCCTTGGAGGAAAGTGCTACTATGCTTATCTCCATTTACAGTTGAGGAAACTAAGGCAAATAGAGTTTAAGTGACTTGCCCAGGATCACACAGCTACTAAGCGGCTGAGGCCATACTAGAACTTAAGTCTTCTGATTCCAGAACCAGTGCTCTATCCACTGAGCCATCTCACTGCCTTTTTAAGAAGGAAATTTGGAATTTACTACATGTTATACAGTTACCCCTTCCATATAGAGACTTTCCCCATAGTGGCTTCAATATATCATATAAGTCAACATAAGAAATTAAATGGGAATTTGGGGGGAGTTTTGTGGAAACCACAAATAACATGCAAATACCAGCAGACAACATGGAAAAAGTTTAGAAACTCAAAAATGCATAAAACATATGTACAGCATTGTATAAAATCAATGTATTTTATCTTTTAATACCATAAAAAGCAGGAGGACGAAAAATTTTACACAGATTTTCTAGATGGCAGGGGGACCTAACCCCCATGATGTAGATATTGATGAGAGACAGCAGGATATAATGATTAAAAGGCTGGATTTGGAGTCAGAGAGACCAGGTTCAAGTCTTGCCTCTGATACACACTAGTTGAATGACCATGGACAAGTCACTTCCTCTCTCAGGGAACCTGGGAATTTCCTAAACCTATTAAGTGACAGACACATTGCCAGTCTGTATCACCAGAGGAAGTTTTGACACTAGGAGTTCCCAATCCTGATGAAATCACAGGTTTGACCTACTGACACCACCCAATAATGCTTCACTAGTAGTACTAAGACTTTGAGTTCACTTGTTGGATTTAATTGGGCAAAAGGTTGAGTTTTTAACCATTTTTATGTCTTCAACCCCTTTGCTATTTTAAATGCATAAAATAAAATGCACAGGCTCACAAAGGAAACCAATTACATTGAAATATAGTTATGAAAAATTTTTAAAGCAAATTTACAGAGCTCAAGTTAATAACTCCTTTCTAAATGAAGCAGCCAATTTCCTTTTTTTTTAAGAGGTAAGTAAGATTTATTGAAAGAATGAGGAAAACAAAATACAGTCCAAAAAAGAATGCTTAGAAAAGAAAGAAACAGAACTTCTCTCAAAGACCCTCAAAAATTCCTAGTCACTTATAGTCCCCCTTATTGTATTTTACATATAAAAATTTTTAATATTCATTTTTTAAAATTTTAAGAGTTCTGAATTTTCCACTTTCTCTTTCCCCACTCCCACCTACAAGAAGGCAAGCAATATGATACCGATTATACATGGAAGCAGCCAATTTTCAAGGGGATCACAAATCACAGATTTAGCATGGGAAGGGATCATAGAGGTGATTTAGTCCCACTCCTTCATTTTACAGAAGAAGAGACTGAGACAGAGAAGAAGACTTGAGTTCAAATCCTGCCTCAAACACTAAACTAGCTGTCTGACCCTGAGCAAGTCATTTAAACTCTCTGTGCCTCAATTTCCCCATTTATAAAAGTGGGGGGAAAGAAAAAAGGGGAAGAGGTTGATCCCAAAGGTTCCTAAGGTCCTTTCTAGTTCTAAATCTATCACCTACTATCGACTGATTCTCCCAAGGTCACACAGCCAGCAAATGGCACAGCTGCCAGGTCTTACAAAATACTTGCAACACACAGTGTTGGAAGGAAAATGTGTTCTGTGTGTCAACAGTGCTCCCTAGTGAATTTCAGTATTACCTTCCTCCTAACAGCAGTGATGCCACTAATTTCTTCACTGTTTTCATTCGCTGTCAGGTTTGACTCACCACAGTGTTCAACACCTAGCACCCTACCTAGTACTCAAAGCTGGTGCTTAATCAGTGTTTCTTCCATTGAATTACAAAGGGATTCCAACAGGAGAACTGAGTAAGGGGACATCTCTAAGCACTGAATGCAAGAAATACAAACTGAGGGGGGAAAATAGCAACAAACACCAAAAGAAAGGGGGTGGAAAAGAATTCATCACAAGGGAAACATCAGAGAAAAACCAGAAAGGAGCCTGAAAAAATTGAACTAACCAAAGAAGGGGCTTCGATTCAATAAACAAATGCTATGAAACAAAAGAAAATAGTGTGGAAACCTCAGGAGGGAAGGGAAATCTTACAGCCACCAAGGGAACCTAATAGTCATGGATGAATAGTCTTGCAATAGCTACCTTGAATTACAGGTAGTTTATTTGAATTTGAATTACAAATAGTTTAAGGAGTTTCTTACTGATGGGGTTAATACTAATGGGGGAGATCTCGTATAGTTTTTCTAAAAGAACTAAATTATAGGAAAATCACACCAGACTTTTTCAGGTTGCTCAAAACTGGGAAATGGCATAATGGAATACTACTGTTCTGTAAGAAGTGATCAAGGGGATGATTTCAGAGAACACTGAAAAGACTTGGATGAGCTAATGCAGAGGAAAGTGGTCAGAACTTTGAGAATTAGTTATACAATAAAAACAAAACTGCAAAGACAGACAATTTTGAAAGACTTAAGATCTGATCAATGCTATAACCAATCACAATTCCAGAGAATGATTGATGATTAAAAGGTAAGGGAGGCACTTGAGGACCTAGAGGGTCACATGTGGCCTTGAGGCCGCAGGTTCTACCCCTGATCTAAACTGGATGCCTCTTGACAGAGGGATGATGGTTCAAGGTACAAATTAAGAAATATTTTTGGACATGGACCATCAAAAATTTTTTTTTCATTTGACTATACATATTTGTTACAAGGGTCTGGTTTTCATAAGTAGGGGAAGTGGAAGAAAAAGAAAATCACTTTTTGTTCATTAAAAATTTTTATCACATCAGGCTTTTTCTATACACTTGAAATAACAATCAATAGTAGCATTCACAGAAGACAAAGCTAGTAAAATAAGAGATGAGAAGGATACAGCATTCATTTATAAGAAGAACCTTTGTGGTTAGTTTTGGATTCACATTTTTCAGTGTGGTTGTGTACAACGTCTTTTAAAAGATACAGTATAACAAGTGGACTTCAGAGAAGCCTGGAAAGACTTATATGAACTGATGCTGAGTGAGGAGAGCAGAACCAGGAGAGTAATAGCCACATTGTAGGAAGACTGATTGTGAGAGACTTAGCCCTTCTCTGCAATGCAAGCACCTAAAACAATTCCAGAGAACACACAATGGAAAATGCCAGACACATCCAAAGAAAGAACTATGAAGTCAGAATGCAGAGTGAAGCATACTATTTTCTTTTTTGTTTTATTTTGTTTTTTTTTCTTTCTCATGGTTTTTCCCATTCATTATAATTTTTCTATGCAACATGACTAATGTGAAAATGTGTTTAATAAGAATGTATGTGTAGAGCCCATATCAGATTGCAAGTCATCTTGGGAAGGGAGAGGGAGAAAAATTAAAACTTATGGAAGTGAATGTTGAAAAATAAAAATAAATGATTTGATAAAAAATAAAAGGTATAGTATAAAACCATGCAATCCAGTGGGACCTCCCCAAATAACTCAAGAATAATAAATATTGCTTTAAAATGAGCTAATTTTGCTGTTCCTCACAAATGACGCTCTCATCGCCCATCTCTGTACCTTTGTGTACAAAGTCCCCGATGCCTGGAATATCTGTTTCTTTTACCTCTGCCTCCTAAATAAAATCCCAAGCTCCCTTCAAAGCTCAGCTCAATTATTAACAATAGCTAGCATTTACATAGTGCTACAAGGCTTGCAAAATGCTTTGCTAATATTAACTCAGTTTGTTCCCCCAACAACCCTGGGAAATAGATGCTATGATTACCCCTATTTTACAGATGAGAAAACTGAGGCAGACAGAGGCTAACTACGTTGCCCATCATCACACAGCTAGTATGTGAGGTGGGATTAGAACTCAGGTCCTCTTGATTCTAGGGTCCTGCATTTTAGTCACCATGCTATCTAACCTTTTCTGATTCCCCAGCTGCTAGTAGCTCTAGTCCACCCAAAATACTACCTTATATTTATGGATTCATTTTGTATATATTTACATAGGCACATATTATCTCTCCTGATAAAATGAAAGTTCCTTGGAGACAGGATATTTTTTTCCTTTGTAGTTCATGTATGCATATATACATATATATAAATGTGTGTGTGTGTTTTCCTGGCCATATATGTGTGTATATGTCTATCCATGTATGTATGTGTATATGTGTAAATTGTTATTATTGTTGTGTTATTTCAGTTGTATCCAACTCTCCATGTCTCCATTTGGGATTTTCTTGACAAAGATAATGGAGTGGTTTGCCATTTCTTTCTCCAGCTTATTTGACATATGAAGAAACTGGGGCAAATAGAGTTAAGTTACTTGCCTAGGGTCATACAGCTAGAAAGTGTCTAAGGCCAGATTTGAACTCAGGAAGATGAATCTTCCTAATTCCAAGCTCAGTGCTCTATCTGCAGTGCCACCTACTGTAACTTTAAGGGTTAGCTTCACTAAGACTTGTGGGGCACTCTGTATTTTTGGATTGATTGAAGGCATCATAGAATATTTCCAAATTAATCCTACTCTCCCTTCTAATTTTAGAGAATAAATGTAGGACTAGAGGGAACCAATACTGATATCTCTCATTTTGGCATGACTAAGATCCCTGCTGAAATGTTGAGTTTGAAGCTAAAATGGAAAGAAACCATTACTCGTCCAAAGCTAAAAGTGCCGACATGACATATACATCACTCCACTATGGGTCACTCTTATCGTAATAAATATTGCCAAGGCACCTATCATAAGCTCAGGGCCCAGGAAAATGGAAAATCAATTAAGAAAAATAGCATGCAACTGTTTCCTGGAATAGTCCTAGATGGAAAAAAACATTTTTTAAACTGATGAATGATCAACAGGAAAGCTTCAATTAGAAGTGCAGAATGTAGGATCATAGGATCACAAAAATTGAGTTGGAAGGAACCTTAAGGGCCATTAAGTCCAACTCCATCCTTTGGAAGATGAGGCAGCAGAAGCCCAGAGACAGTGTAACTTGCCCAAGATCACACAGTAACTAAGTCAGAATTCAAATATATAATTGGAAAGTGTTTAACAAAATAAATACAAATTTAATACAAAATATAATAGATAGTGTTAATTTGTGGTTTTCTAAGTCAATATGCACCTGCAGGATCTGTTTCTCTTTGAGTTTGACAATACTGTTTTAAAATGTCATAGCACAAATGTTGAGCACAACTGAAATAACTGAAAACAAAATGTTGAGCACAACTGAAATAACTCAACAACACAAAAACGTCTTTGACTTTAACAACTTCATTCAAGGTCTTCAAGCAGAAGCTGGATAACAATTTGTTGGATATGTAATAGTGAACATTTGTTTGTGTATGGATTGGACTAAATGGCCACTGAGGTCCCTTCCAACTCCCAAATTCTGCAATGTCACCATCTGTCTCTTAGGGATTTAGCTTTGTGGAAAGACTTCTTGAAAGAAGTGATATTTGGGGGTGCCTAGGTGGCACAGTGAATAGAGCACCGGCCCTGGAGTCAGGAGGACCTGAATTCAAATTTGGCCTCAGACATTTGACACAAAAACTAGCCATGTGACCTTGGGCGATTAACCCCAATTGCCCTCCAAAAAGCAAAAAATTAAAATTAAAAAAATTTTAAAAAAAGAAAGAAGTGATACTTGAACTGAGTCTCATAGAGAATTAGGGGCCTCAAGAGGGAGAGATGAGGAGAGAAAGCATTCCAGACCTAGAAACCAGCCTAACAGGGCATGAAGGTGGGAAGGGGAATGTATGAGGACAAGAAAGGAGGTCAATTTGGATGGAGCTAAAAAATTTTTAAAGTAAAGAGGACAGCATTCCAGCCATGGGGACAAAGCTTGTGAAGGGGATGAAATATAGGGAATGACAAATAGACCAGTTTGAATAGGACATGCAAAGAATGAAGGGGGAGTGACATGAAATCAGTCAGGAAAGATAAGTGGGAGCCAAATTGTGAAAGGCCTCAAAGGACTAACAGAGAAATTCTGTATTTTATCTCAATGTTTTGGGAGAAACATCTCACTGAGTTGATGTAGTAGGTAATTGCTGCCATGATATATTTACCACAATACAAAAATTGTAGAGATAAAAAACCTAGGTTTTACTATGATGCTCAAGCATAGATTCAGGTCTCAGAGAAAATAAAGCTGAGTAACCATTAGTATTCTAACAAGTCTTCTTACAGGTGAAATTATGTCAGAGTGACAGAGAAATAATTCTTTTACATATTGCATTTTACATATTACACATTTACCTCTGTACATTCCTCTTAGGTCAGAAAAGTTAAGGAAAAGATAGATCCATAATCCCATGTTGCTTTCAATGTCATAAAAGTTGGACAAATTTAGTTAAACAGAGTCATAGTCTCATACATAAACAAACCTGATTAAACAGACTTTATAGGTCAACTAAGTCAGGTTATAGATTAAACTACATTTAGAGGATTCACAGATAATCTGCTTAAGGGAAAAATTTACATGTTAACAAGGAGTCAGGGACAGTTGAGATTCTGACTAATACTCTAAGGAATGTTTAAGACTTTAAGTAAGTTTTCGTGTCCCATGGGATAGGTTTTGGTCAGGTGAGGTTTATAATAACAGAAGACAGGCTTTCAATTAACCAAAGTTACAGGAGGAAGAAAAGTAAATCTCCCTCTATGAGGGAAGTAATTTGATATGTGAATACATAATACTTCCACAATGGGGAGAAGGATGGGGGGTAGGAGTAGCCTAGTGATCTGGAAAATCACATAAAAAATTTTGGCCTTCACTTTATAGTCTGAATTTTTTATTTTTCTTTTGTGGGTGTTTACAACACCTTATTGTAAAATTTGGGTTAAATATTTTATCATAGGCTATATGTAGGTCAATGTTAAGTGAAAAACACTTTTTCTGTGTTGTCTGCTGGCCTTTGCTAGTTGTCTGCAGCTTCTGCAAAAGTCCCAAAATATTCCCATTTAATTTCTTATGCTGACACAGGATATATCGAAATTTCCAAGGGGAAAGTCAAGATGTGGAATGGATAAAGTAAGTGGTAAAGTAAATGGTAAAGAGAAGGGAGGGCAGATGGAAAAGGTGGTCTGGAATTTTAATCAACATGATTTAGCAACTGACTAGATATGGATAGTGTAGGAAAAGGAAGAGTCAAGGCCAAAGCCTAGACTCCAAACCTGGGTGACTGGAAGAATGGTGGTGTCTTTGATAGGGAAATTATGAAAAAGGATAGAATTGAGGGGGAAAGACAGTAAGAAAGTCCATTTGAGACCTACTGGATTTGAGATATCTGTGGGATGCATAGTGGTAGACATCCAAAAGTCACTTGGTGATATGAGAATGGGGCTCAGAAGAGAGGCTATATATAATTATAATTATAGATAACTCTCCATATAGTTATAGAAAGAAAATATATATATATACATATGTGTATATATATAGTTTCTCTATATAAAACTATATATAGTTATAGATAACTCTAGTTATAGAGAGAAAATATATAATATATACATATGTGTGTACATATATATGTGCATACACACACATATAGCTTCTGGGCACCATCAGCATGGATGTATTTGAACACATTAAAACTGATGAAGTCACCAAGAAAGAATATAGTCCAGGAAAGCGCCTGGTGGACACCACATTTAGGGCGATTGAACAGAGAGATTGATCCTACAAAGGAGTCTGAAGAGTAAACAAAACAGAAGGAAAGAGAACCAGGAAAGAGAAGTATTAAAAAAAAAAAACAGGGAGAAGAAACATGGTGAACTACAGCAAATGCCAAAATGACCAAGAAGGATAAGAATAGAGTAAAATACCATCAAATTTAGCAATAAAGAGATTATTAATGATCACAGAGAGAGCAGTTTAGTCAAATGGTGGGAATAGAATCCAGAATACAAGGAGATGAGAAGTAAGTGGAAGGTTAGAAAGTAGCAGCAGTAAGTTTAGAAAGCTTTTTCTAGGAATTTGCCTATGAAAAGGAGGAGAGAAATGAGGGGATAGTCTGAGAGGATGGTAGAGTCAAGTGAAAGTTTTGGGGGTTTTTTTAGTGATAGAGAAGTTCTGGGCATGCTTGAAAGAGCCAGTGGATGAGGAGAGTTTAATAATCAGGAGGAGAGGGTGACTGAAAGAGCAAGCCAGTGAAGTGTGGGATGAAGGGAACAAAAAGAGAGATTGGTGTTTGCAAGAAGAGAAGAGATGGTGGGAGCTGATACTGAAATGATTTGAAGAGTGTAATTAGGAAGGAGAGGGAGGTGAAGAGGGGAAATTGGTTGAAATGAAGTACTCTGCTGAGAAGGGTATAGGGAGATAGTAGTAAATCACTTGAGAAGAGGTTTAGAACAAGAATAAAAGAAATTAAGATGTCATATTTAATTGGGATTATATTTAGAAATATCTATCATTTCAGTGATATTTTTAAGTGAGCCATAATTAGGGAAGGGGAAACTGACTTTGTACTGGGATGCCCCCAAACTCAAGGGGAGTTGTCAGCATTCATGATCCTTCAAAACAACAGAAACAACTGAGTCTATCACCTCATTAGCAAAAATAATTAGTGAAAATAGGAATCTTCCAGAAGGCATGCTTCCTCCCTCCAGTAGCTGCATCCCAATTGAGCCCCTTCCCACCACATTTTTCTCAGATCCTTCCCATAGGAATAGCTTCATGGTTTCCCCAGGGCCTTATGTCCTGAAGCCTGAGTTTACTTTCCAAGCCCTGCTCCCCTCAACTTAAATACCAATTAAAGAGCCCCCTTTGTGCAACTATTTTCAGTCTGGGCTATGTTTCATAGTGCTTCTCCCAAAATTACTAGCTGTGGCTTTGCGAGTAAAAAGTGAAAATCTTCTGCTGCTAATAAACTATCAAGCCAATAAAAATGAGAACCAGCAGGAAAACAAAGAAACTCGAGAAAGAGAGAAAGGGGGGGGAGGGGAGGGAGGAAGGGAAAGAGGGAGAGGGAGAGCCAAAGAAGATAATTCAATCCCAATGAATTTGCTGCTAAAAAGGAATGTTCCCAAATATATCAGGGACAGGGACAAGGACAGGCCTCTCCTCACAGCCATACTGAGCCCTGTGCTCCCTCCCTGCCCAAGCAGCCCTGCTGACATTCCTGCCCAGCAGCATCCTTATTCAGATTCTTGGCTTCGGGGCTAGAAGAGCATGCTTAGGCTCGTCTCCAGCCGCAGCACCTAAATCAGTGCTTTGGGATTCTAAAGTTTTAAGAGACACTTTTCTAACAACTTACTCTTCAAGTATTACTGACCTAATCTAAGAACTCTTTCAACCATAGAACAAAGAGAATATATGTACATATGATGGTGAGGACAGCATGGAAGATTGGAGAGAGCACTGGACTTGGGAGTCTGGAAGACCTGGGTTTCAGTTCTGTCTCCTATACTCACTGGCTGTGTAAACATGGACAAGTTTATTTACTCTCTCTGAGCTCCTGGCAACTCTCTAAGACTTACCTGGTGTTTGAGTGGTTTTTGTTTATCCTTAATAGACTGACATAATCATTTGCTAAGTGTTTATAATTAAAACATTCAAGACAGCTAACTTTTAAGGATTTGGCAATTTTCCAAAAGATTTTACTAGAGTTTTAGAGGTTCAAGGAGTTAAAAAACAAAAAAAAAAGATTGAATTCTATTCAGTTAATTGCCCCTTAAGATAATTAAAATAAGAAGAAAAAAGGAATAAATTCACAAATAAGCATGTTTCAGATGTAGCCAAGGATGATATTTTAGTTCAAATGTCTACCTTCTTCAGATACAAAACATGATGCAAACTATTTGCTATTCACTTGATTTTTATATTAAAGACTTCATTTCACAGAATTCAGCAATCAAGTCATGCTGTCCAATTCTTACCTTCCCCTCTTCTAATGCACCCAGTATCTGTACAGTATTGAGAAAAATCTCAAAATAAGAGACTGACACTGAAGCCATAATTATTCTGCCCAGTAAGTCTAATAAAGGTTTGCAAAAATATTTCCCAAGAAAACCCCACTCTACAACACAGTGCTCAGGAGTGTGGTGGAGCCAATTCTACTAGGCTTATAGGTATCACTATTCAGCATGAGCATTTACATTAGAGAAATTGACAATGTGGATAAATCATGGATTTAGGAGAGAGGCATAGGGAGAGATATTTATAATGATGGGAGGTTAGCATAAAAAAGATGAGTTTTTGATTAGGGAAGTGTGATTCTAGTACATATGACCATCCCTATGTCTGCTGAGGTGGGGTGAAGAAATGGGTTATGGAATTTAAGGACACTAAGGAATTGGGAGGTTAGGGAGTCTGAGGAAGGCGCAAAGTTGTAAAGAGCTTTAAATGCCAGACAAAGTACTTTATAACTGATCTTGAAGGTTACAGAAGTTTAATGGGGGAGAAGGGGTGATGATACAGACTTATCCTATATAGGGAAATCACTGCTGTGTGGAAGATGGGATAAAATTTGAGATAAAGAGAGGCTAATGTGCATGTCCATGTTAAGAGAAGAAGAGGACCTGAACTAGAATGGTAGAGAGGAGTATATATACAAGAGATGTTACAGAGAATAAATTACAAGATTTTATCATTGAACCCACAGGAACTGATGAGATCCTTAAGCAAGATACAATATAATGAAAAGAAAAGGAAGCCCAAGACAAAGCCTTAGGACACACAGTAACTGTGGCATCAACAGAAATCCAAAAACTGAGGAAGACCAATTAGTTGTGTAGGAGGAGAACCAAGAGAGATCCAAATCACAAAAATCCAGAGTGGAGAAAGAATTCAAGAGAATGTGGTCAAAAGGGTCAGATCCTATGGAGAGGTCAAGAAGAATGAGGATCAAGAAAGGGTCATTAGATTTGACAGTTAATTAGTAACTGGAGAGTTAGTTTCCCCCTTACCACATGTGTATTCTACAAGTGTGCTTCTCTCCTCTCTTACCTTAGGTTTAAACTCACTCTCCCCATGGAACTAAGTATACTTTCATTAGACTATGACCCAGGCATCAAGGAGAACATTTTTGTACCAACTGTTACTATTTTGCTATCTTAGTAAATTCTTTTAAGGAAAGCTAACTGGGGCCATTGGCACTTTCCCAAACACTTGGGAAAGGCTTTTTGTAGGAAGTGGGAATTTAGTTGGAATCTGAAGAAAGCCAGGGAAGTCAGGAGAGAGTATTCCAAGCAGGAAAGACAGTCAGAGAAAATACCCATAAGCTCTACGAAATGGCATATCTTATTTAGGAGCCTGATAAATTCAATGTTATACTAAGAGTAATAAGCATCCACCCTTTGGTGACATTCAACACATGTCAGTCAATAAAAAATTATTAATTGCCTACTATATGCAAGGTACTGTGCTGAGCTCTGAGGAGTTGCCCTCAAGGAGCTTACATTCTAATGGGGAAAGACAACACACAAAAGAAAGCTAAAAGATTTGAAGGGAAGAGGATGGAGCAATGCAGCCAGGTGGGAAATGAAGAGATGGCTGCCTGGGAACCCACCTTAAATGGAGGCTCTGGGGCAACTCTCCACTTTCAAATCAAAGTGTGAGTGATCTTCTAAGATGAAGAGCTTTCTAAAGCATAATGGGAAAGTACTGAGGAGCGCAACTAGGTGGGAAGTGAAGAGATGGCTGGCCTGGGCGCCATTCTTAAATCACAAGAGTGACTACAAGTTGAGGGATTGAACCTACAAGGAGTAATGCTGATTGGGTGACCCTAAGCAAATCACCCAACCTCTCAGTGTCCCAGGCAATTCTCTAAGACTATGAATTGTAGAACAGTTGCTCATTTGCGTGGCTCAGGGTGAGTTCCCTCATTAGGAAGCCTCCTACGTCAATGAATTCACTGATGCAGACAATAACAAAAGTATGTGAATAAATAGGTAGACACGACAAAATTAACAGGCATCACCTCATTTACAAAATATGGCTTTGAACATTCAGTCCCTTACCTATGATTAATGTGCAAAATCTGGTAAAACAAACAATATTCATTGGATTAAGAAAAACTCATGGAAAGAAACCAAAGGTACTACCCTAATTAAAGTAGCATTCTTGTTGGAGAGTCACAGGAAAGAGGGATAAGTTTCATGGGAAATGTGGTTTAATTATAACTTTTGTAGAACTTGACTGATGGTGTATAAAGGTGAAGCAAATCTGATGGAACTATACTAAAAGGTAAATAATTGCTCATCAAGGATTTTTTTAAAAAGGAAAAATGATGCTTTAATCTATCCTGCTGCATCATGAAAACAATTTAAATCGCCCCAAGAAATCTTTCTTTTCCAATTAAACTAAGCCAGTAGAATATTATAGGGCTAGCTAGGTGATGTAGTGGACTGAGTGCCTGGCTTGGAGTCAGGAAGATTCATCTTTCTGAGTTCAAATCTTACCTCAGACACACTAGCTGTGTGACCCTGGACAAGTCACTTCACCCTGTTTGCCTCAGTTTCTTCATCTGTAAAAAGAACTGGAGAAGGAAATGGAAAACCATGCCAGAATCTTTGCAAAGAAAACCCCAAATGCAGTCATGAAGAGTTGGACACAACTGAAAAATGACAGAACAACAAAAAATAATATTACAAAGGGGAAATTATCTAACTCCAAATTTAAAAGGCAAAACTTTACAGAGGTGGCATTTGTTTTGGAACAGAGGAAAATAGAAGCCACACTGGATTCTGAATACCAATAAAATAAAATAAAATAAAATATATTTCTCACATTAATATCATTGTCACACTTATAGAAGCTGAACAGATTCACTTGCAATAACTTGTCTATCTAAGACTTTTTCATGCACCACAGGGGGTAAAAGAGAGGAGAAAGAATCTCTGAGAAGAAGACACAGGGAGGAAATCACTGCAAGAAAGAAAAAAAATGTTAAAGAGAAACCATTTACAGAGGCAAATGGCATCTGTATATATGTATAAAAATTGATCATGTATTAGGGGATTAAAAATCTCACAAATAAACAAAGAAAAGGAGAAATATTAAACACATTCTTTACTTACCACAATGTAATAACAATTATATTCGATTAAAAAAAGGAAGCCAGGCACGGTGTCATATTCCTAAGGCCCCTGATCCTGGGGAGGCTGAGGTTGGTAGATCACTTGAGTTTGGGAGCACTGAGTCACAGTAGAGTAAGTTTTTGGGTATCTGAACTAAGCCTGACATCCATATGGTGAGCCCCTGGAAGTGAAAAGACAACCATGATACAGAAGCAAAGCAAAACCAATCCAGGTTGGAAAAAAATGGAGCAGGTTAAAACATCCATGCTGCTCAGCATTCATATCAGGTCCATGAGTAGCCATTGCACTTTCTGGATAAGATAGGAAGCCCTCTGTCTGAGAGAGGGAGAGAGAGAGGAGAGAGAGAGAGAGAGAGAGAGAGAGAGAGAGAGAGAGAGAGAGAGGGAGAGAGAGAGAGAGAGAGAGAGAGAGAGAGAGGAGGGAGAGAGGGAGAGAGGAAGTGAGGGAGAGGGAGAGAGAAACTCATTGAAGAAAAGGGAAAAGTTCATGACCAAACAAAGGATAGAGAGGATCACAGAAGAAAATGACAATCTTGATTACATATAGTTAAAAACTATTTTCACAAATTAAACCAATGTAGTTAAAATTAGAAGAGAAACAGTTAACTAGGGGGAAATTATATAGCAAGTTTCTCTGATAAAGATCTCATATCCTAGTTATATGAAGGGCTCATTTAGATCCATACATAAAATATGCCCTCAACGTATTGTCTAAGGAGCCTTATCTGTGTCCTGATAAACCAAAACATGGCTTAAGAATGGCATGCATAAGTGCGATCTGACATCTAACCTGCCTCTACAGAGATTAGAAGAGCAAAGGACCATGTCTGAACCACCAGTGTGTTAAATGGGGAGAGGACCAGGCAAATTCCAGAAGTAACACCAAGGTTAGGAGTTCCTTTCTTCAGACTCTTTTCTTGAGCACGGTGTTTGACTACAATTAATTCTATTTGCTCCAGTCAAATCTTGGTACTCTAGGCCAGCAGCATCAAACTCAGAAGGAAAAGCAGGTCACTAAACCATACATAAGAATCCCTGCAGGTACATATTGACTTTAAAAATTAACATTATTGTACAACGTCTAGCACATGGCAGGTGCCTAATAAATGATTGTTGACTTGACACCAGGGCAATACTACAGAAGACTGTATGGGTACTAAGGGAAATAGACATCAGTTAGAAGGGGATGGATAGAAAAAGTAGTTTTGATAGCTGTGAGTTTGTATGTCAAGATTTCGTGTTATCAGATGAAGAAAAGCTTCAAGGGTGGGGAACCTGTGGCCTTAAGGCCACATGAATACAATCGGTATTATTTATTGAGTATTGGTATTATTTGCTGAGGACCTAGGGAGCCCACGTGGTCTTCATGCCCTAACCTATATTTGATATCTGATTAACCTGAGTGCTTACATGGGAGCTGAGGTCTACTTCCTTTTGATGTGAATTCTAGTAGATTATAAGATAGAGTGTTAGCTCTGGAGTCAAGAAGACTCATTTTCCTGAGTTCCAATCTGACCTGGCTGTGTGACCCTAGGCAAGTCACTTAATCCTGTTTGCCTTAGTTTCCTTCTCTGTAAAATGATCTGGAGAAGGGAAAGGCAAACTACTACAGTCTCTTTGCCAAGAAAACCCCAAATGGGGTCACTAAGCATCAGACATCACTGAAAAAAGGACTGAACTAATAGATTATAAAACTAAAAGTTTAAAATCTTGTTCATAATCTGTTTCAATGTTCCAAAAAACATTAACCACTTTGTGTTTGATATTTCAAACTAAAAATTACTGTTTTCAAAGTAATTCAACTAGTTTGCAAATAATATGCAGGAACATTTCCAAGAATGGAGGATTATAATTCAATTCAGTATTTACTGATCCCATGCTATGGCCATGTGAGGTGTTAATATGGAGACAGCAACTTAAATACAACATATTTCCGACTGTGAAGGGTTTGGAAACTTATTGGGCTGAGAAGGGAGAAAGGTTTACACCAGAAGCTTCAAAGGGAAGAAGTTGTCTAATTAAGAGAATCAGGAAGTAGGCTAGAGAATGGTTGACCTTAGAAAGGTTAAAGTTGGCCTGGGAACACGAAAGAAGAGCTAGCAAATGCAGTGGGAAGGATCTGGTTGTAAGATGTAGTGAGAGAACACTGATGAGTGAGTGCATAGTTTGTCTAAAGAGTGAGCTCATGGTAAGAGTCATTTCAGTGACAGTGGGTGGAATTTATTAGCAAAAGAGTCAACACTTCTCAGGGAAAAGAGAGGAACTCCAGAGGCCTGTCTATGCCTTGATAAGCCATGACATACACAAGAAAGATTTTACGTAGGAATAAGGCTATGACCTTAGGTAACTCCAATCACAGCAGCACACTTGAAGACTGCTGCTCTGAATAATTTTGAGGGTTTGATTGCCTAGTATAATGAACTCTCTATTCAGAACTAAACATTGTTCAATAAAGTAAAGCATAACATTCATAGCAACATCCTTAAGCAAAACATATCATTATATATACATATATATGTATATATATACATATATATATAACACTCACTATGTCATATGGTGCATAGCATATATCATTGCATTCAGTAGCATTTCCCAGAATACTTGTTTACACAATCCGGGGTTCCCAAACTAGGGTCTTTCCTAGCACAAAAAATCCTTAAAAGGTAGCAGAAAATACTACACCATCCACCCCTAGGTCACAATAATAACAATCTCCTTAATCAATACCAAGTGTCCAAGTAAAGTCCTGTTTCATCTTAACTCGGGGTTGACTTCCAAGACCCATGGCTCCTCTGTGGGCTGACCACTAGTTCCTCCCTTAACAAAGACACACAGAGGACTCCTAAGTCTGCAGGGACTCAATTCAGAACACCCTCTCTGACCTCCACCAACACTTAAAAAAAAGTGACAAACATTGATTCAAGCCAGCTGAGGAAGGAAAGGACAAGAGCCAAGGAAAAACTAGGACACCCAGGGGTCCATATACATGGCCATACCTAGTCTGAAAGACAAAAACTGAAGTCCAGATGTGGCCATTTCTATCCTGCCAGAAGCTGGTTAAGTCAGAGACCAAGGCTGTGAAATGTGGGAGATAGCTAAGGCAAATTGTAGTACAGCCCCAGAGTGTCTCTTTCTCAAAGGGAGAGAAGTCACAAAGTGAGTGATATGGAACATAAGAGGCTGAACAACTAAATATTTCAAAAAGAAGACATTTTAATTTAAAACCTAAAGCACAAACAGATAAATCAACAGAGATGATCCTATAACTGAAAGGATGAGTACTAAATCCGCAAAAAGAATATAAAAGGGGCAGCTAGGTGGCACGGTGAATAGAGCACCGGCCCTGGAGTCAGGAGGATCTGAGTTCAAATCTGACCTCAGACACTTAACACAAAAACTAGCTGTGTGACCTTGGGAAAGTCACTTAACCCCAATTGCCTTACCTTCCCCCCTCCAAAAAACAAACAAACAAAAAGAATATAAAGTTCTTGTAAACATTGTAAGACAAAGGAAAGTGAACCAAAGCCTGCCCAAACAGAATCCTGTGGACTCCTAAGACAGTATGGACAAACCACAAGAAATTCTAGAATGGTTCAAAAGACAAGTAAATCTAATAAGAGATTGGAATTAGAACAAAGATCAGAATACATAGTTTTCAAAGGAAAAATAGTTCACAGATTAGACAAAATTGATTCCATAGTAGTGAGTTTATCAAAAAAAAAAAAGTGAAAGAAAGAATAACAGATCTGGAGCACAAAAATACTGAATTGGAGGAAAATCTGGCAAAAAAGAAGCACAAATTTGAAATGACACTGATAGCCACATAAGCCAAAGCCACAGGCCTTGAAGAGAGGATGTTCAGAGACAACAAATATCATGCATTTCCAAGGAAGACATAACAAATAAAAAAACTTGAATACCAGAATATAGTAAAGAATACCCCCTCCAAAAGCTGCCCAAAACTTTCAAATAAAGAAAACAAAGTACCAATCAAAAGATTCCACCAATTGCCTCCCAAAAAGAGAAACCTGCCACACATCGATCTGGAAGGAACTTTTGAGGTCATATAGTGCAATTCCTTTGTTTAACAGATGAGGAAAATGAGTCCTAGAAAGTTGAAGTGACTGGCCAAAGTCACACAGGTAGAGAATGACAGTGCTGAGATTTGAATCCAGGTCCTCTGATTGCAAGTCCAGAAATTTTTCCAGAGCAGTATTATTTTCAAATTTAATCTGAAAACCCAGGAATTTAGCACTGAACCAATTTATCATCAAAATTTGAAATTAGCTTTCCTTTCTCAGACTATACATAATACTTTTTTACACCTCTATTAGGTACTCAATACTTTCTTTCTTCTAATATTGATGTGTTACTCCTCACATACACATCACACATGCACGCTCGCACATGCACACACATACACACCTGCTTAGCAGTTTTTTTGAGAGAAGGTACTATATCTTATATTTCATCCTCTCCTAGAGTTTACTATAACATTATAGGTATAGTAGACCCTTCTCAAGTGTTCATGAAAATTCATTGTTGCTATTGAACAATACTGAAATGACAAGATATAGGAGGGAAAGCAGGACAACAATCCCTCTGAATAAAAACTGACAATTGTAATTGCATAGAAAGGAGAGAACAGGAAGAAAAAGGAAAAAAAAATGCTTATGGATAAACCAAAGCAGATGAAATGTTCTTTTGGGAGGTGAGTAAGGACAATCAAAGAAAGATGCCAAGATCAAGGCTCCGAAAGGGTCCATTCACCTCAACCCACTCTCTACATCTTGCTATAATGATTGAAACCATCAAATAGAATAGACATCTTCCATAAATGACTTCACCTGACCTAACAGTCTTTGCTTTTAAAGCTAGTCCATAAATTTGCAAAGTCAGGTTTACATTTCCTTTTTCAAGGAGAGTTTCATTTCATTTGTGCCCCCAAATGAAAAAAGGGTAGGCATATGATGCTACTTCTAATTATCACTGGATTAAAAAAAAAGAATCTGCCTGAGGACTCACTACTAAGTGCAGTAAATTGGATTCTGACTAATTCTGACACCGTGTATAATTGTTTTGCCTGAGTGGCACAGGAGAAATGGGAGGCTTCAGTGCTCTAAAGCCCACTTGAATAGTTCATAAAACTAGGAAATGTGTGACAATACAGTTCAGATAAATAGAAGGTAGGGAGGAAAAGTGGAGAAATAACAGCTTGTGGGATGCTCACAAGCTGAAGTATAATAATGATGCTAATTTTTCCCCACCCTTGCTAATTTTTTTTCAGTATCAATTGACCCAGTAGGGTGAGGTTAATTATGAGAAATTCATCCACTGGGGATTAAGGGGTAAAAGGACAGGGATGGAATTGAAAGAAGCAAAGAAACACCCAAAATCTCTGTATATAAGGATGTCCTGATCAGGGCAGTCTTCACTCCCATTTCTCACTCCTGGAACAAGGCTGACCAGAATACATTATGTCTTGCCTCTTGAGAGCTTCTTCCCAGGCTGGAGGTAGTGGTTGTGGCAAAGTGTGCAGCAGTGGAAGCAGCTTCAGCAGTAGTAGCAGATGTCACCTGGGGAGTGGCTCTGCTCGGGGCTTCGGAGGCTCCAGCAGCTGTGGAATGAGTGGAGGTTTTGGCAGTGGCAGGGGCTTCGGAGGTGGGTTCAGTAGCAGCTCCCTAATGGGAGGCCATGGAAGTGGCTCAGGCTCCAGCACTAGCTTTGGTGGAGGCTTTTACAATTACTGTGCTGGTGTTGTGAGCAGTGGCTCTGCTGCCAGTTTTGGTGCCAGTGATGGGGGCCTTTTCTCTGGAAGTGAGAAGCAAACCATGCAGAGTCTCAATGACCGCCTGGCTAGCTACCTGAACAAAGTCCATGCTCTGGAGGAGGCCAACACTGATCTGGAGAACAAAATCAAAGAATGGTATGATAAATCTGGGACTGAAGATGCTGAGTCCAAGAAAGACTATGACAAGTATTACCAAATAATTGAAGATCTAAGAAACCAGGTAAAGTGATATAATCTCAATATCTTCTTTTTCTATGCCATAAAAATTGCAAAAGTAATAGATTTATTCATGTTTGCTATAATAATATTTTGTACAAAGGGTAGCATGACCTTGAGGTCAGGAAAATTTGATCTCAAGTCCTGTCTTTAACAAATAATAAGAATGAACATTTTTTATAGCACTCTAAGATTTACAAAACCTATTATAAATATCTGAGTTTATCCTCACAACTATGAGAGATAGAAGGCAAGCAGAGGTTAAGTTACTTGCCTACAGTCACATCTGAGGCAAGATTTGAATTCAGGTCTTCTTGACTCCAGGCCCAGGGCTCTATCCACTGCACTATCTAGCTATATGATATTAGGTACTCTGCTTAACCTCTCAGCATCCCATGCAACAATCTTAAACCTTCTTATAGATAGGTCACTAACTTGCTTAGATAGAGAAAGTTTCCATAGAGATAGCTCCCCAACATCAGTGAAATCATAGATATGGACTCCAAAAAAGGCTTCCTACAAAATTAAAATGTGAAAATTTATTATGTGAAAATTGCTATACATTAGTTATATATAACATAACATAATAATGACATTAATGGTATAATGTAGTAATATAATGCGAGATGAAAATATGTTATACATGTGAAAATTGTTATTTGTGCTACATTCCTATATTCATCTTCCTGGACCTGGAGTCAGGAGTCACATAATCCTTTGTGTTTTACTGATTGTGTGACCTTGGGCAAATCTCATAATCTCTGAACCTCAGATTCCTCACCTTCAGAACAGGGATAATACAAAAAAAAATCCCTGTAGGACCTACTTCATAGGGTTGTCATGAGGCTCAAAAAAGATGATACATGTTCATTGCTTTGCATCTTTTGAAGTACTGCAGAAATTTCAATTTCATTATCTAAAATATCAAAAATACAGATATTGACTTAAAAAAGTTTTTTTTTACATTTCAGGAAAGTATTTCTTAACTAAGGCTACCTTAATAAACTAACACCAGGGAGCTATGTGGTATCCTAAAATATGTAGCTTTATTTTTCCCTCGTTATTGAAAATTTTCTAGATCATTGCAGCCACCATTGACAACGCCAAGATCATCACACCAATTGACAATGCTAGGCTGGCTGCTGAAGACTTTAGAATGAAGTGAGTTTGTTTTTAATTATTATTTCTAATAGCAGTTTTTTAAAACTAGTAAAATAATTATTTTTCATATGCCAAGGACTAGAGAATTCTAGTGAAAAGTCAGAGGAAGGATGATGTAGCAAAAAGAACATAGACTTGGCATCAGTTTCTTCATCTCCAAAATAAGAGGGAAAATTCTATGTGACTTCTAATGTCTTTTCTGACTCTAAAACCAATAGCATCTAATTAATTGGTCACATAAATATAGACAACACTATATAAGAAGAAATTGCTAAAGAATTGAAATGTATATTCTATTAAAGACATTCTAAAATTATACCATCTTTTTTAACTTTATTATGCATCAGTGCATAAGGTGGGAAATAAGAAGATGATGAGTTTGATACTCCTCTGAGTAAACTATGAGGTTGATAAGGTAGCATGGGAAGAGTCAGAAGACCTGTGTTCAAATCCTCCTTCTGAACATGCTAACCATCGTGTGACCTTGGACAAATTATTTAACTTCCCTTGCCCTCAGATTGCTCATCTGAAAAATGAGAGGGTTGGACTAGATTGCTTTTGAGATCCCTTCCACCCCTAGAGTAATAGTAATCCTATGAATACTTTGTAGATGAAATTGAAAGCTTTCAAAATAATTCAACTAACTGAAAATCACATTCTGCACACTTTTAAAGGTATGAAAATGAACTTTGCGTACGTCAGTCTGTGGAAGCAGATATAAATGGCCTTCACAAAGTGCTTGATGAATTGAACATGACCACATCAGATCTGAAAATGCAGTATGAAAGCTTGAATGAGGAGCTGGTTTATCTCAAGAAGAATCATGAAGAGGTAGTGAGAGAGTTGGAAATAACACGGGACAACCACTGGAATCCCAGGAAGCTTGGTCCTTCCCCCAACCCCATAGTTGCTCCCTTCCTCAGGCATCAGGCCACTGCAACCAAAGGTCTCATTCTGCCTAGGTAACCTTCCCACTGACCTAAACAGACTGCCTCCCTCACTCCCACCTCCCTCACTCCCACCATGAGCCTCCTAGCCTAGGGAGTCAAACCTCACGGGACCCCTAGGATCTTCTGGGCGCATCAGCAACGAAGGTAGCTTGCTGCTAGGTGCTCTAGACTCTGTTGTTGCCACACTTCTGCCCATCATCATCTGAGTAAACTTTACCATAACCTTCCCCCTGTCACCATCCTGCTCTGCCCTCCTTCAAAGTTCACTCCAATCTATCCAGATCCTTCCTGCTGTCATCTGTGGGCCTCCATGACACTCCCTCTCCTCCCCAATATGTCTAGTAGTTGACACACAGATTTCTTCTCCATGCCAGCATCACTATTACAGTGGCCTTTGCTTTTTCCCCTTGCCAGGAAATGAGTAGCACACAGGGAATGAATCATGGGGATGTCAACGTGGAGATGAATGCTGCTCCAGGAACAGATCTGACAAAGCTGCTGAACAACATGAGGGCCCAGTATGAGGAGCTGGCTGAGCAGAACCGTAGAGAGGCGGAAGAGCAGTTCCGCAAGCAGGTAAGTCAGCAGTGACTGAGCTATCAGAGAGCAAAGACTGGAGACGGGCAATTCACACATCCTTTGTTCCATGCTCTCTTGCTTCCCATGTGTCTGTAGAGTGCATCCTTGCAAGCACAGATCTCCACTGATGTGGGAGCAACTGACTCAGCCAAGAGTGAGATGTTGGAACTGAAGCGAACTCTTCAGAGCCTGGAGATCGAGTTTCAGTCGCTAATGACCATGGTAGGTGAATGCCAGACCTGACTTTAACCTTCTTGAAATTGCTTTCCATACATTTCTGTTATTCTGCTGGTAAAGAGATAAAATGCAAAGGTAATCTGTAGCTAAATATATAGAAGCTGTATCTTCTTTTAATTCTGCTGCTAAGTGGCTCATCATTTTTGACACAGACCCTAGTGAAAGAGACCATGGGGATGAGCTAGCAGCTTCTGGCTGCACATATACTTATAAAGGATTCAGGGTAAAAGTCCATTCCCAGACATGCTCTATAAGGCAGACACCACAGTCGCCAATCCAGCAGTCAAAGGGGCTTCTTTTATTACTCCCATTGTATGAGCATTAGTGAGCAGCATTAGAAGAGGGAGTTTCTCCATTGGGAATTTCCTTTGCCAATAAAATATGTGTGTGTGTGTGTATGTGTGTGTGTGTGTGTGTGTGTGTGTGTGTGTGTGTGTGTGTGTGTAGTTTTAAGGTTTACATAATGCTTCCATACAGGAGTCCTGTGAAGTTTTCCTTAAATATGAGCAAAATTCATACCGGTGCTAGGAGACAGAGAGGAGGGCACTTCAGGACTAAAGCTTATACCACTTGGTTTTCATGACCCATTATAAAAGAATTTTGGTTTAGTGGTCAGAGTTCTAGACTTGGGGTCTAGAAGATCTGGGTTTAAGTCCTGCCCAAAAGAAAACTGCCCTCAGTTCCCCTAAATTAAGGATTGGACTAAAAGTCTCTAAGGCTTTCTTACAGATCTAAATCTCCAATGAAATCATAGGTCCTTATGGATAGCTTGCCTTGTGTTGGATGCAGTGTATTGAGGTATCAAGGAGATACTTTTCACCACTGAGACATAATATATATTTTCAATGTCTATAAACATTTTTCCTACATTTGCAATGATTTCATTTTGACATTTTGTGTGTGTGCATGCACATGTTTGTAGCAAGACTCCCTGGAAGGCACCCTTGCAGACACCGAAGCAAGCTATGTGGCCCGGCTTTCTGAAATGCAACTTCAGATCAGCAGCCTGGAGGAACAAATCTGCCAGATCAGAGGAGAGGTGGATTGTCAGAACACAGAATATGAACAGCTGTTGAACATCAAGACCCGCCTGGAGATGGAGATTGAGACTTACCGCAGCCTGCTTGATGGAGAGGGAAGGTGAGTTAAAAGTGAAATTCAGCACTATCAATCACTCAGTTTCATGATGTTTCTGGCCCCTGAAACTAAATATCTATAGTAGGGTGAAATAAGGCATCCCCTAGAAGGAATACACACAGTCTAATTAAATAATCAACCAATCCACAAGCATTTTTAAGCATCTACTATGTACTAGGCACTATGTTCGTAAGGAAGTTATATCAGCTTCCTCCCATATCTTTGATAAGAATACAACAAGCTATACCACATGCCTGGAAAGCAATCTCTTCTTACCTCCACTTCTTACAATCCTTATCTTCAAGATTCAATGCATGTGCCAACTTTTATATGAAATCTTTCCAGGTCATGATTTTTTCAGAATTTTCTCTCAGCTCAAATTATCTTGCATGTATTTATCAGTGGAAATGATATCTCTCCCCAATAAAATCTAAGCTCTTCAAGGACAAAAATTCCTGAGATTGCCCCCTCCCTGGAATCCAGCACCAAGTTCTTGCTGTTATTTAACTAAATAACTGGTGATAATACTTTCTCTAAATGGTTCTTTTCCAGTAGTTCTAGAGGCAAGAGAGAAGTATCAAGAGGTCTACAATCTGTTGACTCAGACATGGACCAATGGAAGGAAGGTAAAGTGTCTTTTTTCCCAGTTTCCTTTCTGTGCATCAATCATGAGTAAAGCACTCATCTATTCTAACCAAAACCTATTTAAAACATAATTAGGAAGCATAAGTCTTTTAACTTTCATCTATTCCAATTCTTGCTGCTTTTTTTTAAGAGTCAAACAAAATCAGAGTGACCAGGATGAGGAAAGAAGACTCCACTAGTAGCCAAGGGGTGTCATCTCAAGCCAATTACAGTTCTGGAATGAAAATTAAATAAGCAGATGCTCAGACGGCCAGAGAATGAAATGACGAGTCCTCCTGGAGCTTTGAAACAGTCTGAGCAGCCTACGAGAAATCAGCTCTTTCAGGCCCTATCTGCTTTCCTTTTGGCTTTCTATTGCCAAGTGCAAACTTGCAAAATGTGTTTCACTTCTTAGCCATGCTGTCAGTCAATAAACTTTCCTCCTGTTGCAGATCAAACAGATTGGGTCTTAGTATTTTGTGGTATTTCAAACACTCAAACTTACTGTTGCATATGAATATGTCCCAAAAAAAATGCTCCCAAAAAACTTTTTTTATTATGAAAAATCTGGATGTAGCCTCCTCTTCTATGTTGGTAGGGCTTATTTTTCTTCACATAAATTAAGGACTTAAAAGGCAGTTTTCACTGACAATATGCTAAGGACCCATTCTAAAAGGTCTGCCAAAAAAAAAACAGAAATTTTGGTCACTCACTTTCAATCAATTCATTTTGGGCATGGGTTTTTTTTTGTCTTTTCTATTAATTTTTTTTATTAACAGACATTTATACCACCATCCCCCATAGAAGAAAAGAAAAAATGAGCAAAACAAATTCCTACATTGGCCACTTTTTTTAAAATGTATATCATCCTGCAAATTTAGCTCATTACCTCTCTGTCAGGAGGTAAGCAGTATGCTTCATCATCAGTCCTCTGGAACACTAGCCAATCACTGCATTGCTCAGAGTTCTTAAATCTTTCATGGGCTCTGGATTTGGGGTCAAAGGACCCAAGTTTGATGCCTGGATCTCTCACTGACTATCTGTGTGACTTGGCTAAGTCACTTAATATTAAGGGACCTCAGTTTCTTCATCTATAAACTGAGAAGATTGTGCTAGAAAGTCTCTAAATCTATGGTTCAATTGTCCTATGATCATATTAAATACAAGGCACTATCCTGGGTGTTGAAAATACAAAGACAAATTTTAAGAGTTTCTGTCCTCCAGGAGCCTACATTTTACTGAAGATCCAAAGCTTTATCCATAACAGTTTTCACAGTGTGGTACATGGACCTATGGGGTCCCCAAAAACCTTTCAGGGGTTCCACAAAGTCAAAACTATTTTCACAATAGTATTAAGATATTATTTGTCTTTCTCACTATCATTCATTCATTGATAGTGTTTCAGATTCCACATTGCAACTGTCCTTTAAGAAGGACAAGCTTTGGTATAGTCACCAAAGAAGAATGGCCACAATTATCTGAAAAAGCTTTTAAAGTACTCCTACTTCTTCCAGTGACATTTCTGTGTGGGTCTGGATTTCTTTCTTATGCTTCGATCAGAAAAAAAAAAATAACAACAGATTGAAAGCAGAAGCAAATAGAAGAACCCAACTTTCTTTTATTAAATGAGATATTTAAGAGATTTTTAAAAATATGTAAAATTATTCCATTCTTCTCAATAATTTTTCTCACTTAATAAAAAATAGATACTTTTCATAGGGCAGATAGGTAGTACACTGAATAGAGTACCAGGCTTGGAGTCAGGAAGAACCAAGTTCAAATATGGTTTCAGACACTTACTAGTTGTGGGACCCTGGGCAAGACACTGAACTCTGTTTGCCTCAGTTTTCTCATCTGTCAAATGAGCTAAAGAAAGAAATGGCAAACCACTCTGGTATCTTTACCAAGAAAACCCCAAATGGGGTCACAAAGAGTTGAACATGATTGAAAACAACTAACCAACAACAATCTTCATAATTGTTTATGTCTATATGTAATTATTATTGTATGTATTACAATGTATTATTAGTCTTTAATTAATGTTTTACATTTTAAAAAAATTTACATCTAATCTTTTCATTTCTAATATGGCAAATATTGATAGGTATAAGCCACATGCCATATGTTGTTGTTCAGTCATACCCAACTCTTTGTGACCCCATTTGAATTTTTCTTGGCAAAGATACTGGAGTGGTTTACCATTCCTTCTCCGGTTCTTTTGACAGATGAGGAAGTTGAGGTGAATGGGATTAAGTGACTTGTCAAGGTCACACAGATAGTGTCTGAGGCCACACTGGAACTTAAGATGAGACTTCCTTTCTCCTGGTCCGATACTCTATCTACTGCACTATCTACCTGCCCCATAAACCATATAAACAAAAGATATTTGGGGTCTATTCTAAAATATATTTAAGAGTGTAACATTGTCCTGAGACCAAAGGCCATCTAGGCGCTATTGTGTTCCCAGTATTATAGACACACAAAAGCACTAGGACACAATGCATGCTCCCAGGAAGCTTAATCTGGTGTAGGAGAGAAAGACAACAGCGACGAAATACTTGGAAAACACTGTTAAACAGTGGTTCACTGACTGCAGGTATAGTAATTGTGTGGAGAAGTGAGAAATCCATACAGGATGAGGCAGTCAGGAAAAAAAAAGCTTCAGAGAGAAAGCAACATGCTTCTGGTACTTACCACTTGTGTGACCTTGGGCTACTTATCTTCGTCTTCCTCAGTTCTTCATCTCTGAAATGAGGAGATAAGGTGACTAGATAATCTCTGAGGTCTCTTCCAGCTCCAGAACCAAGTGATCCTATGAATTGTGTCTTTAAAAATCATACCAGATCATAGCTTTGGAGATGGAAGGGACCTTGGAGGTCATCCAGTCCAGTTCCCCCATCATTTTTTCAGAGGAGGAGACTAAGATCTGGAAAGGTTAACAGGCTAGTTCAAAGTTATATAGTAAGTAGAAGAGTCACAATTTGAACCCAGGTCCTCTAGATACCAAAACCAGCATATTTCCACTGTACCACACTGCCAAGAGTATTGTTATTGTTCATTTATTTAGTCATGTCCAATTCTTCATGACCCCATGGACCACAGCATGCCAGCCCCCTCTGTTACCCACTGTCTCCTGAAGTCTGTTCAAGCTCATATTCATTACTTCCATGACACCATCATCCTCTGCTGTCTTTTGCTTTTAATCTTCCCTAGCACTATAGTCTTTTCCAATGAATCCTGTCATCTTGTTATGTGGTCAAAGTACTTAAGTTTCAGTTTTAGCATTTGTCCTTCCAATGAATAGTCAGAGCTAATTTCTTTAAGTATTGATTGATTTGACCTCCTTGCTGTCCAAGGGACTCTCAGAAGTTTTCTCCTGCACCACAATTCAAAGATTCTACTGTTCCCAGCTTTCCAACTCTCACAGCCATACATTACTATTGGGAAAACCATAGCTTTGACCATACAGACTTTGGTCAGCAAGGTGATATCTCTGCTTTTTAGTATACAGACCAGATTTTCCAAGAGGGTAGGGGTTCTTAACCTAGGATCCATGAAACAAGGCATCCATGGATAGATTTGAGGGGGTCCATGAACATGCATGGGAAAACTGTATCTTTCAAAATAATTGGTTTCTAATCATAAGTACTTCATTTTATGCATTCACAAACATTAGCCTGAGAAGAGGTCCGTAAACTTCACCACAGTGCCAAATGGGTTCATGACACAAACCAAAACCACTAAGTATCCCTATTCTCGGGGGAAGAAAGGTAAAAGAACATTTTAGTCAGGTAAAAAGCAGTAATTGGCATTAGAATAAGCCTAATAATAACAGCCAAATGGTAGTTTCAAAAGTTTGCAAAGGGTTATATTTCCACATAGTATCTCTTCGGAGTTAAATAAGGTGAATGATACTTTTCCCTTGGTGAAAATACCTGGGCTGTATATTTTTTTCCAAAGGTGCTGCCCTCCCCACTGTAATGTAACACCAAGGAAAGGCAACTTCCCAAGGTTCAAAATACCAGCATAGGTGCCCTCCATTTTATTCAGTGACAAACCAAGAACAGAGAAGATCAAAACATGACATCATTCAAAATACAGAATTTACTAAGTGTGATTAAATAATCTCCAAGTACTACCCCACCCCAGGACCTTCCAATCATTCAATCAATTACAAAGCCCCTGTTCTAAATACTTCTCCACCCCTAGGCTATACCTTCATTTAGTCCACCACAAAGTCCCTCTTCTCAAATGGAGATTAGTTTCCAAACATAAGTAAAGTACATTCATTTGTTCAACCACAGAACACAAAAAGGTCAAAAGTTCCCCACCCCTGGATCACAATTGAATCTACCCCAGAGTTACATCAAGTTTAAGCACAGCACTTAATACCCAAATGGAGGTCTTTTCTTCATCTTGACACGAGGCAAGTTCTCAGCAATCTTAGTTCCTGGGGAGACAAGGCTTAGCAAGGCCACAAGATACATTGCCAGTCCCTTCATTAATTCATCCTCTGTCTGTAGAACAGTCCTAGAACCCCTGAAAACATTAGCAAAACCCTCTCTTAGGATTTCTGTAAATATACAACAAGAAAATCCTTCTTCAGGGCTTCTGAACCAACAGAAAGGTTCCCAGACCCCTGCAACAGCACCGTCCTTCACCAGTGGACAGCATTCACTCTGTCTGCAGGACAGTCTCCAGACCCCTGCAACAACAGCACTGTCCTTCACCAGAGGACAGTATTCACTCTCCGTCTGCAGGACAGTCCCAGGGCCTCTCAACCAAAAGCCAGGTTCCAGGACTTCTTCAACAACAGGACTGTCTTTCACCAGTGGACAAATCTGGCAAAAGAACATCAAAACAGACAGACAAAGTACCAGCAAAACAGCCATGTCTCCTCAGTCCTTGGCAGCTCAGGGGGCAGGTCTCAAAAGTCCAGGGCAATTCAAAGCGGCCACCAGCAATTCTCTTAGTCTCTCTGCCTCCACGTAGGTGCTGCTTCCAAAAAGGTTCTTCTGCCTCTCTCTTGTGTCTCTCCAAATCTACGTCACCAGCTCCTCCCAGTTCAGGACTTTCTTTTCACATCAACAAGTCCATGCCACAGGTCAGATTAACAAACTCTGGGTTTTAACACAATCAGTTTGAAAACCAAGCCAATACAGGGGAATCTTTATATTCCATTACTATCACACCCACCTAAGTCACATGGGAGGCCCAGTGTGCCCTACAGCAACAGGAGGACTGGTGAGGAATGGGTCAGGGTTATTAATTAATTAATATATTACAAACTATACACTTTTCAGAGACCAGGAGAGTAAATTCTGAGATTCTGCAAAGAAAACACACTCCAGGGTCACAACGATCCCTTTGCAAAAAGAACATGGCCTGAGTCCCAGTCACCAACAGTATAAAAAGGCATGTTATCTGTATTTATGACCTCTCTTCTTCCCATTCAGATTTCAGGTCACGAGTTGAGTATATGGAGTGGGAGTGAAGTGGATGTGGAGAGATGAGCAGCCTGGATTGCAGCAGACAACAAGTAGCAAGTACCACATCAAAACTAGCATTACTTACTATCAGCTGAGGATAGGCAGCTACTGTGAACCTCATTCTGGAGCAGACTGGTGTATCACAGGAGAGTCTCACCTTTCCCCCTTTTCTTTATTTATGAACCTGATAAGAAAAAAGTGATGGTCCCTGTATGAGTACTTAGGAATTTTCCAATATACACAGAAAATCTGAGAGGGAAAAGAAGGGTATGAAGGACAAAGAGATGGTTTGCAATGATTATCTTGACTCTGGTGAAGCGTAATTGTCTATTTTTCCTTTTAATTTTATTATATATATATGTATACTTACTCTAAATATATGTATATATTATTCTATATATACAATAAAATTCATGATCACTTAATTCTGTCTAAAATTTCTAAATCTATGAGTGCTGGAGACAAGATGTGAGGTACTGAATAGTAAACCAAAGGAAGATTTTTTTTTAATGTGATCACAGTAAATTTTTATACTTTAATATCTTCAATATTTCTTCTCCTAGATTATATTGGGACCTGGGGGCAAAGGGGAAATGTGCATACTAAAAAGACATCTTGAGCAGGGAAAGCCTTGTTTAGGGCTTGTTTAGGCTACAAGACAGAGTCAGGATCTGAATGTTGCGACAGCTCAAGTAGTCCTCCACCTTGTGGCTAAATCAAATATTGCACTCGGAGCTGATTCAAGCCTCTAGACTGGATTTTTTTATCCTATATGATAATAATAAGTTAATTGTTGCTGTTTGGTTATTTTTCAGTCATATCCAATTTTTGGTGACCCCATTCAGAGTTTTCTTAGAAAATATACTGGAGTGGTTTGCCATTTTCTTTTCCAGCTCATTTTACACATGAAGAAACTGAGGCAAATGGGGTTAAGTGACTTGCCCAGGGTCATATATCTAGTAAGTATCTGAGGCTAGATCTGAAATCCCACATAGCTACCCTCAATGAGTAAATATCTCAAGCAAATATCACATAGACATTTGATGCTACATCTTTACTTCCATAGATATTTTACATTGTTATTTTCCAGTGCACCATTACTAGGAAATACCTATTTCCAGCTCTTCTGATACTTGTTGTTCAAAACCACCTTGTGCCCGGACAAAAATCCCTTTCTTCTGCTTCACTCCTACACAGTTTATCCATAGCCCTTCCCACACCCTATCCCATTCTTTCCTGCCTTTTCATTCTGCCCTCTAAAAATTACTTCGATTGTTAACAAACTCCTTTTCACCCTAGATTGCCTCCTCTTATGTCCCATCTGTCTTCCTGGCTGCTTGTTCCTTCTCTCACACTCCTAATATAGGGGAACAAGAGGAAGAGCTGGTATACTCTTTGCTCCCTACTTTCAGATTCACTATCTCCCACCACCACTCAGCAACAAACTCTCCTTCTTTAAAGTTCACTTTACCCCATACAGAATCTTGTGGCTATAATCTATAAGCCTCTACTTCCCTCTTTCTTCTCCCCAATAAGTTCAGTAGTTGATTCACAGTCTTCTCTATAGAAGGAAAAGTCCTCCTTAATTTCTATAAAGTCTATCTCCAGTTTATTTCAACAATATACAAGAGTGGTCATGTTTTAGATAAGTACATCCCATTTAACTGAATTTGCCTCAGGTGCAGAATTCTTAGTAATGACTAGTCTCATTTGATCTTCATAAGAACCCCATAAGGTTAGTATTATTATATTCTTTTTAAGGATGAGAAGGTTGGGTGTGATAGCACGTGCCCATGGTCCCTACTACTGGAAAGGCTGGAGCTTATGGATCACTTGACTTCAAAAGTTCTGACCTTCAGTAGGGCTAAAATGTATTGGATGTCCACAGTAAGTATGGCACCAATATGATTAGCCCCTGGGAATAGGGAGACCATTATGTTGCCTAAATAAGGGTAAAATGGCCCAGGATGGAAACAGTGCACACCAATCAGCAATGGGGTTGAGCCTATGAGAGTAGACACTGAACTTCCAGTCAGAGCAATATAGGAAGACCCAGTCTGAAAAAAAGAGAAAAAGAAAATGGAGACTCAGAGGAGGTATAAATGACTTGCCCAAGGTGACTCAGTTAGTAAGTGTTAGAGGTATCTGGCACTGAAGATACATGTTGGATGGTGGGAAATAAGCATTGTGTATTTGTTGTTCAGTCATTTTCACTTGTGCCCAACTCTTTGTGACCCCATTCAGAGCCCTGGAGTTTTCTTGGCAAAGATACTGGAGTGGTTTTATTTTATTTTACAGATTATTTTACAGATGAGGAAACTGAGATAAACAGTGACTTAGAGGTCACACAGTAAGTGTCTGAGACTAAACTTGAACTCAGGTCTTCCTGATTACAAGGTAGATGTTCTAGCCATTGTACCACTTAGCTACCCATAAGTAGAAATAATAATAATAAATTACAATAGACAATAAGTGGCATATAGGCAGCCTAGAGTCAAGAAGACCTGAATTCAAATGTAGCCTCAGACAATTACCAGCTATGTAACCCTGGGTAAATCAATTAATCACTGCTTGCCTTGGTTTCTTACCTGTCAAATGGGGATAAGGATAGCACCCAATGCCCAGAGTTACAATGCTTAATAATAAATTCTTATTTCCTTCCTAGAAAAAGCATAGGATTTAGAGACCAAAGATTTGGGTTCAAATTTTTGCTCTGCTATTTATTCTTGAGTGATCTTGGGCAAGTCAATTAACCTTTCCAAGTCTCATTTTCCTCACCTATAAAATGAATAAAATGAAGAAGGTTGCTAAGTGATCTCTAAAGTCACTTCCAATAAAAAATCTATGATCTTAAAAGTTAGACAGTTGAGATATAGATTGAATATAAAAACTTCAAAGTCAGGCAAAGGAATTAAGACTGACTCTAATTAAGGAAAACAGGGAAACATAGAAGGTTCTTGAGTAAAGAGGTTCACATAGCAAAAAGTAATGTTTTGGGAAGGTTGGCATAAATTAGAACAATGGTACAAAATGTCAGGGACACTAGTCAAGCCATTATTTTAGTGACATATTTGTGACGTAATGTGGGCCTAGAAAAGGGTAGTGGCAAAAGGAATGGAAAGGAAGAAACAGAAATATGAACAATAAGAAATATGACAATATTTATCTCAAGAATGAGGAAGAAGAGCCCCAAAGGACTTTAAGGTCTTGGGTCTGCAATGGTTGGTTAGTTGTTGTCCTTCATTCTTAAAGAAGACCAAAATGACTTCACAATGTTGGAATTAAGGTAAAGTGTGTCTGACTGTGGATGATCAGACCAAAATGAGTTTGGGAGCCTCTACCACAGGTCAGGCAGAAATAGGCCACATGAACATTTAGAGTGGAGACGGCTCTAAATTTACACATCTCACATTTCTTTTGAGGTATTGCAATTCTGTTTCACTCATAGAGCATAGTGCCTCTTTTGATGGGGGCATGCCAGGCAGGGCAGTCTTTTGCCAGTGTCTCCCATATGTCACACAATTAATTCCAAAGTTCTTCAGAGAGACAATGCTAGAGAGACTACTGCAATACTAGAAGAATGACGATGCCAATGACAGAAATATGAAAATTGGAAAGGGAAAAGAGATGATGGGTGTTAGTTCTTTAACTAAACAAACTTTTTTTTTAAGAGCAGCAGCTGATGTTCATCATGAGCAATTGTGCGATGTACAGAGACGGAATATATATGTAGAGATGGAATTTAGCTAAGGCATTGGGGGAACAAAGGATGGCTACCACAGCTCACTTGCATTTACCTTTTTATGTTTCTCTTGACCCTCAACTTTATATTTCAAAGTTTCTACTCAGCTCTGGCCTTTTCATCAGGAATGCTTAGAAGTCCACTATTTCATTAATAATCCACTTTTTCTTCCTCTAGGATTATGCTGTTTTTGCTAGGTAAGTTATTCTCAGTTTCTGGCTTCTATTTTTTACTTTTTGGATTATCACAGACTATAATCTCTCCTTTTAAACAGTAGCTGTTATATCTTGTGTGATCCTGGCTTGAATTCTTTCTTTATAGTTGTTTGTGTTACTTCTTCTTTGACTTAGAAGCTCTGGACTTTTTACCTAGGAGTCTTCATTTTGAAATTTCTTTTAGGAGGTGACCAGTGAATTCTGATAATCTGCCACTTTCTTTTTTTTCAAACTTTTTATTTTGTTCTGATATTTCTTATCTCATGGAATCATTTATTTCCTTTAGTCCATTCTAATTTTGGGGAAGCCTTTTATTTGACTAAGATTTTATATCTTAGTCATATTAAAAAATTCTCTAAATCATTATTGATTAGAGAAATGCAAACTAAAACAACCTTGAGGTATCATTTTATACCTATCAGATTGACTAAAATGATTAAAGGAGAAAGCAACAAATATTGGAGGGGATGTGGAAAAAATTGGGACACTGATTCATTGTTGGTGGATCTGTGAACTAATTCAACCATTTTGGAGAGTAATCTGTAATTACAGCCAACGAGTTATTAAACTGTGTATACTCTTTGATCAATCAATACTACTGCTAGATCTGTTTCCCAAGATGATTAGGGGAAAAGGTAAAGAACCTATATGTTCTAAAATATGTATAGCAGCTTTCTTTGGTAGCAAAGAACTGCAAATTGCAGGGATACCTATCAATTAGGAAATGGGTGAACAAGTTGTGATATAGGATTGTGATGAAATACTACTGTGCTATATGAAATGATGAGCTTGATGATATTAGGAAATAAATGGATAGATTTGCACAAAATAACAAAGAGCAAAATGAGCAGAACCAAGAGAACATCATATGCAGTAACAGCGATGGTGTTTTAAGAACAACTTTGAGTGACTAAGTCATTTTGACTATTATAAACACCCAAATTAGCTACCTGTAACGTAATATCAAGCAAAGGCAACTTCCCAGGTTCAAAATACCAGCATAGGTGCTCTCTATTTTATTCAGTAACAAACCCAGAACAGAGAAGATCAAAACATGACATCATTCAAAATACAGCATTTACTAAGTGTGATTAAATAATCTCCAAGGACTACCCCACCCCAGGACTTTCCAATCATTCAATCAATTACAAAGTTCCAGTTCTAAATACTACTCCACCCCTAGGCTATACCTTCATTTGGTCCACCACAAAACCCCTCTTCTCAAATGGAGATTATTTTCCAAACATAGGTAAAGTACCTTCATTTGTCAATCACAGAGCACAATAAGGTCAAAAGTTCCCCACCCCTAGGATCACAATTGAATCTACCCCAGAGTTACATCAAGTTTAAACACAGCACTTAATACCCAAATGGAGGTCTTTTCTTCATCTTGACAAGAGGCAAGTTCTCAGCAATCTTAGTTCCTGGGGAGACAAGGCTTAGCAAGGCCATAAGATACATTGCCAGTCCCTTCATGAATTTATCCTCTGTCTGTAGAACAGTCCTAGAACCCCTGAACACATTAGCAAAGCCCTCTCCCAGGATTTCTGTAAACATACAACAAGAAAATCCTTCTTCAGGGCTTCTGAACCAACAGAAAGGCTCCCAGACCCCTGCAACAACAGCACTGTCCCTCACCAGTGGACAGTATTCACTCTGTCTGCCGGACAGTCTCCAGACCCCTGCAACAACAGTACTGTCCCTCACCAGTGGACAGTATTCACTCTCTGTCTGCAGGACAGTCTCAGGCCTTCTTAGCGAACAGCCAGGTTCCAGGACTTCTTCAACAAAAGGACAGTCTTTCACCAGTGGACAAATCTGGCAAAATAACATCAAAACAGACAGACAAAGTACCAGCAAAACAGCCATGTCTCCTCAGTCCTTGGCAGCTCAGGGGGCAGGTCTCAAAAGTCCAGGGCAATTCAAAGCGGCCACCAGCAATTCTCTTAGTCTCTCCCTCTCCACGAGGTGCTGCTACCAAAAAAGATCTTCCGCCTCTCTCTTGTGTCTCCAAATCTACGTCACCAGCTCCTCCCAATTCAGGACTTTCTTTTCACATCAACAAGCCCATCCCACAGGTGGGATTAACAAACTCTGGGTTTTAACACAATCAATTTGAAAACCAAGCCAATACAGGGGAATCTTTAATTGCCATTACTATCACACTACCAAAGACATATGAAGACGCTATTTGTATCCAGAGAAAGAACTGGTTGATAGAAGTATGTGTGTATGACTTTACACACACACATACATGTTTGTGTCTAATGGTAATCATCTCTAAGGTGGGTTGGTGGGAAGGAAAGAAAAAGAGAAAGTTACATGATAACTTTTTTCTATATTTAAAAGGAATAGCATGTTGTACATAATAGATTTGCAGTTTCCTATGCAATCATCTTTTTTTCTATTCTACTATGTTATGGAAAGGCTTGTTTTATTAAGTTTAGAAATTTTTTTAAAGATTTTTTTATCTCCTCTGCTAACCTATTTATTTTCTATCCAACTCATTCCTCTATATTTCTCATTTCTTTTCCAATTCTTTCCTCTCACACTCTCATTTCATTTATCATTTTAACTATTTTAACTCTTGCTTCATTTCTTCAAGGAATTACAATTGATCTTGCCAAGCTGTACTTTTCTTTGAGAGTTTCGTTGTAGGTGTTTGGGATTATTCTTCGTGTGTGTGTGTGTTGGAAATGCTTGTCATAATAATAGCTCTTTATGTTTTTTGTCTTCCTCTTTTGTCTTCTTCCAGCCTTATTTCCCAAATTGGAACTAGGTTCTTTGCTTTTCTGGTGGTACTATCATGGCCTTGTAAGGCCATGTTTGGCCTGTTGTACTCTTGCTAAGTCCTTATTTTTTTTGCCCTGGAGCTGAGTCCTAGGTATTCCTTTCTAGTTAGAGTAACAGAGCTATGGCCTCCACACCTAGGGGTTGAATTCTAGGTCTCAGATACATCTTCCTCCTCCTAGGGATAAGAACCACATCACTGAGGCCCTGTTCTTCCCCAGGGGCTAAATCTGAAGTCCCCACTCCTAGTGAGAGTGACAGAGCTGTAGCACATGAGGAGGCTGAGTTCTGATTCTCATATTTCCCCTCCTCAGATCAGAGCGACAGTATTGAGGCCCTGTTCTTTATCCAATGGATGAGTCTAAGATGCTACCTCTCAGGAGGGGAAGAAGGACAGAGCTTCAGCTCTTATTCCTGGGTGCTCAGTTTGAGATCTCAATTCCCATATTCTGGTCCTAGAGTCACTCTCCAATCTCATAGCCCATTCCTGTTATACAATTCTTGCCATAGTTGTTTGCCTATGGGTCAATTTGTGATATTATACTAGAAGGATGATCCACTGTATTTTTTTCTTAAATTCCTTATCACTACTCAATCTGGTGTTTATATGATATTATTATTCATGTAGTTGTTGGGTAGTTAAGGTGTACTGCTTCCTTCTCCCCTTTTTTGAAGCTGGTCCTTATAACATAAAACCTTTCCTATAAAGGCTGCAGTTACTGCTATTGTAGCTTTAAGATTCAAATGGGATGGTGAAAAATGGTAGTGTTGACTGTCAACTTGATGTGATCATCAAGAGAGATGATTTCAAAGAAGCTGAAGGGATTGTTTTCCTGTCATGGATTAAGAAATGCTGAAAGAGACAAAAAGAAAGAGGATAAAGAGGTCTTCCTTCCTGAGGGAACTGTTTTAACTTTTATATTATGAAAAGGATAAAAAAAGTTCTTGAGAAGGGAATTTCTTTGTAACTTGAGGGAACTGCATGGTGAAACTATATTTCTGAAAATAAGAAGTCATGGTACAATAATGAACAGAGTGCCAGGCCTGAAGTCAGGAAGACTCATCTTCACACTCCAATGTTTTTGCCAAGAAAATCCCAAATGGGGTCACGAAGTTAGACACAACTGAAACGACTAAACAACATCTATAATTACAGTGAAGGTTTGAGATGATCTTGAATGTGATTGTTTTCACAACTAAAACATCATAAATAATTGCATATGTATTTATTATTGATTTCACTATTAATAAATTGCATATTTGGTAACTAATATATTTGAGCCTAGGAAATTAAGGAATTTCATATATAGAGATATAAATAAGTACTATAAATAAAGGAGATTTTTCTAGTTAATTAAATAAATAATGCTTCATGAACTGGGAGCCCTGAATTTACTTGGTTAATTAAGTTATTAAAATTATAATAATTAACGAGGTATTTAATAAATATTTACTAATGACAGTGTATTTTTATCAACTTTATCATTGCAGCTTATCTTTGGTATGATGGAAGAATTTGGAGCCAGAGTCAGATTTGGAACCTGAGTTCAAGTCCTACCTATGTCATCATCTACTACCTAAATAACCTTAGACAAGTCATTTCACCATTCTGGACCTCAGTTTCCTCATCTGTAAAATGAGGACATTGCAATGGATATCTTAAAAGATCCTTCCATTTTTAAATACATGATGCTGTTATCCAGCCTACTCAACATATTTGTCCACCCAGGGCACTCTTTTCTTTTCTCACTACATATAAAGATGATTTCATCCATTTTCATGGCCATAGTTGCTAATTCTATATTAAGCTATAAGCTGACAAATGTACTACATTGGGATATTCATGCCTTAGTTTATAATCTACTAGATGTCAGGTACTAGGGAAACATATTTTAAAGGACTAACTATCACACTCCAAGTACTCAGTATGAAATAACAGTGAAATTCTTATCTGCTAAGGTAGTGTGTCTTCAACAACTGTGATATTTTGTGAGTTCTGAAGGAACTATCCTCATAACAAGTCATATATAATATTTGATTATGAATATAATAGACAGATGAAAGGACTCAACTACATCTTGCTGAAAGTAACATTAACAAATTTCCTCTTCATCAATGGGGAGAATGAAAAAAAAATCTGAAAAAAAATTTAACTTTATGTACATCTATTCAGCCACTATTTATAAGTCACGAACCTCCTAGAAGTCACATCCAACTTGCAGAAATGTATGTCGATGCCTATTTTGTGTAAAAAGCAAATTAAACAATTGCACTATTTTGCAGGCAAGATACTACAGTAATTCGTAAGATCAACCATCTAGAGCTGGAAGGGACCTTGGAGGTGTCCAGCTCCCTCATTTTACAGATGAGAAAACTAAGGTATACTGGAATGAATTAACTGGCCTAAGGTCACACAGAGAGTAAATTGCAGAGCTCAACAATCCAATTCCTCAAACGCTTATGAATCATTTGCAATGATACTGGCTTATATTTTTATCATATTTTGTAGTATTTTACTACATTATCCCATTTTATTATATGCAGCCATTGAATTAGAACATTAGGGCTCCGTTAGGCTCAATACCAAGCACAGGGGTTCATTATCTATTGGGTACTTCAATCTATCTCTGACTATTTCAGCCCTATGGTGAGAAGAGGGTTTGTTTTTTCTAGTTATGTATATTTTTTTTTAATCAGCAAAAATCTGCCTTCTCTTCCTCCTACATTTAAGGCATGGAGGACATCCTGAATAAAGAGCTTTACATACCTTATCATATTGATTATATGCAAAGTTACCTTAGAAGGTTCAAACTCTCTTAGAATTCCTAGTACAAAAGCAAGGAGGTAGGAAATTAAATATCAAGTCCAACCAAAAGAAAAGACAGTTTGACTGGAATAGTGAGCACATGAAAGAGAATAATATGATATAAGCCTAGAAAGGCAGACTAGAGATAGACTGAGAAAGGCTTTAAATGACAAGTTGAAGAGTTTGTATTTTATCCAAAGCAGGGGATCTAAACCTGGGTTCCATGAGCTTGGACTTCTAAAAATATTTTAATAGGGGTGGCTAGGTGACACGGTGAGTAAAGCACTGGCCCTGGAGTCAGGAGGACCTGAGTTCAGTTCCAGCCTCAGACACTTAACACCCACACAAAAACACTAGCTGTGTAACCTTGGGCAAGTTATTAACCCCAATTGCCCTCCAAAAAAAAAGCAAAAAATATATATATTTCAATAATGATATAATTGCTTTCCTTTGTAATCTTATGCATTTAATAATATTACTCTGAGAAAGGATCTGTAGACTTCAGCAGCAAATGACAAAGGTTGTTGTTGTTCAGTAGTTTTTCAGTCATGTTCAACTCTTCATGATCCCATGTGGTGTTTTCTTGGAGTGGTTTGCCATTTCCTTCTCCAGCTCATTTTACAGACGAGGAAACTGGGGCAAATAGGGTTAAGTGACCTGTCCAGAGTCACACAGCTAGTAAGTATCTGAAGCCATATTTGAACTCACAAAGTTGAGTCTTCCTGACTCCAGGACTGGCACAAATGGCACTGCACTATTCCACCAAATGACAAAGGAGTCCACAACAAACACAAAAAAAGTTAAGGACCCCTGTCCTATAGGGAACAACTGGATCTTTTAAGCAGCAGTGACGTGGTCAGGCCTCTGTGTTGCAGAGATGATTTGGGGGGCTCAGTGAAGGCTAGATCTGAGAAGAGAAAAAAATAGAAGTAAGGACACATTAGCATGCTATTGTAATAGTTCAAGAGACAAGTGATAAAGATCTGGATTAGGGTGATGGCCATGAGAAGCAAGAGAAAAGGACAGCTCAATCAACAAGCATTTATTAAGTAGGTCAGGCACTGTGCTAGATGCTAGAACCAAAACCAAAAATGGAACAGGCAAATATAGAAGATATTTTAGAAGTAAAATTCAAAAGCCTTGGCAATCAGTTGTCTGGTTTACGGGACCAAGAAAAGGAAAAGAGTTAAGGATGACTCCAAAGGTACAAACCTGGGTGACTAGAAAATTATACGCGGAAGATGAAGGAGAAATAAGGAAGTCTGAAGGAGGGGCAGATTTGGAGTTTGAAGGTGGAAAAGATAACGAGTTCCATTCTGAACATGTTTAACCTGATATCCATGAGTATCCTCTTCTTCCTATCAAAATAAAGTAATTCCTACCAAGCATGCCCAGCAGGCACAGAGGATTTGGGGCACAAATGCTAAAACCTTGTCAGTAAAACTAGAAATGAATGTGCTTTCTTACCACAGTATAAAGAATTCCTCTGCCTTTGGAATCACTTCACATCTTGGAAGGTAATAAAAATGTGGCCTAGATGGAAAACAGAAGAAAAATAGGGCTACACAACATAATACCTCACACAATATTTCCCAATCACTTTGCCAGGGTGCTGGGTTGCTACAAGATATATGTGTGTATGTGAACAAAGGAGTGATTTAAAAAGAATTCAATTAAATTGTCTCCAAATCAAAGCTAGAATAGCAAGCTCCAACCATCCCATCAAATATTTTAGAAACGGTGCCCTTCTCATATATTAATTAAAAAAGAAAGAGATCTGTAGCCCTCCTAAAATATGAGAACTACTTTTGTTGCTGTGGTTCAGTCAATTTAATCATGTCCAATTCTTCGTGAATCCATTTGGGATTTTCTTAGCAAAGATACTGGAGTGATTTGCCATTTCCTTCTCTAGCTCATTTTAAAGATGAGGAAACTGAGGCAAATAGGGCTAAGTGATTTGCCCAAGGTCACACAGCTAGTAAGTGTCTGAGGCCACATTTGAATTCAGATTTTCCTGACTTGAGGGCCAGCACTCCATCCAGTTAAATCTAAGGAAAGAGGAAATCAAGGCATCTGGCTGGGATTTTATCCCTTTTTCTAACACAGAGATAGGGAACTTTTTTTCCTATAGGAGACAAAGGAAGAAAAAATTAACCAAATGCTTTTCCTCCTCAAACTGCTTCTCACTTTGTCCCTTTACTGGCTACACTTTCTCTTCTTGCCTCCCATATAATCACATCTTCCAAAGTTTTTTGTCCACAGTCCTCTATTCTTCCAGTTTTTTATAGACTTCAATTTTTTTCTTCAGTAAGTTTTTGTCTTTAGTCTTATAATTGAAAATCAGGTTTTTTTTGTTCAGTTCTGGTCTTTTCATCAAGAAAGCTTTAAAGTCTTCTGTTCATTGAATAACCATTCTTTCCCCTGAAGGATTATGCTCAGTTTCACTGGGTAATCCTAGCTCCTTTGCCTTCCAGAATATCATATTCCATACCCTTTGATTATGTAGTGTAGAAGCTGCTAAATCCTGTGTAATCCTAATTGTGTTTCCTGATGTTTGAACTGTTTCTTTCTGGCTGGTCGCAACATTTTCTCCCTGACTTGGGAGTTCTGGAATTTGGCTATGATATTGCTGGGAGTTGTCATTTTGAGATTTCTTCCAGGAAGTAATCAGTGGGATTTTTTTTTCAGAGACAGAAATAAGGGGATAGATTCACCTGGATGAAATTGGGAACAGGGAATTCTATCAAATATATATATATATATATATATATGTATATAATATCATTTATATGTATATATCCAACATATACAACAAATATTTTAAGATATATCCCAAAGAAAGGCTTCATGGAGTGCTGTATAGAGAGCCAGCCTCAGAGCCCAGAAGATCTGGATTCAAGCCTTCCCCATCCCCACTTCCCTGCCACAGAGACACATATTGAAGGCTCATAAAGGGAAGTTCTTGTCACCGAAATCCCTTAGCACAGTCAAATAGATGAATATCAGAATCTGATGGGATTTTATCAGTGGAAATAACATTAAAGAAGAGACAACAGCATCTGATTTGCTGCTGCTGCACCCTAAGGACTATGGGACTTATCTCTCTGACTTGAAGCTGAGACCTTGTCCACATGTGTCATCTTCTCCATTAAAATGTGAGTTCCTTGAGAAGAGCCAATTAATTTAATTGTCTGGCCCTTAATTTCTTTATCAGTATGATAAGAAGGTTACATCAGATAACCTCAAAGGGCTCTTCCAGCTCAAAATCTATGATCCTAAGGGAAAAAAATGTCATTATATAAATTAACTTTAATTCTGAGTGTATATTATTTTATATGTATATGGCATATATGACTGCATAAATAACACATATATGTATGTATGCAAATATATGAGGCAGCTAGGTGGCACAGTACACATAGCTCTGGGTCTGAAGTCAGAAAAACTCATCTTTCTCGTTAAAATCTGGTCTCAGACACTTCCTAGCTGAATGACCCTAGGCAAGTCACTTAACCCGGTTTGCCTCAATTTCCTCATCTGTCAAATGAAGTAGAGAAGGAAATGGCAATCTGCTCTAGTACCTTTGCCAAGAAAACCCCTAATAGGATTACAAAAAGTTGGACATGATTGAACAGCAACAATAATAAGCTCTGGAGCAACTAGGTGGTGCAATGGATAGAGTACCAGTCCTGGAGTCAGGAAGACTCAATTTTGTGAGTTCAAATCTGGCCTCAGATACTTACCAGCTGTGTGACCCTGGGCAAGTCATTTAACCCTGCTTGCCTCAGTTTCCTCATCTGTCAAATGAACTGGAGAAGGAAATAGCAAACCACTCTAGTATCTTTGCCAAGAAAACTCCAAATGAGGTCATGAAGAGATCCATATGACTGAACAAAAAAATGCAAGTATATATTAAAAATATTAGAATTATATATATAAAACCAATTAGAAATGTAAAAAACACCATGATAATGGTTGAAACAAAGAAGATATAGGATCACATACAGAGTAGAAGAGACGTTGGAGTTCATTTTATCCAAACTGGTTATTTTATAAGTGGCGAAACTAAAGCTGAGAGAGGTTAGAGGTTAAATGACCTACCTAAGATCACAAGCAAAGTAATAAGTGGCAGATCCAGGATTTGAACCCAGGTCCTCTTACTCCAAACCCAGCACTCTTACTGAACCATGCCTGAAAATTCTAAAGAAAAAGTCAATTAACAATCTCCATGAGCCACAAAATGAAAGATGCAAATCTTTAGTTTTAAGGATACAGTCCTTAAACAAAACACCTGTACAAGACTGAAATTTGAAAGTTGCTGGATATAATTTATTCCAATTTGATTCAAGGTACCTAGATTCAAATCCTTTCTGTGATGCTTCCTGACTGTGTGACCTTGGGTAAATAGTTTAACCTCACTAGCCATAGTTTCCTCATTTGGAAAATGAAGGAGTTGGACTAGATGGCCTCTGTAGACTCTGTTTTGGCTCTAGCCCTATGATCCTATGAAGAGTATAAAAAATTAAATGACATCTCCACTGATTTTGAAGTTTTTCTGCAAGTAAATTTTTTTCAACTTTGTTTTTGAAGTTAAGAAAGTGCAAGTAACAAAAAAATGTAGCAGCAATTTAAAGTCTGCAGATATTTCATTAGTAATAGAAAGCTTTGAACATCAGGCATAATCAAGCTTCACAGTTCCATAATCAGTAATAGCACACTGAAAATAATGCATGGATACAGGTTCAGTGAATCTTGTCCAAACGTAAAAACAGTAATAAGAATATTGTTAACTTTATCTATAAACAAATGCATCATGTGAGAGTCCTTTTAGCCAATTGAAATTAATCAAGTATCAAAAGCAATTTTTTTTTAAATTGACCAATGGACAGTTCTGCTACAAATAAAATTCAAACAATTCATTTGTGAGAAAATAATAATGGATTTTACTTTTTATTTTCATATTTATGTGTATTTTTACCATTTATGATATGTGATTTGGGGGTTGTAAATCATAAAAGTATAAGATCACACATGAGATACACAAACCACCTTGCTTTGGAAGTATAGAAACTGGAAAAGAAATTGTAGACTTCCATTTTGTGTGTTACCTTTTTCTCAAATCAACTGGGTCTCAGTCTCTCCATCTGTAACATAGGGGCATTGACCTCTAGCATTCATTTGAGCTTTAGACTTATGTTCTTTTAATCCTATCAATATATATTGTCAATCCTCATTGGTTGTTGTGTTGTTTCAGTCATGTCTGACTCTTCGTGACCCCATTTGGGGTTTTCTTGCCAGAGATACTGGAATGGTTTGACATTTCCTTCCCTGTCTCATTTTACAAATGAGGAAACTGAGGCAAAAATTGTTAAGTGACTTGCACAGGATCATATAACTAGTGTCTGAGGTCATATTTGAACTCAGGTCTTCCTGAAGCCAGCTCCAGAGCTCTAACCACTATACCACCTAACTGCTGAAGAAACTAGCAGAGGGAAGTTATCTTAAACCATAAATCATTTAGAAAGAGGTCCTTATCATCACTGAAAACAAGTCTACATTGGGGAATAGCACTCTAGACATTGTGCAAATCATAGACAATTTTTAATTAAGAAGTTCACCATCTGTAAGGAAAGCCACATATGCACAGAAGGAATTAGGACTCATCCAAGAGAGCACTAACAGGGAAGAAAAACCAGTCAGGATTTTATTCACTGAATGCATTTGGCAGGAGCCAACTCTGAAATATATAATTTCTGAGAAACCTCAGGGAGATTTAGTTTTACAAGTAGAATCTAAAGAACAGAATGTAGATGAACTGACAAGAACTAAGAAGGCTAGCAAAAAAAATCAGGGAAGTAAGCAGCAAATTTTCATATGAACACAAACACAGAAAATGTTAGAGCTACAAGGACCTTTGATATCAGTAAAATCTAGTGGACAGGGGGTATGGTGTTATGGAATAAATTCGGGTTCTAAAATTAGAGGATCTGGTCTCAGATGCTGGTTCAGCTAGGTACTGCCTGAAGCTGTAAGTCACTCCCTCTATGAGTATTTGGATTAAATGATCTCTGAGACCCCTTCCAACTCTAAACCCTCTGGTGAAGAAGTATAACCCCCTAATTTTACAAAAGAAGAAACTGAAGTCATACAAGATTAAGTGGGTTGGTCACATAATTAGTAAGTGACCAAGCTAATGTCTTCTTTAGACCAAAATAAAATCCCTTTTTTAATATTTTTTTCTTTTTCCTTTATTATACATTCCCCCTCCTCCTTCCCAATGAGCCATCCTTTGCAATGATGAAAAAAATCAATTCCCCACAAACAACCTGTTCTGACAGTATAGTCAGTGTTCTGAATCCAGAGTCGCACACTTCTGCAAAAGGGTCACACACCTTTGCAGTTCCTTTTCTATGGGGCCAAACTTGGTCATTACACCTTCTATTGAGGCCATGTGTATGGAGTCAAAGTTTAATCTTTTCTCTTAAGCATAACACAGTTAGCAAAAGCAAGTTTCCTCAACCTAGATTCACATTCCTCAGGGTCCCAATACAAAAATTCAAGATGCTAAAACATAAAATCTAAAATTTAGGTGGCTACAGAAGAAGTTTCATGAATAACAAATACTCAAAAACCATGGGGGGAAAAATGCTGCTGAAGTTTTTATTCATTTTACCCATGCAGCCTTCCCCCCTCCTCCTCTTTTCATCTCTCAAATTTCATCTCTTTTCCAATTTTGGTCACAATTTGCTATTATTGTCTCTGCTCTTCTTTTATCCAAATGCCTACTCTACTAAAGTAGGACAGTTAAGAGCACTGAATTTAGAGTCAAAAGACATAGGTTCGTATCCCTTTTCTGCCTCTTATTGCTGTGTGACTGTAGGCTAGTCAATTATTTGGGTGTTGTTTTCTTCACCTACAAAATGAAAGTGTTGGACTAGTGGCCTTTGATGCCCCTTTCAGCCCTAAATCTAAAATCCTGGGATCTTTATAATTAGATAATTGTTGCTCCCACCATTGGAAGTAATGCCTTTCCATGATTAATGCCAGAGCTCTCATGATTTCACAGCTTTGGGAAAGGGAGAAATAAGGGAGACAACATTATAACCTTTGATACCATTTTTACTTTCCAAAGAAGGGTGTGGAGAGGAGTTATGCCTGCTAAATAATTTTAAATTTGCAAAGCATATTCTATTCCATGAAGGGAAGTCCTCTTATAAATATGCAGCAATAACACTGCTACCAGGAAAGATGGTTTACCTTTGTTACTGTTGTTTTTTGGTCCTGTCCAAATCTTTGTGACTCCATTTAGGATTTTCTTGGCAAAGATACCTGAGTGATTCTGCCATTTCCTTCTCCAGCTCATTTTACAGATAAGGAAACTGAGGCAAACAGGATTAAGTGACTTGCCCAGGGTCACACAGCTAGTAAGTGTCCAAGGCTATGTTTGAACTCAAGATGAGCTTTTCTGACTCCAGACCTGGCACTCTATCCACGGTGCCACCTAGCTGTCCTGGCTTACCTTTACCATATGATAAAATGAAGTTACAAGAAAAGTACAGTAAAAAATAAAGAAAGAAAGGCATCATTTGGCCTTTTAATAATGTGTCCCAAATGATGGCACTATGAGGAAGATTAAAAGAAATACAATACCAAAATCCTGAGGAACATCGGATCAAAATAAAAAGAGAATTTTTTGTTATTTAGTCATTTCATCATGTCCAACTCTTTGTGACCCCATTCAAGGTTTTCTTGGCAAGGATACTTGAGTGGTTTACCATTTCCTTCTTCAGCTACCCTTATGGATGAGGAAACTGAGGCAAACAGGGTTAAGTGACTTGCCCAGGGTCACAACAGCTAGTAAGTAACTGAGGCTGGATTTGAACTCAGGAAGATGAGTCGTCCTGACTCTGGACCCAGCACTCCATCCACTGTGTCACCTCAGTGGCCTAAAAAGAGCATCGGGACATCCAAATAATATGAAGGGAAAAAAACTAAGAAGAAACTGTCAATATAATGAAGAAAAAGAGCAACCCTAATTAAAAAAAAAAAACAAGCTGCTTAGATATCTGGCTACCAAGGCCAAGGAAAACACGGGAAGACTGTATTTATACTAAAGGATTTGTTTTTTTTTAAGTAGGCTTTTGAACCAAAGAAACAACATGCATGGGCAAATAAAAAGATTCAGGTGAACAATAGAAAGACAGATGAAGGAAGATAAAAAGGACTAGGGAAAGTTTTCTGGCTTCAGTAATTATAAAAATTATCATAACAAGAAAGTGGGTTACCAGGAGAGATCTTCATCCTTTGATATATTTGAAATGACTGCAAATATAGAAGCAGCAATAGCCCTTACAGATTTTAGTCAAGGAAAAACATCTAAGTTCAAATTCTCAAATTCCCAAAGGGTATTCAATTATTCCTATAACTTACATTAACACTGGTGTCATTTGGATCAATATGGATCCAAAAAAATTTTTTTTGATAAAAAATCATTCTCATTATACTAATGGCTTTTAATTTTCTCTTTCTGAATCTGAGGGTTATGCAAAAAAAATGGGAAACTACAAAGCAAATGTAATAGCATTAGATTTATGGACTTTGAGAAATGAATGGTCATCAGAATTTCAGAAAGATTAAAAGTCTAATACTGAAAAATTTGCCTTTGCTCCACCCTCTTTCCTTCCTGATACAGCAAACACCCTCAGGCCCTGACCTAGCTTCAGAAAAGGAGCCAGTAAAGTTGGTTTGCTGAAAAGAAATTATCTAATTATGGATTAGAAAAAGGCAACTGGGATTAAAATGTGACACAGAAAAGAAACACCCTAAAACTTTGTATATAAAGGCCCAAAAGCTGTCTCTATCAATACACTCTTCACTTCCACTCCTCTCTTACATTGGGGCGGGAGAAACATTGACCGGAGCAACATGTCTTGTCTATCTAGGGTTTCTTCCCGAGCCAGAGGGAGTGGCTGTGCCAGAGTGTCCAGTGGTGGAAGTAGCTTCAGCAGTAGCAGCAGATGTGGCATAGGCGGTAGTTCTTCTCGGGGCTTTGGAGGCTCCAGCAGCTGTGGACTGGGAGGAGGCTTCAGCAATGGGTTTGGAGCAGGCTTCGGAGGTGGGTTCAGTAGCAGCTCAGGAGTGGGAGGCTATGGAGGTGGCTCGAGCTCTGGTGCTGGCTTTGGTGGTGGGGCCAGTGGAGGCTTTTATAGTTATGGTGGGGGTGTTGGTGGGGGTGCTGGCGGCAGGGGCTTTGGCACCAGTGATGGCGGACTTCTCTCTGGAAGTGAGAAGCAAACCATGCAGAATCTCAATGATCGCCTGGCTAGCTACCTGGACAAGGTTCGTGCTCTAGAGGAGGCCAACACTGATCTGGAGATCAAGATCAAGGAATGGTATGATAAATTTGGACCTGGATCTGGAGATTCTGGATCTGGGAAAGACTACAGCCATTACTATTCAATCATTGAAGATCTGAGGAATCAGGTAAGAAAGTGTACACTGGGGTATTTCATGATATTTTATGTATGAGAGCCAGGCTTTTTTCAGATCATGTATTGATGTGAAACATTGAAATTAATGAATCACCTGGAAAATGTTTGTCATGTTGTGGCTATACCAGACCTTTTAAATTCCAAAGAGACAGGAAGCCTGAATACCAACCCACTCATCTTGTGTTCGTTATTCATCACTGAGTTGCTTTTCATGAGTGAGTGGAACTTAAACTGTGACCAGTTACAATGATAAAAATGTACATTTCAGATTGATGACACTGGACCAAAGTCATCCACCTACAGTTATTCCATGACCATTTCTACCAGAGTAACATTGTTTCTGTGATGTATGAGCTTCTGTGGCATCCTAGAATCAAGACTGAATCCTAGCATCAGCCTCATATATGAATGTCGGGGAGTCTCTTTTCAATAGCTTTCCCAAGATTCATCAACAGGCATCAATTTTAGTCAGTCCTGCAATGAAAACCCAGGAAAAGTATATAGCATTTTGGGGAAAGTGCAATGATCGTTTTGTACTATTTTCTGTATGAATCAATGTGCAGTGACACTTTGATACAATGTCACATTAGATACAAATGCCATCATCCAGGAAAGATGAAATATATTGCACCAGCTCCTCTGAAATTGACCTCTGTCCCTACATTCCCCAGATCTCTTTCTTATTGGGAAATAAGTATAATATAATAATAAATGACCTCTAAAATATCTACTGGCTATAAACCTATAATCTTTTTATATGTAGGGCATTCTCTAAATATAATTGTAGCATAGTTACTACTACTATTATCAGCCACATTCTGACATCAACTTAACTCTGAGAAAACTGGTGAAAGTTAGAATATGACTAGTCTATCTACTTCTAACTGTAGCTTTTTTTTAATTGACTCATTCTCTCATGATTTTTTCTATTTTCTAGATCATTGCTGCCACTATTGAGAATGCCGGGGTCGTCCTACAGATTGACAATGCCCGACTGGCTGCTGATGACTTCAGACTGAAGTAAGAAAAATTAGTTCTTTCCAACTAAGCATTATTGTAGAATTAAAGTTAAATGTCCTTAATTTGTTCTGCTATGGAAAAAAAGTTCTTGAGCATAATTCCACATACTTAAGACACTTAAAAAAGCACCAATTTTAAAAGTCATGATTTTACCAAAAATCACATTAAAAAGAAACAGGCACTCTATAAGAGAAAATTTTTTCTATAGAAGTTATTTCATAATCATGGAAGATATATATTAAACTTATGTTTCTCACTGAGAAGAAGGAAAAATCTAAAGATATTTAGGTCTAGAGCACAATATATTTCTTTCATCAGAAAGCCCTGAAGACAAAATTCTTCCTGTACTATTTTTGCATTTCACTTAAATTGGAAGACCTTCTTTAAGAGGTGACCAATAGTGCAAAAATATTTTATAAAGTATCAGGTGCCATGACAGTCGGTATGTAATAGATAGAAAGCTGGACTAAGAGTAAGATACATATCCTGCCCCAATATATATTGGCTGCATCAATACAGACAAGTCATTAAACTTTTCACCATTCCCCAAAACTCCAGACTATAAAATACAGAACTGGTACCAATCTATACTGATAGAGGAAGTTTCCTCACCAGGAAATTCCCTGTACCAATAAAATCATGGGCCCAGTGCAAAAGAAAAGTACTACATAAAGATAAAATATTATTAATTAGATTCCATATTAATTTCTATTGTCATCCCAAACAAAATTTTTGTTAGACCTAAAAAAGTGACTAATACAGCTAATAGTAATTTATTCCTACAACCCTTTTCAGGTATGAAAATGAACTGTATCTCAGACAAAGTGTTGAAACTGATACCAATGGCCTGCGCAAGGTCCTGGATGATCTGACTATGACCAGATCTGACCTGGAGATGCAGATTGAAAGCCTTACTGAAGAACTGGCTTATCTCAAGAAGAATCATGAGGAGGTATGGACATGGTCCACTGAATTAAACCAACTCTCACTTTTTAAAACAATTCCCTAATCACTTACTTAATAGTAAAATATCCACTTGATTGCTCTTTGGGCATCTTATCAAAGACTACATAAGAGGGGACTTACTACATTGCTCTAGTTTTCAATATTTTGACACTATGAGCAACTGTATTTTAGAAGTAATTTATTACATTCTTGCTCCCAATGGTTTTTCCTTCCTCCTGCTAGGAAATGAAGAGCATGCAGGGATCCTCTGGAGGTGATGTGACAGTGGAAATGAACGCTGCCCCAGGCATTGATCTGACTAAGCTGTTGAACGACATGAGAGCGCAGTATGAAGACCTGGCTGAGCAAAACCGGAGAGAAGCCGAGGAGCAGTTCAATAAGCAGGTAAAGCGACCCCAGGTTTCCCTGGGATCCCAAATCATAAGCCAAACGAGCTACTCTTAGCACTTCTGTGGCAAAGTCCTCCACCTACTTTTCATTTTCATCTCCAGAGTGCCTCCCTGCAAGCCCAGATCTCTACCAATGCCGGGGCAGCCAACTCAGCCAAAACTGAGATAACAGAGCTGAAAAGAACTCTTCAAGGTCTTGAAATTGAGCTTCAATCCCAACTGGCTATGGTGCGTACATGAGAGTGGCTTTTCAAAAGACATAATATCTGCAAGTTTAGCACAGTATCTGGCACACCACACGTGATTAATAAATGCTTGCTTCTTTTTCAAACCGATTAAGAAAACTTTGGGAGAACACAATTTTTGTATTGGTGATATTCACTTTGCCAAAAAAGCCCTGCTAGGTAGCACAAAAAGGAACTTGTATATACAAGAGAAATGTAAAAAACTACTATAATTAAATTATACAATTATATATAATTGTATAAAAATATATATTTTCTTGTATTATATACAATTATATGATGTACTAAATGTTTGTTATAAATAATATATTTATATTTTCTATTATATGTATTTTATTATATTTTGTATATTACATTAATGGTATATAACTATATAACCATAACATATTTATATATTATGTAACACATACATAATTAATTGTATGTTATATACAATTATATTTATCATTAAAATTTTAACATGCAGTCAGTACTATAGGCTATCACAACAGTTCCTAGTTATCTCTAGGGGAAAATTTTCAGCCTGGCATTTCAGGCCCTTCATAATCATTTCCGATCTTACACCATATTACATTCCTTCACATACTCTATATTGCATTCTAACTGGGCCTGCTCTCTGTTTTCTGAGCATAACATTTGACTTCTTGCCTCCAGCTTTTTGCACAGGACTTCACCTCTACCTCATAGAATCCCTTGCAGTCGTTGTGTCTGACTCCCCCTGGACTATGTCCAGGGTTTTTCTTGGCAAAGACACTGGAGTGGTTTGCCACTTCCTTCTCCTGTGTATCCCCATTTTACAGATGAGGAATTGGGGCAAATAGAATCATGCAGCTTACACATATACAAGCCCATTCTGAACTCAGGAAGATGTCTTCCTGACTCCAGACACGTGCTCTATCCACTGTACCATGTGGCTGCCCTTCAGGCACTATATAAATGTTAGCTACAAGTATTATTATTATTTGTAACAATAATAATAATAACCTCTGTTTACCTTTGTTTCCTCAACTATAAAATGAGGTCAATAATAGCTCCTCCCTTGCAGTTTTCTTGAGGATCAAATGAATTTATTTGTTTTTAGTTTTCAACATTCATTTCCACAAGATTTTGAGTTACAAATTTTCTCTCCATCTCTCCCCTACCCCCACCCCAAGATCCAAACATACTGAATACCCCTTTCCCCAATCTGACCTCTCTTATATCCCCCCATCCCCTCCTTACTTTCTTGTAGGGCAAGATGGATTTCTATACCCCATTGCCTGTATATCTTACTTCCTGGTTGCATGTAAAAACAATTTTTTTTTAATTTTCTTTTAAAACTTTGAGTTCCGGATTCTCTCCCTTCTCCCATCCTCACCCACCCCCAATGGGAAGAGAAGTAATTCAATATAGGTTTTGAAGATCAAATGAGATTTTTAAAATTTCACTTAACACGGTGCCTGGTATACTGCAGTCAGTATATGAATGCTCATTCCCTTTCTTT
>NW_027187370.1:823867-878607 GCF_028583685.1 Petaurus breviceps papuanus
GAAAGAAGGGAGGGAGGGAAGAAGGAAGGAAGGAAGGAAGGAAGGAAGGAAGGAAGGAAGGAAGGAAGGAAGGAAGGAAGGAAGGAAGGAAGGAAGGGAGGGAGGGAGGAAGGAAGGGAGAGAGGAAGGGAGGAAGGAAACCACTAGGCAAAATAAACTGGCATGCCTGTCTGTCTAGCTAGCTAGCTAGCTATCTACCTATGTATCTATCTATCTGACAGCACTTGCATTTTTCTGCAACTACAGCCCACCACCCCTCTGCTGAGAAGAGGGAAATGTCATCATTAGGCCTTGGCAATCAAGATTTCTCATGGGACTAAATTGAATCCAGATCGAAACTTGTATTTTTATGATTTATTTTTTGATCTCTGCAATTTCAAATTTTGACCTGCTCATTTTTTTCTTTTTTTTTTCCTTTTTCAGATTCAAACAAAACCAGGGTAACCAAAACAATTGTAGAAGAGGTTGTGAATGGCAAAGTTGTCTCATCTCAAGTCAGTAATGTTTCTGAGGTCAAGGTCAAATAAACAAGTTTGAGGTCAACAGTGCCTTTCCATGAAACAAACAGAAAGTCACAAATGAAGAAACCTTTTTGGACCAAGTCAGAATCCTGAAGAGCCGGAGGAACTTGCTTCAGTCCCCCAATGGATGAATGTCTCATCAAAGTTTCTGCTTCTTTTTCCTTTCTTATTAGAATGATCCTTGTCAAAATAGAAATGACAACTTATATCAACTTGTTTCTGTGCTTCAATAAACTTACTTTTTTGCAAGTTTATTAAACTCGTATTGGAGATGAATAAATGTTTGGAGGTGAAGAAACCAGACAGATCAGCACCTAGTCTGCATCTTGGCATGTTGGGAATGGAGAAAGGGAGTGGAGGGGTGCTGCTAAGAGATTAGGGAACTTGTCCAGAGTCACTCAAGCAGTATGTGTCAGAGGAAGGATTTGAACACAGTTCTTCCTGTCTCTGAAGGAATCTTCTGGGCACCTATCCATGTCTAGTCCTGGATAGTTTAGAGCTCATGGTCCTGAATTAAGTTATGGTCAGCTATGGTCAATCATGATTAGCATTTTTAGCATGGCATTTTCCCCTAAGATTGATATTAGAAGTTATCCCTCACAAGATCCTTATTTTACATAGAAGCAAGACAATTCTCTGTTTTCTCAAGATCACACAGAAGATGACCCATACACTTAAGATTACAGTTTCCAGTCCCTGAACCTCAAGTTAACTGCTTAACCTCCAGAGGCAGACAAGATAAATAGAGCCAGTCAGTCAGTCTTTATTGAGCTTCAGTGTCCAGGCTTCATGATAAATGCAGGACACTATGGCAGATAGAAAATAACTATGAGAGATGGTCCCTGCCCTCAGCTATGGGAGCAAACTAAACACAAAATAATTAGCAAATAATCCAAGAAACTATAAATTGGAATGCTTCAGTATGATGGTATCAGGTAAAAGTGTTACAGGCAATGGGGAGAGACTTGTTCCAGGGACACTTAGGAAACAGTTCTGACAGAGGTTTGATTTTACAGGCTCAAGTCAATCAACAAGCATTTATTAAGTGCCTGCTATGTACTCAGCTCTGTACTAGGAACTGAGGAAAGAAGGAAGGAAGGAAGGAAGGAAGGAAGGAAGGAAGGAAGGAAGGAAGGATCTCTGACCTTAAGGAGCTTACATTCTACCAGAGGAAAATAATATGAAATACAGTCAGATGGTTAAAAATGAAATCAGGTTAAGAATGACCTTAAAAAGGGCGGCTAGGTGGCACAGTGAACACAGCACCGGCCCTGGAGTGAAGAGGAGCTGAGTTCAAATCCTTCCTCAGATACTTAACACTAGCCGTGGGACCTTGGGCAAGTCACTTAACCCCAATTGCCCTGCCCTCCCCTCTCCAAAAAGCAAATAATAATAATAATGACCTTAAAGTCAGACAGATAAGAAGATAAGAGAAAATACACCTCTCTCCCTTTGCAGAGATGGAGGACTTATGAGTGTGGAACAAGGCATATATACTGTCAGACTCAATTGGTGTTGGTTAGGTTTGTTGAACTGTTCTCTCTTCTCTATTTTTTAAATTCTTTCTTACAAGGCATAGCCTTCTGTGGAAGGATCATGGGAAGAAGGATGTGCTAATAAATGTTTAATAATTGGCTCTCTGAAAAAAAATGTTCACGTGACAAACTTTTAAGCTTAATCTGAGTTGTTAATATTTTCTTCACCACTTTCTTAAATCTAGACAATTAACAAAACAAATAATCAAGCACTGATTTGTAGCATTTGCCACCATCCAAGGGCTCAAACTGAACATGTTAACAATCAGTTCTCTGGAGCAAGTAAGAGTTGGTTCCAGCATACTTATTGGAGGAAAAGGAGATAGACAGAGGTACAGGTATAGGTATAGGTATAAGTGTAGATAGGGGCCACTAGGTGGCTTAGAGGATAATGTGCCAGGTTTGGCGTCAGGAAGACTCATCTTCCTGAGTTCAAATCTAACCTCAAATACTAACTAGCTGTATGACCCTGGGCAAGTCACTTTCCCCTATTTGCCCCCAGTTTCCTCATCTGCAAAATGAGCTGGAGAAGAAAATAACAAACCATTCCACTGCCAAGAAAACCCCAAAAGGGATCAGACACAACTGAAAGTGGCTAAACAACATCAACAATAAATAAGTGTAGATATAGATATACAGGTGTATATATGATATGAGAGTGATGTTAAAAAAAAAGATTTTAAGTAAAAAATGTTTGTCAGGCAAAGGAGCTTATTTCCTTCCTGGTTTTTCCCCTTTAATCTAACCCCAGCCAACCACTTCTTTCTCTTTGTCTGGATGCTGTCCTTGATTAAAAAAAAAAAATTATGAAACAGGAGAGACCTGATTCCATTTCATCTGTGTCCCCGTACCTCTTTTTACCTAACTGGAAACATCAAAATAACATGATACTCAGACACTCAGGAGACAAGGGTTCTCTCTACCCCCCCCCATCAAAATCTACTTACTCATGTGATCATGGAAAAAATGATAAATAGTGATAAGTTTCCATTCCAACAAGTATTTAAAAGAAACCAAAAATCTTAAGTTACAGAACAGACTTTCTAACAGTGAAATTTCAGACATCAGCAAACAAGTTAGGGGGAAAGGAAAGAGAAAGCCAGGTTTGGGAAGAGAGGGAGAAAAAGGGACTTGTTGGTGCCCCTCAGATCATGCCACATGAAGCTGCCAAATGTTGAGGCTGTTGCCAGTTATTATACCCATTCACGAATGAGCAGCACTCAGGGAAAGCAATGTTTTGATGGAAAGCCTTTGAGTTCTTTTATCTCTGCCAGTTTTGGGTATACTGACAAGCCTAGCCTTCAGCAACTCTTTCTGGTCTCAAAAGTCTGAGACAGACATGAAATCTCCAATAATAGTCCCCTTGACCCACCAAAAGCTACATAGCAACTGGGTTCTTAGCTGGAGTATTCATGCTCTGTTCAAGTATAGATGGGTGACAGGTCCTCTTTCATCAAGGATAGCCCCACTCTTCTCAGGGCTGGAGTCCTCTGAGCCTGACTACCTTAAATTCTTACTCATTTTTCCTCTAGGAGGCAAAACTTAAATTTGAACCCAAGCCTTCAGACTCCAAATTTGGTGCTCATCCCACAACAACCATAAATCATGTTCTGATAGAAGAATTAGCCTTGGGAAAAACAATACAGATGCAGAACCACTCTCCTGGAAACAATTATGTCTGTAATTGGTCTATGCCATGGAGATTCAACATCAAAGACAGATTTAAGATTCTAAGTCACACAAATGAATTATGTAAAGGGTTGGCACATTCAAGTGGAAAATCAAGTATAGTTTACAAGAGGCTCAAACTATGGTTACAAAGCAACCAGAAAATTGGGATTTCCTTTATTATCTTCTCTCAAAACATAACAACAGACCTCCTACCACATTCTGGCTAACCACAATAAGATAATAACTAAAGCATAAAACCACCTTTCAAGGTAAAGAGCACCCAGTTAAGATTCATCAGCTAGTAAGTGTGTCAAGTGTCTGAGGCCGAATTTGAACTCAGGTCCTCCTGACTCCGGGGCCAGTGCTCTACTCACTAAGCCACCTAGTGGCATTCAAGGTATTTTTTAAATGGGGGGAAATAGAGTCAGAAAGTCAACAATGACCATCATAATCTTTAGGATTATGAGCATGCTGCTGGATTGGGAGTCAAGAAAAGCAGAGTTCAAATTCCACCTCGGAAGCTTAATTTGCTATGTGACACTGGGCAAACCACTTAATAGAACTAGAGAGAGACAGACAGACAGACAGACACATATAGGAGGAGGCTAGGTGGCTCAGTGAATACAGCACTGGCCCTGGAGTCAGGAGGACTTGAGTTCAGCCTCAGACACTTAACACTCACTAGCAGTGTGACCTTGGACAAGTCACTTAACCTCAATTGCCCTCCACATACAGAGAGAGACTTGGCTCCAGCTAAAACATTAGTTCTCAGCATGATGGGTCCTAATGATAGCCATGTGATTGAGTTGAGGATATGGCTTTCTACTAGTTAACATGGCAGGGCAACCTTTAGTGGGAGTCCCTTCAAAAAGGACTAGTCCTCAGAGCTTGGTATACAGAAGGCACAGGATTGCACCAAATGTAAAAGAATTATGGCTCACCCTTGGCAAAAACACAAATGTGTCACACTCTCTACGAGTCACTGAAACCTGTCTCTTGCCCTGTATGCCTCCTCTGAACATAGAATGATAGACAGATAGACATATGGAGATAGGTAAATAGGTAGATAGATAGGGGGATGGAGGGAGGAGAGGAAGAGGGAGAGGCAGAGGGAAAGAGAGAGAGGAAGAGGGAGGTGGGGGAGAGAGAGAGACAAATAGAGAGACACAGATAAATAGCCATAGATACATAAAGAAAGAAATTAAAGGAAAAAATAAAAGAAAGAGATAGAGTGACAGAGAGACAGACACAAAGACATATAGAAAGAGATAGGTCATAGACACAAAAATAGACACATAGAGAGACAGACACATAGAAAGAGGTAGACAATTAGAGACACATAGAGATAGATGACAGAGAGATAGGCAGACAAGTGGAGAGAGAAATAGACATATAGCAATAGATAGATAGATTATTTATTGAGTGATTACTATGTGCCAAGCACTATGCTGGGGATATAAATACAAGAAGAAGAAAAAAGACAGTCAAGTTCCCTAAACTATAACTTGGGGATAATAGCATCCCTCCCAGGGCTGCTTTGAGAATCACATGAGAAAATGCATTAAAAAGCTTTGTAAATCTTTAAGTGCTTTATAAAAGTGGGACATTAATATATGACCAAATCTCCCCTTTTCTCATTAAATGACCTCCTTCCCCTGAACTTCCCTCAATCCCTTCAGTTACTACTAGTCACTACTTATATGACTTTGGATAAATCACTTCTCTCTGGGTCTGTATCCTTTTCTGTAAAATGAAGGGGAATGGTCTAGAAGGGAGAGTCTGCCTGCTCAGCCATCCCTGGCCATATCATGAATCATCAACTGACACCATCACTACCACCTTTTGGCTGCTTGAAACACAGCCAGAATTCAGAAGCTATGAGCTCAGTCCTCCTGACTTGGCTCCAGCCAAAACATTAGGACTCAGCATGATGGGTCCCAATGCTAGCCATGTGACTGAGTTAAAGAGAAGGCTTTCTATTAGTTAATATGGCAGGCACTCGAGTCAAAAATCAGAGTTTGTTCAAAAAGACAACTGGTTCTCAGAAACTGGTATACAGAAGGCACAGGATTACAATAAATGTAAAAGAATTATGGCTCACCCTTGGCAAAAACACAAATATGTCACACTCTCTATAGGTCACTGAAACCTGTCTCTGATGCTGTATGCCTGCTATGAAACTAAGATCGTCTAGGATATGTGTCTCCTTGCTTCTTCTGCTGACTACTACTGCAAACTGCCTGGTTTCCCCTGACAAATATACAAATGGATAAATTCCCTCCTGTAACTGGGATATTTTAATACATATATCCCATGACTTCAACTTAATTCTTAATGACACATAAAGTAAGGCTTTATTTTTCTCTTCTTATTCAGTATGTTTTTTTTTAATTAATAAGCATTTATCTTTCTTTCCCACTCCCTCTCCCAAGTGAATACAAAGAAAAGGAGAAAGAAAACCCTCATATCAAGAACATAATCAAATAAAGCAAATTCCCAAATTGGCCATGTCTGAAAATGTATGCCTCATTCTGCATCCTGAACCCAGAGGAGGTGCACAGCATGCTTCGTCTCTGGAATTGCAGTTTGTCACTGCATTGATCTCTGCGTAGTACTGAATAATCGACACTTTCAAACTGTGCTGCTGGAGAAGACTTTTGAGAGTCCCTTGGACAGTAAGGAGATCAAGTTAGTCAATATTTTAAGAAATTAATCCAGGTTATTTACTGGAAGATCAAATACTGAAGATGAAGCTTAAATACTTTGGCCACATAAGAAGACAGGACTCGGAAAAGACCCCAATGTTGGGAAAGATTGAAGGCAAAAGGAAAAGGCCAAGGAGGAGGATGAGATGGATAGATAGTGTCAAAGAAACAATTAACATAAACTTAGACTTCGAGAAATACTGGAAAAGAAAAGGGCCTGGTGATTTCAGAGGGTCAGGAAGGAGCATAATCAACTGGGGAAATCAGAAAGGCTTCATATATGAAGTACTTCATTTGAGCCTTGAAGGGAATTAGGGATTCCAGGAAGCAGAGGAGGGAGAGTGTTTCAGAGCCAGTCTGTGCAGAGACGCAGAAGTAGGAGATGAAAAAGGCCACCTGGAAAAATAGAGAAAATTATTAAAAGTTATGTGAATTCTATTTTAAAAATTCATGTTTTTCACTCAAGAGAAACTTACTGGAGCTAGTAATATGCAAAGTATTACTCCCTAGAATTACTAAAACTTCAAAAACAGCTTTTTCATTTGCACACACACACACAAAAAAAATTTGTAACAGTTTTACTATCACAGATGGAACTCCAAATTATTTCAAGCTTTTTATTAGTTTATCCTAATAATTTCAATTTTTAAAGCTCTGGTAATTTTTGCTCAATGGAGGCTTTCATTTTGTAGGGTTTGGGATGAGGCTATTCTCTTTTCCCACTAGATGGCTACACCTTCCATTCATCAGAGTTTCCATGTAGGTCCAAAGACATCAGAGCTTATGACCAATATCATAATCACTGAATCTTGGGGTTAAAAGCAGTTTTCAAGATCATTTAATCTAATCTCCCACCCAAGGCAGGAATATTCCCTACAACATTTAGTTTCTACCTGGCAACTACTACTGACTAGGATTTTCATACCTTAGGCAGAATCCCATTCCACCTAGAGCTAGCTGTAACTGTTTTTGTCTCCCTTATACTGGGTAACAATTGGCCTCCCTGTAGCTACCACCCACTGGTCGTAGCTACAGGGAGCTACATCTACAACTACCATTGAAATGTTGCAACTAGCTATACTACCTTAATATTGTGAAACCCTGCTGCAACTTGCAATCAGTCCAGTAATGTAAGGGCCTGATCTCCTATACAACTACACAAAATACCAGGATGGCCCTATCTAATATTATAATTGATTCTTCCAAATCATGACTTTATATAAAAGTAGGAGTGTGGTGGGGTGATAGCTAATGCCATAGAAACAGTATTATAAATGCATTCCTTTGGTGGAGGAAGATTATCAGGCACCGAGGCAGAAAGCCCAGGGCTGAATATAGAGGGAAAGAGCTATGACTACAAGTCGGAGATTGGGACTTTACCCCAGAGCTAGAAATTTCAAGAGTCTTGACATTACTTGCAGCCCTTCAGCAGTAGCAAACCACTGATATTACCACCCAATTAGTAGAATAATCAGTTAAAATAGGAAGCTATCAATGTCCTACCTCCCTCTCCCAGCTTTTGAGCCCTACTTGAAATAATGAGAGATTATAGCAATCTCTCCACCAATAGTTTGGGCATATTTTAAATTACTTGCCCAAGCAAGACCTTATAGTCGATAGTTATGATTCTGTATGCAAGGCAGCTAGATGTTTCAGTAGACAGAGCACTGGACCTGGAGGCAGAAAGACCCAAGTTCAAGTCTGGCCTCAGACACTTCCTAGCTGTGTAACCCTGAGCAAGTCACTTAACCTCTCTTTGTCTTAATCCACTGGAGAAGGAAATGACAACCTACTCCAGGCTCTTTGCTGAGAAAACCCCCTACAGGATCAGGAAGAGTCGAACACAACTGAACAACAATGAGATCCAGAGCTAGGATTCCCCTGACACTCTGGCTCCAGGTAGCTGAGTGGAGAAGATAGGGGTGATCCTAGGCATGGCAGAGCTCTGGGAAGGATATTGAGCTGAACTGAGCTGAGCATGCTACAGGCATTGGGGTAGCTCTTCAGGGATTAAGAACTGAATAGGTGGGATCTCAACAGAGAGCTATAGGAGATCAGGCCCTTACATTACTGGACTGATTGCAAGTTGCAGCAGGGTTTCACAATATTAAAGTAGTATAGCTAGTTGCAACATTTCAATGGTGTCTTATAAGGGGTATAAAAGTATTTCATGGTATATCATACCCTCTCCCACATATGGACCCTTCAATACTTAAAGAAGAAGATTACAATCTCCAGACAGCAGTGGCACAATGACATTGACATTAGCTATTTAATTTTTTTCTTTCTCTAGTGGCGAGCAAGGAGGATACACTGAACCTCCTCCAGGTGGGAGGTCCTCTCTCAACTGCAGTCACCATGAAGCTGTTGCTGAGAGTAATAGCAGTAGCAACAGAGACAGCAGCCTCCTGCTACCTCCTTACTCAGACCCATGAACCTGGACCTCTGTTTTGTGCCTCTTTGCATTTGTATTTTTCTGCTCTTAGGTGAAGGAGTAGGTTTGAGCTTAGGGGTTATAAATGTTGGGAGAAAGAGATACCAGAGAGAAGCCCAGAAGACTGAGTCTGTGCCAGACTTTGTGGATAATCTAGCCCAGTGAGGAGTAAAATCCCAGCCCAGCCCCACACAGAAATAGGTCAATTCAGTCAAAGGGAGACATAGGCTTTGTCAAATTGGAAAGTGAATTTCGGCAGTAGAAATTTCAGCTTTCTGTCTGAGCCCACTCTCCCCAAGAAACAAGGTGGTCAAGGAGGGAGGGTGCCCCAGTTCAGGGGAAAGTTTGTGCTTCTGTTTTTGCTATTTTATTGTCATCGTTCAGTAATTCTGTCATGTCCAATTCTTTGTGACCCCATTTGGGGTTTTTCTTGGCAAAAATACTGGAGTAGTTTGCCATTTCCTTTTCTAGCTCATTTTACAGATGAGGGAAACAAGGTGAAATGATTTGCCCAGGGTCACATAGCTAGTTAAGTGTCTGAGGCCATATCTGAACTCAGGAAGATGAGTCTTCATGACTCCAGGCCTGGCACTCTATCCATTGTGCCACCCAGCTGCCCCTGGTTTTGCTGTCTTCTCAGCAAACATCAACCACCTTGTAAAGCTGTAGCATGTGCAGTGGTCACACCGCAGTAAAACTATCTCAGCAGATTGAGGTTGAGGGTAACTGACAGGTCTCAAACCTGTGAGCCTGTTGATGAGTTAGGGAAATGTCAAGCCCCAGCATTTGAAGACTAACCCCTATAAAAAGGGCAGATAAGAATAATTCATTCCAATGGCCATGAAGATGATTGAAATAGGCACTGTGGAGCACTTAAGAGTCAGATATTGAAGACACCTGGGTCACTCACTACATCCTGGGCCATCACCAGTCTTTCTGATTCTTGTCCTGCCACTGGACTTCAATAACTCAGGAAGAGTGAAGCTGACACCTTTGCACAAATCTGCCTTGCTTAATTCCAATCCACGCACAAGTTAAGACATCACCCCATGATGTCACTAGTCCTCTTCAAAAACTAAGGACCAACAGCAACAATAACTTTGTAAAAGCTAAAAACAAAGTCAATAGATACTTAGGTTAGAATGTTTAATTAAACAATTTTTTTTTCATTTTACCTATGAAAAAGAATAACTAAAACAAACAAATTTGAATAGAAGGTACACTAAAGTATATGAAAGGAAGTCCATAAAGAATTAACACAGACTGAGTCGCACAAAATTTAATTACCTATAAATGATTTTTTGCTAACACCACCAGAAAAAGAAGCTGACCTCAGTGCCAACTTGTTGATTTATTGCAAAGGTCTTGATATCAGACATCATGGAAATAACTTAAATTTGCGGCAAGGCAATAAAGACCAGATTTTTTATCCATTTTGCTGTCCCCAGAATTCTGAGGTCAAGGTTGTTTTGTTTTTGCTTTTGTTTTTTAACTACAGTATTTAAATCCAGTAAGAAGACAATCTTCCATGTAGGTTGACCTGCCTCCAAACCTGGTAGGACAACAACCTTATGTGGAGATTGACTGATAAGAAGCAGTTTAACTTTAAAGTAACCTAAATGAGTTATTTTGCCTAATATACGTGCAACCCAAATATTTTTCAAAGCAAAGACCTAAAATTTTATCAGTTAAGAGAGGTCATAGAGAATTGTGAGACATTATGAGGTAAAATTACATGGCTTGGAAAAAATAATTAATTAACAGATAAATAAATTTTTAGATTTAAACAGATAAAATAAAAGAATTCATTCATGGATATGTGCCTAAAGATTAATATGACTAATCAATTAATAAACATTCATTTAGCTCTTGCAATGTGCCAGGAACTGTGCGAAAAGCTGGGCATACAAAAAGAGGCAAAAGATAGTTCCTGCCCTCAAAGAGCTTACAATCTAATGGAGGAGACAACATGGAAACAAATATATACAAAGCAAGCTATATGGGATAAATAGGAAATACTTAATGGAGAGAAGGCATAGAATTGAGTGGATGGAGAAGGCTTCCAGTAAAAGAAGGAACTTTAGTTGGGACTTAAAGGAAGCCAAGGAGGTCAGTAGGTGCAAAGGAGGAGGGAGAGCATTCCAGGCATGAGGGATAGCCAGAGAAAATGCCCAGAGCTGAGAAATGCCCAGGATCACAAAACTAAAATAAGTATCAGAGGCAAGATCTGGATCAAGATATTTTTAACTCCAAGTCATTGACCTATCCATTATGCCTCAATTTTCCTACTTTTTTTAGGGCTGGGATATCTAGAACTATGATTACATCAGTCATCAATAAACATTTATTAAGTGCCTACTATGTGCCGGGCACTGAAAACTCCTTGTATGATGAGCAACTCATTTATAAATAATAGTCTCAACAGAGTTGTCACACACACAAGACAGTTTAAGTGACCTGCCAATGGTCACACAGATAGTATGTGTCACAGGGAGGATTAGAATGCAAGTCTTCCTGACTCCAAGCCCAGGATTCTCTCCATTTTATTACAATTTCCCTAAGAAACCATCAGTAAATAATCTTTTTTTTAATGTAATGCAGGCTTCTGGGAAAATTTCACAATCCTGATCTCATCTTCTTACATACATTTAAAGAACTTCAACAGTAATCAGAGATATGCTAAAATCCATAACACTCAGTTACCATGTTATGTGTTTTTAAATCCTCATATCATCAAAAGACATGGGAGCCCTCAGATGCCACACAGGATGAGGATTTGCCCCCATGCTATTACCTCACTTTGTAATCTCTGAACCATCCTGAAAAAGACTATCAGGTCATTCCAGGTAGGGGAAAAAATGACCCATCTACCATGTCATTCCAAAGAAAAATAAATGATTATCAGTCAGCCACAAATATGGAGAAAATGTGCGTGGGGGCCTGAAATATGATAGAAGAAAATAAATTCTTAGCTAGGCTGAAATCACATCAAGATATAAGCTTCATTCCTCTAAGGGTGAGATAATCAACACCCAGAGGCATCTTCAGTACCTTTAAACAAATACAGAGGAAAGTTTAACAAATAATTAATGAAAATAATTAAGGATTGCAGATGTCATTAAAAAACAAAAAAGCCTTTGAGTGATCAGTATCAGGCATGAAACACCCACTTTATCCTCTATAAAAGGGCTATTAATTGATATCTCTCTGAACACTGCTGGAGGTACTTACTTTGGGAGGGTTGAAGTGGGAACATCATGCTATACTCTATCCAAAAGTCAAGTCTTTGGCAGTTCAGTTCTGGCCAAGGGAGAGGGGGAACAACAGGGAAAAAGCATGGTCTGGGTGGTTCCTCAGGTGGAGGCTTCAGTGGGACCTTTGGTGGATACAGTTTTGGTGGGAGGGAAAATGGGCTTCTCTCTAGCAATGAAAAGGGAACCATGCAAAACCTGAATGACCGCCTGGCAATCTACCTAGACAAGGTCCGAGCTCTAGAGGAGGCAAATACTGAACTAGAACATAAAATCAAAGAATGGTATAAGAAATTTGGGCCTGGCAGTGCCAGCCATGGAGAAAATCGGGACTATTCTGAATATTACCAGGTAATTGAAGAACTCAAACAAAAGGTAAGAAATGTCATTATTGCTAAGAATTGCAGTTAAACTAAAAGCAACCAGACTAATTTCCTAGAACATCTTGTAACTATGTCCATCTTGGCCAAAGAAAATGAAATAATAATGAATAATTTGAATAATAGAATACATATTGAAAAATAACAGTGAATATTTATTTTTTAACTTTCTTGTTCTTATATCATTCATGTTGAGTGGAAATAAATAGAATTATTTCCAAGATTCCAAAGTTTGATTCACTAGTAATAAATTGCTATCACTTGTCATCATTGCCCAAAAATTGTATTATCTTATGAAGAAATGTAAAATAATTGTTGGATGAATGTTGTTATTGAGGAACTAGATACTTTGCACCTTATCTTGAAAAGCATTGAAGTGGGTGGCCTCTCATCTCATCAAGGTTCTATCACAGCACAGGGATATTTAGCATACATTTCATTATGTTCTTTTATGTCCAGATCTTGGATTCAACCCTTAGCAATGCTGACATCATGCTCCAGGTTGACAATGTGAAATTAGAGGCTGATGACTTCAGATTAAAGTAAGAGGCAAAGTGTTGGGTGGGAGGGAAAGGAAACCTAATATTAATACAAGTTTCACTAATAATAACAAACTATATAGTGTTTTGGGCAGCTGGGTGGCTCAGTGGCTAGAGTGCTGAGCATAGAGTCAGAAAGACCTGACCTCAAATCCTGCTTTAGACAGTTCAAATTTGTTTTTAGTTCAATTTTTACCTCAGACACTTACTAGCTGTGTGACCCTGGGCAAGTCCCTTAACCCTATTTGGCTCAGTTTCTTCATCTGTAAACCAAACTGGAGAAGGAAATGGCAAACCACTCTAGTATCTTTACCAAAAAATCCCAAATGGGATCATGGAGAGTTGGACACAACTAAAACAACTGACCAACAACAACATATAGTGTTTTAGTCCCCAAAGAACTTGCCTCCAAAAGCACCCTCTCATGAAGACAAGCACAAATATTATCATCTTCATAAAGAACAGAGACAATATACCTGAGCTGATTTAGAGGTAGGGGAGCCAGAGCGGAATCCTGGCTCTGCCACTTACTATCTGTGTGGCCGTGGGCAAGTCACTTCTCTCTGGACCTCAATTTCCTTATCAGTAAAAAGAGGAGGTTGGACTAAATTACTTTTAAGGTCCCCTTCCTGCTCTAGCACAGGACAGTTGAAAGAACATCTAGATGCTCTGAAAAATCTAAGAGCACCTAGAGTCAGAAGTCAGTGTTGAGCTGTTCATTTCATTCTCCATTCATTTGGGGAGAAGTTCTTTGGGGACTAAAGCACTATATGTTGTTGTTGGTTTCATTGTTCTTGGTCATAGTTTCAATCATGTCCAACTCTTCATGACTCCATTTGGGGTTTTCTTGGCAGAGATACTGAAGTGGTTTGTCATTTCCTTCTCCAGATCATTTTACAGATGAGGAAACTGAGACAAATAGGGTCAAATTTGAACTCAAGTCCTCATGACTCCAGGTCCAGTACTTTAGCACTTATGTGGTCGTGAGAAAGTCAATTAACTTGCATGGGCCATAGTTTCTTCATCTATAAAATGAGGGTGTTGAACTAGATACGTTCTGAGAGTCTTTCCAATTCTTGATCTACATGCCTGTAATCCACTTTGCTGAAGCTTGGAGAGATGATGTAATTTGCCTGCCATCATGCAGCTAGGAAGCAATTGAACCCGTCTTCTGATTCCAGATACAAGTCTTCAGATCCAATTTCTCCCTTCTGCTACTTCCACTATAATAGATATTTATAAAAAGAAAAAAAGTGTATAAATAGTGTCTATTTCTCTAATGACCCTACAATTATAACACTGCCTTAGCCCTTATGGAACAAGTATAATCCTATTCCCCACGGGCACTGTGGATCATTATAGCAGTGCCTCAGACCTAATGGAATAGGTGAAATCTTGGGAAATGACCACTATTACATCTTATTTTACATAAATACACTAGGAAATCACATTGCTCACAGGAATCCTGCCTAAGAGCTAGCATTTATATAGCATATTAAGATTTGCAAGATGCAGCCACTATGCATTCTCAGAGAGGACACTAGCAAAGTATCAGTTCTGCCAGGTTCTATTAAATACTGGTGTAGCAATGGACTGTTTATCACTGAAGGAGCATCCTAGCTTCATAAACACACTGGCACTACAATGAGGAGTTTTGGACCACTGCAACTCTGAAAGTGTCTACTAAGTAATAGAGGAGTTAAAATCTACCCATCTTCAATCATATTATCATTTAATCCAATTCAACCTGATAAAAAGTTATTAAGTACCTATTGAGTGCAAGGCACTGAAAAAAAAAAATAATAATCCCTTGCCCTCTTGTTATTCAGTCGTTTTAGTTGTGCCCAAGTCTTTGTAACCCCATTTGGGGCTGTCTTGGCAAAGATTCTGGAGCGGTTTGCCACTATCATCTCCAGCTTATTTTATAGATGAGGAAAATAAGGAAAACAGGGTGACTTACTAAGGTCACACAGCTGGTAAGTGTCTGAGGTCGGATTTCCTGACTCCAGACTCACTGTTCTATATTCACTATGCCACCTAGCTGCTCCTCCCCTCCCCACCCACCTCATCCCCCCTCTCAAGGAGCATATATTCTACTAAATAGCTGAAGTACTGAAATAGGGAAGCCTTTTTAGTAGGAAGATGATCTGACACCATGGAGAGAGCCCTGGACTTAGATTCTGAGGACCTAGGTTCAGAATTGAGTTCTACCACTTACTAGCTGTGTGGCCTTGGGGAAGTCATCTAAATTCTCTGGGCTTCAGTCTTATTGTAAAATGAGGGGGTTGGATTATATACCTTCTAAATCTAAGACCTTGAGAGTCCCTTCACAAAATATTTGAAGGATTAATTTCTAAGAAGAACTATTTCTGTTAATATAGTCTACAAATTATGCCTGCCTTTGTTATCTCCAGTTTATCCTGTATAGAGCTTATTTTTACATAATTACATAATTAATAGAATGAGTTGAATCCCCCCACTAGACTGTAAGTTTCTTCAGGGTAGGAACTGTCTTTTGCCTTTCTTTGTTTCCCCAGCTCTTAACACAGTATCTCACACATGACAGGAACCTAATAAATATTTATTGACTGATCGATTCCAAAAAATTGTCAATATTTTTTTCAAGGTATGAGACTGAACTGGCCCTCCGCCAGAGCGTGGAATCTGACATCAATGGTCTCCGCAGAGTCTTGGATGACCTAACTTTGACCAAGACAGACCTAGAGATGCAGACTGAAACCCTGTCGGAGGAAGTAGCTTATCTCAAAAAGAACCACGCAGAGGTATGCATGTATCGAGACACCAAAATAAACATCACCTTTCAAATATTTTGCTTTGTTTATGATAGCAATCTGATAAGGTAAAGAAACGGTACTGTGGCTGACGTGAATTCTGTGGCAGGTTACTACAGCTCACTCATTGTTCTTTATCCAGGAAATGAAAGGTCTGCAAAAGGCCTCAAATTCTGACGTGAACGTGGAAATGAACGCTGCCCCTGGGACTGATCTGACCAAACTTCTGAATGACATGAGAGCTCAGTATGAAGACTTGGCCAAACAGAATCGCAAAGATGTTGAGACTTGGTTCAATAACAAGGTAAATCGAAGTATGCTCGAAGTCATTAAGCCCAGTCTTGTCACATCTGACAGCACTCAACCTGCTTCATGATGGCATCGTTTCAGAGCGAATTGCTACAGCAGCAGATCTCCTTTGCCTCTGATGAATCCAATTCTGCCAAGACAGAGATAGCAGAGCTGAAACGAACTTCACAGACCCTGGAGATTGAGCTGCAGTCGGCCTTGGCCCTGGTAGGTAAAACACGGAAATTAAAAGCAGCCAGTTGATACTATAGCTAGAACACTGCTGTACCCAGTGGCAGAAAGTCCTGAGTTCAAATCTATCCTCAGACACTTAACTAGTGACCTCTGTTGCCCTCGGGTTCTTCAAATGAAAAATGAGGATCATAACCACCTCCCAGGGTTGGTGTGAGGATCAAATGAGACAATATTTGTAAGATTCCTGGCACAATAAATGTTAGCTATTTTTATTTCTCCACCTACAAATTGTGTTCAGCACAGATAATCCATCAGTCAATCGAGAAACATTTGTGTGCCACTAAGCTAAGCAGTAGAGCTACCTAGACAAAAATTAAATAGTCCCAGATTCCAAACTATCGGGGGAATTGCACACACACAGTAAAGTATATATATAAAAGATACACCAAGTAAATACCAGCTTATCTCAGAAAGGAGATATTGGCATGGTTTCACATCAGAAACAAGGAGGTTAATTATTATTACTAACTGGAGGTTCATGAACTTTTTTAAAAATATATAACTTTCAATAGAATTTGTTTCCTTCCTATATTTTTTTTATTTTATGCATTTAAAAGTGTAGTTCTAAGAAAAGGTCCTTAGGTTGTCAAAGGAGTTCATTTCACCAACAAGGTCAAGAACGCTTCCTTTAATAGGCTAGCTCAGAAATGCAAGTTTTATACTTTATTACTGCATTCATTACCTCACAGGAGAATATTTCCAGTGAATTTTTTTTCCTTTGGGGGGTGAGGTTTGGTTTTTTTGGGGGGGGAGGGTCCAATCTTGAGAAATCATCACTTCAGGCAAGTTCTGATGGGAAAACTGCCTCCATCAATGCATCTCTGGCACTCGTTTGTAATGTCTGTAACATTACACATGTAGTTAACATGTAATCAGTTGCCTGATGCCGAGAGACTGAGAAGCCATGTCAATCATTAAATCAGTCAGTCAGCTAACAAGTATTTATTCAGTGCCTATTCTGTATGCCAGGCCCTGTGCTAAGCCCTGGGGATACAAAGAAAGGCCAAAGACAAGTTCCAGTCCTCAAGGACCTGGCCATGTAATGGGAGAGACAACATGCAAATAACTAAGCACTTAGATCTAGAAGGTATCCTAAAAACCTTAAAACTACAGTTTTAAGTTCTTAAGGCTAAAAAGGTATCCAAGATTTAAGACTGGACTAAGACTTTGGGGACAGACACCCTATAAAAAGAGTAGACAAAAGGGAATTACAGAAGAGAAAGCACTAGCAGCTGGAGGAACCCCAAAGGTCCTCTTGTAAAAGGAAATACATTCTAGCCCAGGGCTAAAGGCAGAGTCAGCAGATTAGAGTGTGGTGTGGGAGGCTGGTGCTGCCCATCAAAGAATAAGTAAAGAGGAAAGAACCTAAGAATACAGGAAAAGCAGGAAGGGACAGGTAGTAAAGGGCTTTAAATGCCTTGCTAACGTTTGTATAGCACTTATATGCCAGGCACTGTGCTAAGTGATTTACAGGTATTACCTCATATGGTCTTCACAACAACCTGGAAGGCAGGTGGTATTATTACCCCCATTTTACAGATGAGGAAGCTGAAGGCACAGAGAGGTTAGTTGACTTACCCAGGGTCATGTAGCTAGTTAACAACTGAGGCTAAGTTTGAACGCAAGTCTTCCTGACTCCAGGCCCAGCCCTCTCTCCACTATGTCATCTAACTGAACCATCTTCCTGAGTTCAAATCGAGCCTCAGATACTTACTATCTGTGTGACCCTGGGCAAGTCACTTAACCCTGTTTGCCTCATTTTCCTCAGAGACAAATTGAACTAGAGAAGGAAATGGCGAACCATTCCAATATCTTTGCCAAGAAAATCCCATATTTGGTCATGGAGAGTCAGATTTGACTGAAAATGACTCAACAACAAAAGGTTCATTGCCCCTATTTAGTAGTTATTCAGTAGATGGATTGGGAATGAATTAATGAAATGCCACAAATGTGCAAAATGAGACCTGTGTTAAGGAAACACTGGACATTATTCATAATTAATTCACCACTATTATCTCTGGGGAGGTTGTAAGGATGCACTCTTACTTGAAGGAGAATTGATCCACATGGATTGTTTTTGTGTATTTAGTGGGCATTAAAAATGCATGCATAATTTTAACTTCTATAGCCATTTTTTAAAATCAGTTTCTCTTTTTAGTCTCATAAGCTTGCAATTACTATCAGAATGACAATTATTAGCATTTGTTAAGCATCCACTCACATGCCTCAGGTGCCAGACAGCATCTAAGAATTACATTAAAATTGTCTTTCTTCTCTCAAAGACACAACACATGTTAAATCATACATATAGCTCGTGCTGCATAGGGAGAGAAACAAATATCACTGAAAACCTCTTAAGGTTATAAAGAATAAACGGGAAAATACCAGAATGTCCCAGTGAATTAAAACTAACATGTACTTATCACGTAAAAGAGGTAAAAGAGAGAACAAGAATTTATTAAGCCTCTGCTATGTACCAGACACTGTGCTAATTTTTTTTATATTATCTCCTTTGATCTCAATGTAAATTCTATTACTATCCCCATTTTACAGTTGAGGCAGACAAAGGCTAAGTGACTTACCCAAGGTCACCCAGCTAGTGAGTATCTAAGGCTAGATTTGAACTCCAGGTCATCCTAACTCCAGGCCCAGCTATCTATCTTCTAAACTACCCAGCTGGCTCTTGGCAGGGGATTTCTTAACATTCATTATTTTGTTCCTAATATCCTAAAGAGGGAGAGCAGGAATTTTTCTGTGCTTTTTGGGAGCCTGTGTCTTTCACCAGAGGTAAATGGACTCAGAAAGACAGAGGCCCTCAGGGTGCCTTTTGAGGTGACTAACCCTTTCTCAAAGCACTCAACAAAGATTAAACACAGTGGGCTCATTGGATCATAGGTTTAGAGCTTAGAAGAGTGTTTAGAGGTTTCTGGGCCAACTCTTATTTTACAGATGAGGAAACTAAGGTCCATAGAGGTTAAGTGACTTGCTCAAGGTCACATGGCTAGTAAGTATATGAGGCAGGATATGAACCCAGGTCCTCTGTCTCTAAATATTTAGCTCTTTCCATTGTACCATGCTGAAGTAGAATCCCAAAAGTTCCCCAACCTACAAATGTCTTGTCCACCTGAAAGATGATTATCCTACTTACTCAGGAAAGATGGTAAACAGAACAGATAATAGATTGCCAAAGTGCCTTCATAATTATTTTAAAAGTGAAAATAAAGCACTTTGATGTTTATTTTGCAGCACAGTGTTTTCCTTTTGTTATATAATTGGTTTCCTTCTATCAGAAAAAATCCCTCGAAGGCAGCTTGTCAGAGACAGAAGCTGGGTACAGCACCCTGCTTTCACAAACCCAAAACCAAATCAGTTCGCTGGAGGCCCAGCTCATTCAGATACGGGATGAAGCTGAGAGCCAGAGCATGGAGTACAAGCAACTCCTCGACATCAAGACTCGCCTGGAGAATGAAATTGAGACCTATCGCCGCCTACTCGACGAAGAGGGAGGGTAAGTGGAGAGGTAGATGTATCAGGAAATAGACATTCCCCTTCCTGGATGCTCTTCCTTCCCATCTCACTCAAATCAGACTGAGGCTGTCTCCACAATGGGGGGTGCAAATTGCCATGATGCCAAACTACACCAAAGAATTCCCAAGAGCATCATGGCACCCTTGCTCTACCTTCTTCCCTCATACCCCAAACCTACAGGCAAATGTCTGATTGCCCACTGGGGGCAAACTAAACCATTCAAGTCAAGAAGCATTTGTCAAAAGCCTACTGTATACCACAGACTGTGCTAAGCCCTGTAGATATAGAAAAGGGGTGAATAAAAATAAGCAATAGACTAATGCTTCGGTGTCCAACTTGGATTTTCAAACATGAAAATGGAATGGGTTTTAGTATTCTTTAAGAATGAATTCCAGCAATTATAAAAAGTTATTCTTGTGTGTGTGTGTGTGTGTGTATGTGTGTGTTCTTTTCAGCCCTGGACTTGAAAACAGAACTAAGAAAGGTAAGTAACTTCTCTATGGATTTTTCCTCACAAAAATATTTTTTTTTGGTAGAGATGAAGATTTGTAATTAGACAATTACAATAATAGCTCATATTTACATAGGAAGTACTTGCTTCATAATAGCCCATTTAGCACAATGTCTAACACATAGTAAATGCTATATAAGTTCAAATCCAGTCTCAGGCACTTATTAGCTGTGTGACCCTAGACAAGTCACTTATATGTCTGCCTCGGTTTCCTCAACTACAAAATGGGGATAATCATAGCACCTGCATGAGTACTACAAGTATTAGAAATCTTTTATAAATGAGGCAACTGAGACTCAGAAAGGTTAAGTGAACTAAAAGGAAGCTTCTAGGAGTGTCTTGGGGTCTTCACCCACAGACCCATGTCCTAAGTGTTCTATATGCCCTGTACAGGTCCATCCCTGCTCCCAAAAGGCCTTAATCTTAAGATCTCCCCATACTCCCCAAAACAGTGTCTTGAAAAGTTGATTGGAAGATGTCTTTCTTGCTGTTTTGCCTGGAGTAAGTTTTGTGCTGCTTGTGCAGGGCACCAAAATTGCTAGTTATGGCTTTGTTAGCCATAAAAACCTATAACCAACACAATCATTTTTTAATGGATCATGTGTATGAAATGAATGAGCTTGATGATGAGATCACAAGATTTAGGTGATAGGATGGGAGGGGGGCAGAAATGGCACTAGAAACTTTTGTCCAGAACAAACATAAAGAAGTTTTATAAGCATTTGAAACTTTTGTCCAGAGCAAATATGAAAAGGTTCATTAAACTGGAAAGCACAATGGATAAGGAAGAGGAAAAACAAACATTTATTAAGTACCTACTATGTACCATGCACGGTGCTAGGTTCTTCAAAAATACTATCTTATCTTATCCTCACAACAATCCTGAAAAGTAGCTGCTATGATTATCCCCATTTTAGAGCTGAGAATGCTGAGGTATACAGAGGTTAAGCAATTTGTCCAGGGTCGCAAAGCCAGTTAAGTGTCTGAGGCCGTAACTGAACTTAGATCCGCATCATTACCATAAAAGCTAACATTCAGATAACGAAGGCACTGTGCTAGGCACTTTACAATTATTTTCTCATTTAATCCTCACAACAGCCCTGGGAGGTAGGTGCTATTATTATTATCCCCATCTGACAGATGAGGAAACTGAGGCCAACAGGGGCTAAATGACTTCCCCAGGGTCACCCAGTTAGTTTCTGAGGACGGATTTGAACTCAGGTCTTCCTGACTCCAGTCCTAGGGCTCTGTCCACTATACCACCTGGCTGCTAAGGAATCCTTGGCACTTCTTCCTACACTGGTTTTACCACCCTGTTTCTTGATCAGCACACCTCCTGAACTACACACTCATTTGTCTTTCATCTAACCCTGTCTTCTGTGAACAAAGGACAACTCTAGATTTTCTTGCTCTGCTATTTGCCCCTTGGGTTCATTCTCATTTTAATGAGTATGAGAATATCATTTTCCCACTACTGCTCTCTTCTTAGCCTGAGGAATTTCATGCCTTCCTTCCCAATCATAGGGAGTTTTTAAATGTTTTACATTCTCCAGATTACACCCCACCCCCATTCTTTTATCCCTTTATAAGCCACTCCCATCTATCTGGAATTCTATTAAATGGCTATTTGAATCCCCCCCATCCTGGCCATTGCTGACTCTAGCTCTCCTCTGTCGCTTGGCCCAATATTCCCTACTGTGTCCCCTCCCCTGGGACTGAAGATTCTCTCTCATTCCTGTTACTTTCCACACCCACCATCATTTCCCAGGCTAGTTTCTATACAAGTTGACCATGTGCTGTTCTCTCAGCCTTTGAAACCCCTCCCCCATTAGAAACTGGCTTCTGCTATTATATTAATTATTACATATCATATTAATATATTATTTTATATTTGGGGGAGTTGGGCCATCCACCTAGTGACTTTCTTGAAAATCACTTTTGCTGTCCCTGAATGTTTCCTACATATAAATAGCCTAGAAAAGGCTCTTGTATTGTGATGACAAGGCAATGGAAAGAAAGAGAATACGATGAAAATTTCAGGAGTTCATGAGAATCACAAGAACTAGTTAGAACTTCAACTCTGCCACTTGCTTTCTGTGTTGCCTTAAGCAAGTCACCTAACTGCTGTGCCCCAGTTTCCTCATCTGTAAAACAGTTGAACTAGATAAACTAGAGGACCACCCTAGATTTATGACTCTAGGATCCTTGAAGGCATAAATGACATGGAAACTTAGACATGAGACTTAGACATGGAAAAACATAGGTGAGGAGTCGAAGAAAATTCTGATATTTTGTCACTCCAATTTAGGCAATGTCAGTGACAATAATAGTCAAATTGGGAGGGAAAGCTGATTTGGAAGTGAAGAGAATGAAGTCAGTTTGGGACACATAGAATTTACATGACACTGTATTTAGAGGCAAAGGTTCTACGTTCAAATCCCAATTCTAGTACTTACTACCTACATGGCCTTGAACAAATCATTTATCTGCTCTGGGATTCAATTGGCCCCTCTGAAAAAAAATGAGGAGGTTGTACTAGATAATCTCGAAGATCTCTTATAAATTTAAATCCTGTGATCAAAATGGAAACACCCTGTAGAAAATGGAAACCTGAACCCACTAAATTTTTTCAGTCATATCTGACTCTTTGTTATTCCATTTAGGATTTTCTTGGCAAAGATACTGAAGTGGTTTGCCATTTCCTTTGCCAACTTATTCTTACAGATGAGGAAACTGAGGCAAATTGGGTTAAGTGACTTAACCAAGGTCACACAGCTATTTAGGCCCAGGGCTGTATTCACCACACCACCTAACTGCCCAAACACCTTTGTTGTGTGCTTTTTGTGTAATTTGGGTTTTGTTTTTATTGTTGTTGTTGTTTAAATCTTGCTAACATAGAATTTAGAGCTAGAAGTTAATTCATCCAAGGTCACATATGTAGTTAAGTGGCAGAACCCAGGATTTGAACTTTACCTCTAATCCAGGGCATTTTCTACCATGCCTCATCACTTCTCCAACATGGCATCTGCATCGACAATAGAACATAAAATTCCTTGTAGCTTTAGTAGTTGTTTTTTTTCTCATTAAATTCAACTTAGATGCTGACAAAATTCTTTCCAACTTGCATAATCTAAAATAATCATAATCTAAGATGATTGTCTGGTTTTAAAATTAGTTCCCATCCCAGCTGTTTGCTTTCCTTTAGCTGCTGTTCAGTCTTTTCAGTCATATCCGACTCTCTGTAACCCCATTTGGAGTTTTCTTGGCAAAGATACTGGAGCAGTTTGCCGTTTCCTTCTTTAGCTTATATTACAGATGAGGAAACTAAAGCACACTGGGTTAATGACTTACCCAAGGTCACATGACTAGGAAGTGTCTGAGGCTGGATTTGAACTCAGGGCTTCCTGACTCCAGGTCAGGTGTTCTACCCACTGCACCCCCTAGCTGCCTGGCAGTGAAAAGCAAGGGCTGGAGTTTGAGCATCTAGGTTCAAATCTTCACTTTTCCATCTGCGTGACCTTAGGAAAATCACTTAGCCTACTTGGATCTCAGTTTCTTTTTCTGTAAAATAAAGAGGTTCAACCAGATGATTTTTAAGGTCCCTCTCAAGCTCTAAATTTAGAGATTCACAATCTCCTCTCTTTTATCATTTTCCTTATTCCTGGTCTCTAGGCTATCAACAACAGACTTAAAACTAAGGACTTCCAGAGGGCAGCTCTCTCCGCCATTCTCTCCTCTCTTTGTCACCATATTAAGGGATGGACGTGGATGACAAGAGTCAGCAACTGCCAATATTCCACATATTAATTATAAATCAGCCTTATCTAATAATTAAAACAGGGATCTCTACTTGGAAACACTTTGTTGTCCTGATTTTAATTATTCTATGCATTTGAGATCAATAAAATGGTATTTATTTTAAAGTCAGTCTAGGGTTCTGGATTTTCTCCAACATAGACTAGATTTAACCATTATTACTGTAAGCTTGCTCTTCCTTACCCAGGATATCCTATCTCTCCCTTCCATACTTTTACACAGGTTAGCCCCAGGTATTCTCTCTTCATCTCCACCTCCTGGAATCCCTAGCTTCCTTCAAAGCCCTATTGACCTGCCAGGTCCTACCTGAGGTCTTTCTCGGTCCTTCCAGATATTACTGCTCCCTCCCAAAATTGCCTTTTTTAAAAAAGTCTATACTTTCATATATAGGATCATCGGATTATAGATTTAAAAGTAGAAGGGGCCTGTGAAACCATCTAATACAAAATATGATTTTACATATAAAGAAACTGAGTCCCAGGAAAGTGAAGGGATTTGGCCAAAGTCACACAGTAGCAGAGATAGCATATGATTTCATATCTTCTGACTCCAAATCCATTGATCTTTCTACCAATCATGTTGCCTCCAGCCACAGAATATAAATTCCTTGAAGGCAGGGAGTGCTTCATTTTTGCCAGCATCTGGTACATAATAAGCCTATAGAAACTTAATGAAGGCCTTTTGGAAAGATTAATTGATTTATTACTCAATAAAAACTAGTTATTTTAATGCCAGCACAAATAGCACATGACATACCCAGGAGAAGTGGCATGAAATACATCCTAAAAAGCATCATCATCACACAGGCTGAGAAATAGCCAGGGAACAGCTTACCTGGAGGGGGGTGGGTGACTTCTGGGGGAAGGAGTAAGGCAATTTGACAGATTATTATTTTTCTTGATTTTTTTCCTTGCTAACTAGGCACTAAGCTCAGTTATTTCTATGCCTTTAAAGAATTCCAAGTATTAAAATTGCCCTCTAAATCTATATGCCCTTGAATGAAGCTCTAATCTGCCCTAGTTTTATCTCTGGTATCTTTCTACAAAATCAGCAAAAATCAAAATTAATTGGATTTTTCTGCCTAAAAATTTAGTAAGTATAAAATATGTAGACTTTCCACCTAGCCTTGGACAGAGCCCTGTCTTTTGATATTTGGAATGTATCAGTGTGTTTGTATCACATAATCTCTAACTTTCGTTTAATTTCATTTGATTTACAGAACCTACAAAAACTTTTCTCTATAAAACTATTATTGAAGAACTGGTTGATGGAATTGTTGTCTCATCAAAAATAAAAGATGTTCATCAGAGATCAGCCTAACAGGTCATCAAAGGCACCCTTGATAATATAAGAGAAATAGAGCATGGAAGGCCTCATGCATAGAGATAGAATTACAGGTTTTTACAATCCTTGAAAGGCTTGGGGGAAAGAGGGAGCTTTTCAAATAATTCTACTTTTGCTCACAGAAGTAAAGTCATAAGTATATTTGGGGTGTCTTTTTTCAATAAAATTTTTTTTACACATAACATCATCTGAATTTAGGAGTTTTTAAAACTTTTTGTGGGCTTTCAATCCAACTTGCCAGGAATTTTTTAGGTACCTACTAATATACCAAGAACTGTGGAAGATACTGGGAATACAAATGACAAAATGTGACTCAGTCCTCAAGAAGACTACATTCTATTGTAGGGAGGCAGAGGCTGTAATTCTTGCTACTAAGCAGGATTTCTTGAGCTCCAGAGTGTTGAGTTGAGGTGACTTAAAGCTGGTCAGGGTCCTATGTAAGTCTGGCACCAAGGACTGGAGGGCCACCAGGAAAACCAACATAGGTCAGAAACAGAAGAGGCTAAAAATTTCCATGCCAACCAACAGTAGAATCAAGCCCATGAGTGGCTACCACACTTCCAGTCTAGGTGAAATTGGAAGAACCAGTCTCAAAAACAACAAAAACATTCTATTGTGGGAGAACAATGCCTATATAGAAAACTAAGACAAAATATATAAAGAGTAACTTCCAGGGTAAGGGCACAGATCTAATATATTAAAGTTAACATGTCCAAAATAGATCTTGACTGCCATATGTCAAAGATTTTAGAACTAGAAGGAATCTTAGAGAACACTGAGTCCTTGTTCTTCATTTTACAGACAAGGAAACAGAATCAAAAGAGATTGTGGTGTGCTCAAGGTCACACAGGCAGAACATGTCTGAAGCAGGATAAAAACTCAAATATTCCTAACTCCAAGCTAATTCTATCCACTAGGCTACCTAGATGCCTCAGACCACCCTATTCTACCCATTCCCCCAACCCCTGTCCATACAAACAAGACAGAAAGATGGACAGATACACACACACACACACACACACTCATACAACATCTTTTCCTAAATACTAAGTGTTCCCTTCTCTTGATAATACAGCTTGGTATCCTTGACTCAGGACTATGTGATGTGATGAACTGCGCCATAAGACAGTTTCCTGGCAGGGAAACCACAGGTATATATAAACACATTATCTGGGAAGTGATTCTTAAGTAGTTTAGAAGCAGCAAATGCCAGACAAGAGGCCATCACAATACACAAAGCACAAAACTTGATGAGATGGAGTCTCATCTGATGAGCCTATGGCTGGATTTGAGAAATCTTTACTAAGCACCGTGAGATCAGCATATTTTGAGGCATTCTGCCACTTATTTAAATAATGCAAAGACTTGCCTTCAGGGAGCTAAAAATCTATATGGAAGATAGGATATTTAGGAAACAGCTAATTACATGTCAATTAAGCATCTTATTTATTTATTTACATTTTAAGTTATTAACTATCTATCTTCCTCCCTTCCTACCCCACACTGGAGAAAATCACCATTTGGCAGATAGATAGATAGATAGATAGATAGATAGATAGATAGATAGATAGATAGATAGATAGATAGACAGATAGACATATATAGACACATACACATATATATGGATGTGTATATTATATATGTATGTATATACACTTATATATGTATATATACTTATAGTTATCTGCTCTTTCTCTGGAGGTGGATAGGTCCTTTGTAGTTGATTTGAGTATTTATAATACTCAGAATAGCTTAGTCATTCATAGTTCTTCTTCAAACAAGATTGCTGTTACTATATGCAATGTTCTCTTGGTTCTGCTCATTTTACTCTTCACTATTTCATGTAATTCTCTCCATGTTTTTTCTAAAATCAACCATCTCACCATTTTTTTACAGCACAGTAGTATTCCATCACAACCATATACCACAACTTGTTTTGCTATTCCCCAATTGATGGGCATCCCCTCCATTTCCAGTTCTTTGGTACCACAAAGAGAGTTACTACAGATATTTTATAGTATATTGGTTTTTTAAGTTCAAAGAATGTATGATGTGTTTAACAATGATATAGGAAATCGCAGTTCGTTTGATTATTTTGATTTAATAGAGAAGGGGGCACTCCATGGATGAGCAAGATTTTATTCAGGATGAGTATAGTATGGGCAAAGGCATGGAGGTAGTAGTATTCATTGTATAATGACAAAATAATGAGGGGTTCAATTAACTGAGAGGAATCTACTTGGGAGATATAGAAGTTGCCCTCACCTCAAGACTCTTGCATAGCCACGAACCTCAGTCCTCTCCTCCCACACTGTACAGCTTGTTGGATGGCTCTAAGAGATAGCACTGGGTAGAAGCTCCTATGTAACAACATTCACTTTGGATTTGGGAGTTAATATAATCCCCAAACAGATGACTGTCTTGTGCTCTTCCAGTGACTGTTATTCAGAACTACTATTTGCCTATGTGAAAGCCTATTTTCATCCTTTTTTATCCTGTAGGTACAGTGTATGAGGTATTAAGGGAGGACTAGTATTTCTGATCAGGGAGGGCTTTGCTGAGCCTTTTCAGGGCTCCTCATCCATATATGGTATCCAACCAGTCCCCCAGCTCTCTTCTGTGGCTCCAAGAAACTGTAGCATGTGCAACAGCCACACCCTGGTAAATTGTTTTGGCAGATGGGCTAAACTAGGTTGAAGATATTCAATAGACCTCAAACTTGCCAATGAATTAAGGAGATGTCTACCCCAAGCATATGGAATAGATGTGAAAAATTTGTTCCAATGGCCATGAAGACTGTTGCAACAGGCACTGTAGAACTATTAGAGCTTGGTCAGACACTGAAGACACCAAGGTCATCCCCTACATCCTGGGCTATTGCCAGATGTCCTGATCTTTGTCTTGCCACTGGACTTTGATGACTCAGGATGAGAGAGTGAGGCTGCCTCACTTAAATTCAATTCATGGGCAAGTCAAGACATCACCTCATGATGTCACTGGTCCTCTTCAAAAACAAAGGACAAAGACCCAGTAGGTAGTCTGCCAGTAGGAAGTTAGGATCTGGTCCTATTCAACTCAGGATTGGATCATGGAAAGTCCCAAGATCATGGTGGTCATAGCCCACCACCCCACTGAGGGATGTGTTCACTCTGATTGTCAGTGTGGATGACTCTCTATCCCATACCTCTTCCTCTCTCTGAGTGTCCACATGGTTCTTCCCAATGTAGGGACTGTAGTTTAATGCAGATTTACATAATCTTCTCTCAAGCATCCACATCTGGCAAACATAACCTCGAACTTGTTATATTTCATTAAGCCATAGTCACATGACCTTGGCATAATGGAATCGTACTCCCCTGAGAAAAAGACAGTATACACTCCATTATGAGTGGATATTTTACTCACAAGATAGAATCCATAAAAGCAATAAAAATGCATAATAAAACATATACTACTTGGCTACATGCCTACAGCTTCTCCTAGATTCAAGTAGTTTCTAGGCAAGAGAGGCTGCTCTGAAACCAGAAATTCTAGACACCACTCAGTTTAGTTTATATAAGTCTACAAAGCCAAGCATTACCCCTATGAGACAGCAAAGTAATATAGACAATGCAACATGGATTGTAACTCATACACATCTCACATAGACAGTAGACCCAGGCACTAATGAGCTCAATCATTTAATCAACCAACAAGCATTTATTAGGCAACTACAATGTTCCATGCATAAAGAACAACAGGATCTAAACCTCTTATGTTCTCCTAATCAACCCAGGAGCCTAGAGGATTTAGAAAAAGAGAGAAGCTCCCACAGCTAGTGCTTTTCTCAATTTTGGCTGTCTTGGCAATGGCAAAACAACTAGCTCTGAAAAGGAACCCTGCCCCTATTCCATCTTGGCTTCCCTGAGACATGGTCATACCTATTAGCCTCTTAGCTTGACACACATACATTTCCACATGTTTCATTGAGTCTGTATAAACTCTAGTGGGGAGGCACAATAAGTCCTGGGAAACCCCTTGGGGGTGAGTAAACCTTCTGGCAGTATGATGACATGGAATGGAATGACCATTCTCTTCCTAATACATGGCAAGTCTTCTGTGACTGTTTTTTGTCCATTTTTGCTGCTTAATGATAGAAAGCCATTTAGTTATCCCTTCCACATCATGGGGGATAAGGGTGCAGCACCCCCATGATCTAGAAAATTCACATAAAACTTTTAGGCCCTCCCTTCATACCAGAGAAGAAGTCTGAATTATTATGGTGTTAAAAGATAAAATATGGTGATATTATATAATACTACACATATATTTTATGCATTTCTGAGTTTCTAAACTTTTTCTGTGTCATCTACAGGCCTTTGCATGTTCTCTGCACCTTCCTCAAAACTCCCCCAAAATTTCCATTTAATTTCTTATGTCAACCTGTGATATACTGATACCACAATGGGGAAAGTCCAAATGTGGGAGAGATAACTATAATTTATTACTGAGTTTGAACTGAGTATGCATACAAAAGGCATTGATAGGCAAAAAATCTCTCTTTCCTTTCTTCCATGAGGAGCAAACACAGCTCCCTGAGCCCAAGGGGGAACTACTGGGCTGCTCTTCTCATTCACACCCTGCTGGGTCAGCCCATGGACTCCCATGGACTCATGAACTCCTAGTGAGGCCTGTTTATAGGATGGGGACACTAACTTTTTGTGTCTTGTTTTTTTTGGTATGGGATATTATGAGATTTTGAAAGAAAAAGCCACCTAAGGTGCAGAGAAAGGAGTCCATTCATAGGAGAGACCATTGCCGCTACCCATACCCTTGAAAAGAAAGGAAAAGGAAGGAAATAAGCATGTATTAAGTACCTACTATGTGCCTTGAAGACACTGTGCTAAGCCTAGCAGTGGCTCTACCCAGTAGTGGGGTTACCACAACCTGAAAGCAGAAACTTCATCCATCAGTTATGTCACATTCAGAAGTAAACTTGATGGGGTGGATGCTTTGTAGCAACTGCTTTAAAAGTTGTGGTAGGTAATCAATAACTGAGGAAACAATCTGAGCTATATGACTTATTAGGAAAACAGGTATGATAAAGAGATTAATGGACTCCCCAGTCAGTCCAGAGACCCTGAATACAGTGAGTCAGATTTTTCTGTATTAAAAACAATCAAGGGGCAGAGCCAAGACGGCAGAGTAGAATCACGACCTTCCCGTAGCTCCAGCTCCCACCTTCCCCAATCCATGTAAAAAGGGGACTCTAAACAAACTTTGGAGCTGCAGAACCCACAAAATGACACACAGAAGCTAACCTCCTGCTGAGGACAGCCTGGCAGGACGGCAGGAATCCAGCACAGCGCTCTGGGAGCCGAGCCCAGCCCCACCAGCTTTAGCCCCAGGGCGGGCCTGACCAGCCACTGGCCAGAGGGACTCCAGATCAGCAGCACCTGTGGTCCTTTCCAGATTTCTCAACACATAGATGCGAAGGACAAAGTGAAGGGTCATTGCAGTCTGGACTCTGGGACCAGTAAGTGGGAGTGTATGGCTTTTACCCCCAGGGCGAGAAGCCGCTGAGACACCAGCACAGCCAGCCAGCGCCACGTGACAGCTTCAGCTCCTGGCCTGCAGAGTGTAGGGGGACCAAGCACCAGTCTGAGGGGTAATCGCTTTTGCTCTAACCTTCTTGGATCTGGATTGCAGTCTAGAGTGGAGGTCCTGGGGTGTCCAACTTGCCACAGCATGTGGAGACCTCAGAGCGGGCACCCATCTAATACCTCCGGCATCTGAGAAAACCCCAGCGTTTGAGACAAAAGCTCCCCTGTCTGGTGGCAGAGTCCTACTGTGGCAAAATGCCCAGGGGTCAAGTGACTGAGGGGAGACATGACCAGGCAAAGGAAACAAAGCAGACAGAAGATTCCAACATTACACTCCTATTTGGGGGATAAAAAAGAGCAAAGCATGGAACAGGAGGAAAACAGTGAAGTCAGAACTCCTGCACCAAACGCTTCAAAGGAAAATACAAGCTGGTTACAGGCCATAGAGGACCTTAAGAAGCAGATAAGAGAAGTGGAGGAAAAATTGGGAAGAGAAATGAGAACAATGCAAGAAAATTGTGAAATGAGAGTCAACAGCCTGACTGAGGAAAATGATACCTTAAAAAACAGACTGACTCAAATGGCAAAAGAGGCTCAGAAAGGCAATGAGGAGAAGAATGCCTTAAAAAGCCAAATTTGCCAGATGTAAAAAGAATCTCAAAAGCTCACTGAGGAGAATCATTGCTTCAGAATTAGATTGGAGCAAATGGAAGCTAATGACTTTATGAGAAATCAAGATGCTGTTAAACAGATACAAACAAATGAAAGAATAGAAGGCAATGTGAAATATCTCATGGGAAAAACCACTGACCTGGAAAATAGATCCAGGAGAGATAATTTAAAAATTATTGGACTACCTGAAAGTCATGACCAAAGTAAGAACCTAGAAATCATCCTCCAGGAAGTTCTCAAAGAAAACTGCCCTAATGTTTTAGTACCAGATGGCAAAATAGAGGTTGAAAGAATCTACCGATCACCTGCTGAAAAAGATCCCAAAAAGAAAACTCCTAGGAATATTATAGCCAGGTTCTGGAATTCCCAGATTAAGGAGAGAATATTACAAGCAGCCAGGAAGAAACAATTTGAATATTGTGGAAACACAATCAGGATGACCCTGGATCTGGCAGCTTCTACACTGAGGGATCGAAGGGCTTGGAATATGATATTCTGGAGGTCAAAGGAGTTGGGATTAAAACCAAGAGTCACCTACCCAGCAAAACTGAATATCATGTTTCAGGGGAAAATATGGTTATTCAGTAGAATAGAGGACTTTCAAGCATTCTTGCTGAAAAAACCAGAGTTGAATAGAAAATTTGACATTCAGATATAAGAAGCAAGAGAAGCATGAGAAGGTAAACAGGGAAAAGAAATCATAAGGAACTTATCAAAGTTTAACTATTAACATTCCTACATGGAAAAGCAATAATTGTAACTTATGAAACTTTTCTCAGTAGTTGAAGGGAATAGAAATATATAGATATCTATACATGAGGGTATGTGGGCAATTGAATACATATGTGAATATGTGTATATATGTTTACAGGTATACACAGATAGAGGGCACAGGACCAATTCAACAGGAAGGGATGATACTTAAAAGGTGAAATTAAGAGGTGAGAGAGGAATATAATGAGAGGAGATGGGGAGAGACAGAATGGAGTAAACTATCTCATACAGAAGAGGCAAGGGAAAATGGTTACAATGGAGGGGAAGAATAGGAAGGCAAAAGGGAATGGGTCAACCTTATTCCCATTGAATTTGGCTTGAGGAGGGAAGGAAATACACACTAAATAGGGTATCTCACCCTCCAGAAGAGTAGGGGGAGAAGGGGATGAGAGGGGGAATGATGGAAGGGAAGGCATGCTGGGAGGGAGGGAAGTTGGAAGCACCCACTTTTGAAAAGGGACAGGATCAAAGTAGAGAATAGAACAAGTGGGAGGTGGGGTAGGAGGGAGGGAAATATAGTCAGTCTTTTACAATATATCTACTATGTTATTGTTTTGCATTAGCCACACATGTAAAACCTATACTGAACTGCTTATCTTCCCAGTAAGGGTGGCTGACAAGGAAGGAAGTGAATGAATCTAGAATTCAAAGTTTTAAAATCAAATATTCAAATATATATATATGTGTGTGTGTGTGTGTGTGTGTGTGTGTGTGTGTGTGTGTACTATTATTAATACTATTTTACATGTAATTGAGAAATAAGATATACAAGCACTGAGGCATAGAGATCCACTGGAAAAGTCGAAAGGGGTATGGGAGAGAGCAGGCTGGAGGAGGGGATATCCTGGGGGACTGATATTTTGGGGCGGTGGGTAGGGGAAAAACAGGGAGAAAATTTGTAACTCAAAATCTGGTGGACACGAATGATGTAAATCAGAAGTTAATAAAGCATTTAGAAAAAGAAAAAAATAAAAACAATCAAATAAGACCAATTAATTAAAAGAAAACAAAGAACAGGATACAAGCCAGGATACAAAATTAGGTAATATGCTTTCTAATTGAGGGAAAGATTAGGGGCTTTCCAGGTTGAAAGGTGGGAAGAGTGAGTTTCAGTGAGTCTGGGAAGGGGATAAGTAAGTTTCAGGGTCTTTCTTTTCCCAGAACTGAGAGATGCTGATTAATTGCATTCATGGAACAACAGATAACTTATTTCATATAGTTTCCCATGGATGATTTGCAGAAAAACAAAATGGAAGAGAACACACGTGGAAACACAAGATGGAGTCAGCATTCATGAGATAAAATCTAATTGGTTCTCTTGATTCCCACACCAAATCAACGCCATTTTGTAACTTGTTTTCACTCTATTTTGCAGTGTATTCTCCCAAGGTATCAAGATATAAGAGCTAATTAGGGTTAATTGTTTATTGAGGATATCTAGGAGCTACCAACTTGTTCATTTAATAGTATAGTATAAATTATTGGAACAACCAGTGATGTAAGGGAGATATTAACTGTAACTGGCAATTGACATGGGGAAAGGTGGAGATATACTGCAATAGGTCCTTGAACTGATAGCATTAGAAAGATATCACAGTCCTTCAGAGTACCCCTAGAACCCTGAGGGGGAGACGCAGCCACCATCTGGGACCTAAATTGCCAATAAAAGTGGAAGTTAGGATAAGGAGCTCCACCCCCAGAGTTCATAAAGACTACACATAGATACATAACTATGAAACATAGAAAAAAGTACTCAAAAATGGAGGGGGTGGGAAGATTCAGATGATGTTCCAGCAACCACAGCAGTCCTGAAAGTCTTTATTGTTTGTCTTTATATATCATGCAGTACTATTTCATTACATTCACATACCACAATTTATTTGTCAATATTTGAAACTGTAAGTTACAGAAAGGAAATTATCTCCTATAGTTGGAGGTTGTTTCTATGCTGGGAGTGCTCTGAACTGAGGAAATCACAAGCCTGGACCAAGAAAAATAATAATAATGTAACTTTACAATACCAAAGTACAGTATAGAAAACTGAGTACTAGAGATGACATCAGGAAGATCTACACGTATATAAATGTCAGCATTAGGATGTGAACTCAGATCTTCCCAACTCCAAATCCAGCTCTCTGCCATCTAGCTGCCTCATTTCTCCTTTACTTCACCCTTTTTAATTACCTATTTTTGTATGTTTTATGATGCCTGTAATGTTAATACAGTACATATATGGTTTGTGAATAAATAAATGTACATATTTATTGGAGTGCTTGCTCAAAAGTTTCTTTACTCTTGTTCAATCATGTCCAACCCTTTATGACCCCATTTGGGGTTTTCTTGGCAAAGATACTGGAATGGTTTGTCATTTCCTTCTCCAGCTCATTTGACAGATAAGGAAACCAAGGCAAACAGAGTTAAGTGACTTGCCCAGGGTCACACAGCTACTAAATGTATGAGATCAGATCTGAACTCAGGAAGAGGAGTCTCCTTGACTCCAAGCCTGGAAGTCTATACACTACAGCTCCACTTAGCTGCCCTTCTTTTACTCTTAGGGGTACACAATCAAAAAAAGTCTGGAGATCAATGCCCTATAATGTGTTGTGTAAAGTTCTAGATGTCACATTTTAGGAAGTATGGTCTAAGTGTGGTCAGGGAAACCTCAGGAGCAACTGAAATTCTTTCAGAACGTCTACAAGGTCAAAGCTATTTTTATAATTGTGATAATATTAAGACATTTCCCTTTTCCAACTACATTTATATGAGGTTAAATTTTCTTCATATTCTTCAACCAAAACAGCATATTGCAATAGATTGAATGTAGAAGCAGATATAAGAATCCAGTTATCTTTTATTAAGCCAGACACTAGATTTGCAAAAATATAAAAAACAATGTTACTCCTCACTAATTTTTTGTTTTAAGAAATATAGTTATTTTTCATAAAAATATTTACTTGTGTTAACATGTAAATAGGCTTATTATTGCTATCTTTAAGTGAATTAATAAAGATTTTTAACTGTTTCCATTTTAATTTCAGATACGGTAAATATCAATAGATATAACCCATATTTTAAAAAAGCTCATTGGAGAGTCCTCGATAATTTTTAAGAGCATAAAGGGGTCCAAAGACTAAAAAGTTTAGAGTCTACTACCATATACAAATGAAATCATAGGTCCAATCCAAAATAAAAGGTGCTAGAAATATTCAAATTGAAGACTCGAAAGGGTAGAAACAGAAAAGTCAGTGATTCATCCTGGAGGTGATAAGGTCTGACCTAAGATGAAAGAGAGAGAAAGAAAGAAAGGAAAGAAGGAAGGAAGGGAGGAAAGAAGGAAGGAAGGAAGGAAGGAAGGAAGGAAGGAAGGAAGGAAGGAAGGAAGGAAGGAAGGAAGGAAGGAAGGAAGGAAGGAAGGAAAGAAGGAAGGAAGGGAGGAAAGAAGGAAGGAAGGAAGGAAGGAAGGAAGGAAGGAAGGAAGGAAGGAAGGAAGGAAGGAAGGAAGGAAGGAAAGAAGGAAGGAAGGAAGGAAGGAAGGAAGGAAGGAAGGAAGGAAGGAAGGAAGGAAGGAAGGAAGGAAGGAAGGAAGGAGGGGGGAGAAAGAAAGAGAGAAAGAAAGGGAGGGAGGGAGAGAAAGGGAGAAAGAGAGAGGAAGAAAGAGAGAAAGAAAGAAAGAGAGAGAGAGAGAAAGAGAGGAAGGAAAACACAAGAAACACTTCAGTCTGTTCTATAGATGTTTTAAGCTATAATAGAATCACTTGTTCAAAAACAGAGTGGTTCTTATTTCAGTTAATGCTTAAGATTAAATTGGCATGCACGGTTTCTCAGGAAGCCCATGAGGTTCCTCCTTAGTTCAACAAACCACAATGCTGACTTCATTGCTCACCACTTTTAAGAAAAGGGTCACTTTTCTGTGTAGCCTCAATGCTAGAGTTTCTGAAGGGCATCAGAACTTGCAATTCCTGTATGTCAACATATCACCACACTTAAATTTCCAGGACAAGTGATGAAAGATGGCAGGAAGCCACTGGTGTGGACAGCTTTGAGAAAAAACAATTAAGGGGTTAGAGATTAATGGATTAGTATAATGAATTCTTCAGAAGGTAGCCTAGAAGCAACAAAGGTGTGGCATAGTTTACAGTCACCAAGGAGTAAGTATTATTGCCCAACCAGCTGTTTTTCTTTAAAAAAAAAAAAAAAGACTTAATTTTCAGAAAGTCTCCCTTCCTGAGAGGAATTGGTTTTAATCCTATGCTAAAACATGTCCTAAGATGAATTAAATGGCAATAATATAAGTAAATATGGGTCATCTAGGTGATGGGCAGCTAGGTAGCACAACGGAGAGAGAGCTGGGCCTAAAGTCAAGAAAACTCATCTTCATGAATTCAAATATAGCCTCAGACACTTACTAGCTGTGTGATCCCACTGACCAAGTCACTTAACTGTTTACCTCAGTTTCCTCATCTGTAAAATGAGCTAGAGAAGGAAATGGCAAACCACTCCTGTTCTTTTGCCAAGAAAACCCAAAATGGGGTCACAAAGGGTGAGACATAACTGAAAATGACTGACCAGGGGCGGCCAGGTGGCTCAATGAGTAAGAGCACCGGCCCCAGTGTTGGGATGACCTGGGATCGAATCCGGGCTTAGATACCTAGCACCACACCCAGAAATAACTGGCCATGTAACCTTGAGCAAGTTACTTAACCCCAATTGCTTTAAAAAAAAAAAAAAAAAAGAAAATGACTGAACAACAAATACAGTTATAGTGAATTAAACAAGAGATGTGAGACTCTGTCCCTGCCCTGGGCAGAGAATATCTGATGTATTATGTAAAGTTCTGGACACCACATTTTAGGAAGGATACATAGAGACAACTCACCATATCATATAAGAATCATTTGAAAGGAATTGAGGATGTTTAGCCTTAGAGGGAGCAAGATAATAAGATCAGACATAGAGCTAGAAGGGCTCCCTGGAGTGATCTAGTCCAACCCCCTCTTTTTATAGATGAAGAAACCAAGGCCAAAGAGCTTGTGACTTTCTCTGGGTCACAGGAGTCCATGGCTCCTGATATGTCTTCTGATGAGAAGATTGAGATGAGATTAAAATTCTATGCAATTCTGTAAACAGGCCATTGGTAACAACCAATAGCCTCAAGGTGTGTACATTTTTACTGAGTGTGCTTAACTGTAAAAGGTGATGATGGTAGTGTTGGTTGTTCAATCATATGCAGCCATGTCCAACTCTTTGTTGGACAAAAGCATTTAGGGTTTTCTTGGCAAAGATACTGAAGTGATTTGCCACTTTCTTCTCCAGCTCAATTTATAGATGAGGAAACTGAGGCAAACAGGGTTAAGTGACTTGCCCAGGGTCACAGAGCTAGTAACTGTCTGAGGCCAGATTTGAACTCAGGAAGATGAGTCTTCCTGACTCCAGGCCTGACACACTATCCTCTGTGCCCTACTATAATAGTAGGGTTACTTAAAGGAAACTTACTGGGGAAAAAGTAAGGAGGAATAAAGTAAAACTCTTCATAGGAGAAATTTCACACCTTTTTTACCTTGTGGTGACGCAGCAAAGTGCACTTGACCAACAGGCCTGAGGATGAAGAATGGCACTATTCTGTGACCATTCTGTCACATAATATGAAACATGGCATCTGAACACTCGCATTTTGTAGTCAGGAAGACCTAGTTCAAAGTGTTCTGTATCCTATACTTACTATTTGTGTGATCTTGCAGTAAGGTGAACTTCAACTTCTTCATCTGTAAAATAGTAGCACCTACCTCCCAGGATTCTTGTTTTAAAGGGTAATATAAATATTAGCTATTCTTCTCAAATTCCTCTTTGAAATTGTCAGAAATACTTTAGGAAGAATGGTTATAATGTTAACCAATACACATAAAATGAGGTTAAACCAGGGCTTCTTAAACTTTTTCCACTTGCAACCCACAGTTTAAGAAGAGTTGAAGGGGTCATGAGTGGAAAAAGTTTAAGAAGCCCTGCTCTAGAGACATTTGAAATTGTGTAAATCAAAAACTTTTCAAGAAATGGACAAGGAACAATAGTTCCCAACCTGTGGTCTGAGGACCCCGGAGGCAAAGAAGACAATGTAGGATTAGTACAAGAGACCTGTAACTCCATTTGTATACCAAGCATTGACACGTTGGGAGCAGAAAGACCTTAGTTCATGACCAGGCTCTGGCAAATACTGGCTTTGTGACTGTTAGTCAAGTAACAACTCAGTGAGCACATAAGTTACAGACAGTTGCAGATTTACATTGGTTCAAGGAGTTTCTGTATTGGGAGTTTCCCCATACTGATGAAACCACAGGTTGGTATCAAAAAATAAAATAAAATTTAGCCCTAACAAAATATGCGCTGTTACACAGCATACTAAATAAGCAAACATACCTTCCATGGACTGTGTAATATATATGGAACATATGTATTACTATTTCTCATGCTCAAGCTGTTGTCCCATAACTCTCTTCCCTTTCACAGCCAAAACTCTAGAAAAAAATCTGTCTGTACTCATTGTCTCTGCTTTTTCTCTTGTCACTTACTTCTTAACCCTTTTCAAGCTGGTTCCTGACCTACTACTCTTCCAATCTTCTCTTTTTTTAACTGTTTTTTTTCTTTTTGGAGGGGGGAGAGCAGGGCAATTGGGGTTAAATGACTTGCTCAAGGTCATATGGCTAGTAAGTGTTAAGTATCTGAGGCCGGATTTGAACTCAGGTCCTCCTGACTCCAGGGTTGAAGCTCTGATTCACTGCACCACCCAGCCGCCCCTCCAATCTTCTCTTAATAGCTAAAACCAATGGGCTCTTCTTGCCACTTTTCCTTCTTGATCTTTCTGCATCATTTGGCACTGCTTACGACTCTTTCCCTCTGAATACGCACTCCTTCCTGGGTTTTTGAGGCAGCTATGTGCCTCAATAGATAAGAGCACTGGGCTTGGAGCCAGGAAAACCTGGGTTCAAATCCTGTTTCAGACATTTACTAGCATAGTCCAGTCATTTACACTTGGTGTGCCTCAGTTTCCTCAATTGTAACATGGAGATGATAAAAAAAAACACCTGCCTCACAGGGATGTTGTGAAGCCTGAATGAAAAACATATACAATGCACTTTGCAAACCTGAAAGAACTGTGTGAGTGCTGCTAGCTATTATTTTTCTGGGTGTGTGAGTGTGGGTGGGTCAGTAAGTAAGAGAAAGACAGAGATAGAGACAGAGACAGAGAGAGAGAGAAGCTGCTTTCTTGGTTCTCCAACTTGTCTGCTCTTTCTCAGTCTCCTCTACTGGATCATGATCCATATCACTCCCCACTAACTGTGGGTGTACCCCACTTCTCCATCTGGGGCCCTCTTTTCTTTTCCCTCTACATATTTTTTTCTCTGAGTGACCTTACTAGCTCCCATGTGTTCTATGACAATCTCTATGCAAATGACTCCCCGATCTATACACCCTAATCTCTCTCCTGAGCTCCAATCCTGTATCTATTGTAGCAGTCCTCAAAATTTTTTGATCTCTTGACCCCTTTATAACCCTTATAAATTATTGAGGACCCCAAAGACCTTTTATTGATGTAGATTATATCTATTGATATTTACTGTATTAAAAATTAAAACTGATAAATTATAAAATATTTATTTACTAATTCATTGAAAAACAGTAATAAATCCATTACTTGTTAACATAAATAGTTTCACTGAAAATATTTTCCAAAACAAAAAAAATTGGTGAGAAGAATGGCATCATTTTATATGTTTCTGCAATTTTCTTTAATGTGTAATTTAATAGAAGACAGCTGAATTCTCATATCTGCTTCTGCATTCAATCTGTTGTAATATATTATTTTAGTTTAAGTATATGAAGAAAACCCAACCTCACATAGATATGCAGTTTGAAAAAGGGAATATTACAGGTAAATAATTTGACCTGGCAAACTCCCTAAGAGTGTCTTGGGGACCCCTAGGGATCCATGATACACTTGGAGAACAACTGCTCTACTGTATATTTTAGAGGCAGCTAGGTGGTATAGTGTGTAGAAAGGCAAGCTTAGGGTCAAGGAAGATCCGAATTCAAGTTTTGACTTAGACACTTATTAAAGGTGTAACCCTGGGCAAGTCACTTAATCAGTCTCAGTATAGTCATTTATAAAATGGAAATGATAAGAAAAGTTGTTGTGAGGATCAAATGAGATAATATATTTTAAGGGCTTTGTAAATCTTTTAATGCTACATAAATGATAGCTACCATTATTATGTCAAAGTCAACATCCCATAGTCAGTTCAAAATCAACATATGCAAACAGAATTTATTTCCTATAAAACCCACCCCTCTGCTGGAGTTACCCATTTCTACCAAGGGCATCAGCTTCTTTCAAATTAGCCAGGTATGAAACCTCGGGGTTGTCCTCAACTTTTCTCTCTCCCTTAACCTACAAACCCGATGAATTGTTGAATCTCACCAAATCAGCCTCTGCAGCATGCTTCACACCCATTCCCTTCTCTCCACTCCCCAATCCTGGGAAGCCCTGCATTACCTTACACCTAGACCACTGCCACGGCCTCCTAGTTGGTCTCTCTGTCTAAAACCACTACACATTCCAACCCATCCTCCACACAGTGGTCAAAGCACAATTACAAAAGTATGTTCACCTATTCAAAAAACTCCCATGGTTCCTCATTGCCTCTAGAATAAAACAAAGCTCTTTATATAAAGCCCTACATTGTCAAGCTCCAAACTGACCTTATTACCCTTAACCCAGCAGCTAAGTGGCACAGTGGAGAGCAAGTTGGGCCTGGGGTCAGAAAGAGCTGAGCTTGGGGAGGCTAGGTGGCACAGTGAATAGAGCACCAGCCCTGGAATCAGGAGGACCTGAGTTCAAATCCAGCCTCAGACACTTGACACACTAGCCATGTGACCTTGGGCAAGTCACTTAACCCCAGTTGCCCTCCCAAAAAAAAAAGAGCTGAATTGAAATCCAGCCTCAAACACTCGCTGTGTGGCTCTGGGCAAGTCACTTAACCTCTCTCTGCCTCAGTTTCCTCTATTGTAAAGTAGGGATAATAATAGTATCAACCTCCTTGGGTATCTATCAATGAGATGAAATTTGTAAAGTGCTTAGCACAGTGCTTGGCACACAATAGGCTCAAACTCTAGAAATCAAAACCAAACTAGCCTGTTCAATGTTCTTTACACATGACACATCCAATTCATTGTACAGGTTATGCTCCATGTCTGGAATGCATTCCCTCATTTATCCCTCTTGTTGTTCAGTCTTTTTCAGTCATGTCTGATTCTTAATGACCCCATATGGGGTTTTCTTGGCAGAGATACTGGAGTGGTTTGCCATTTACTTCTCCAGTTTATCTTACAGGATGAGGAAACTGAGGTAAACAGGTTTAAGTGACTTGCCCAGGGTCATACAGCTTAAGTGTCTGAGGCTAAATTTGAACTCCAGTCTTCCTGATTCCAGACTCAGCACCCTGTCTACTTTACCCTCTAGGTGCCCTCTCAGAGTCCTTTCTTTCCATCAAAGCTCAGGTCAAGTACTATGTCCTATAAGAGACCTTTCCTGACATCCATCCCTCCTACCCCACCCTCACTGGTGCCTCCCCTCACCCCAAAATTACCTTGTATTTACTTTGTGTATTCTGTTTTTTTAATTATCTGTGAACCTGCTATTTTCCTTCCATAGAATATAAGCCCCTTGAGGGCAAGAACTGTTTTATTTTATTTTGTCTTAGATCACTGTTGATTATTGATTGGTTGATTAGCCAAATGAGCACATTTAGGCATGACCATCACAAACAGTAGAACAGGCTGCCTCAGAAGAATGTGGATTCCCCTCTCAAGTAAGCTCTTCACAAAAAGAACAAATACCAGCTTGGATATGTTGTAAAGGAGAGAGAGGTTTTGTGTTCAAGGAGAAATGAAACCAAATGACTCTAAGGTCCTTCCCACCCCTGAGATTCAGTTTTAGGTTCAAAGACTGAAGGGGAAACATTCGCTCAACAGCAGGCAACAAAACTATTTGTGTTCCAACTCTTTCACCAACAATATTACTTTGGGCAATTCACTTAACTACTTTGGACTTCAGTTTTCCCATCTGTAAAATGGGAATACTCTTTATTCTGCCCCTGAGAGATATGAGGATTGTCTGATATCATAGATGGGAAAGTAGTAGCTTTGAAAAATGCCAAGTCTTATACAAAAACCCAGTGTTGTTCCAATGACAAGGGAGTGCCTTAGTTTTACACAGTAATTTACAGTTACATTATACAAGGTCTGTTTTAAATGCAAATGGAACAGAGTTTTGCTCGTCCAATTCCCTACTTCAATTTATTCAGCTTCCTTGAATAAATCCCACAGAGGGACCACCCGATTTATTTACTTCATACTCTCTCCCCACTTTCTTTTTTGCCTTCATCTTGTTTGCAATGAGTATTTGGGATTTGACATCATGGGATCATAGGTTTAGAGCTGGAAGGGGCCTCAGAATCTAGTCCAGCCTCTTCATTTTACAGATGAGGAAATTGAGGCCCAAAGTCATACTAGTAGTAAATAGCAAAGCCAGGATTTGCAGTTAGGTCATCTGACTCCATCTCCAAGACTCCCTACACTACACCATTCTTTCCTCTCAATAAAAGAAAAAAGCCATAGTGTTATCTGAGCAGTGTGCTCTCAGCAGTCACAGCATACACCTATGAGAGCTACTGCCCATCAATAACTCTGATAGTATCTTTTATGGCAGCTCCCAAAATACTTACATTTTGGCAACGTAAACCCAAGGTAACTGTCGATCAGTCATGTCTAAATCTGCGTGACCTGATTTGGGGTTTTCTTGGCAAAGATACTAGCTCTAGAGTGGTCTGCCATTTCCTCCTGCAGTGTATCTCCATTTTACAGATGAGGAACTGAGGCAAATAGGGGTTAAGTGACTTGTTCAGGGTCACACAGCTAGCAAGTATCTGAGGCCAGATCTTCCTGACTCCAGGACCATTGCTCTATCTACTGTACCACCTAGTTGCCTGGGCCTTAGTTTACTCATCTGTAGAAGGGGCTGGGCTAAATGGCCTCTGATGCCCCTTCCAGCTCTAAACCTATGTATGATCTCATGAAATAAGTTTGACTAGTTCACTCTTGTTTGCAAGCAAGCCTTATGAAAACCAATTTCCATGTCTCCTTAGGTTATGTTTCTTTCCCCTGCAATAGAGGCAGCTAGGTGGTGCAGTGGACCCGGAGTCAGGAAGACCCCAGTTCAAATCCAGCCTCAGATACTTACTAGCTGTGTGATCCTGGGCAAGTCACTTAATCTCTGTCTGCCTCAGTTTCTTCAGTTATAAAATGGGAATCATAATAGCACCTAACTCCCAGGGTCATTGTGAGGATCAAATGAGAAAATATTTGTGAAGAATTTAAAACAGTACCTAGCATTATGTTTAATCAATGTTTGTTTCCTTCCTTACTGTAAAGGAAAGAGAACTATGTGCTCAAAAGAGCCAGGGTTTATGGTGAATCAACATGTGGAAACAAGGAAAGCCCAGTTTCATTTTATTTTTCCCTATTCTAATATCCAGGTCTTATAAAACTCCATTGTACCCACAGAAGTTATAAAAAAGCAGCATCTGTACACAGATACAGAAAGGGAGGTTTGCATAACGCTATGTCTGCAAAATGGATTCAAAGCCCAGAAATCCCGGTCCTCTGGAAAAGGGAGCACTGCTACTTTAAAGTTTTGCTGGGTTCTCTGTCTGTGCTCGGATTGCAGGCAGAGCAGACTGCAGCGGCTGGCTCATCCTATCGATAAGGTTCAGTTAGAGCCAAGGTGGAGGATGGGAAAGGAATGGAGCTGTCCCAGCTCCTCAATGAGATCAGGGCAAACTATGAAAGGCTGCTCACCAGAAATCAGATAGAGACCGTGCTCTCAACGAGACTCCAGGTAATGCTTTCATACAGGCAGGCAACTTCCAGGATAAGGAGACAATCCATGTCTACCCCATTCCTGTCTCGGCCTCTATGAGGTACAGTATTTCCTTTTCGATGCAGCATGTACTGGGGAAGGAATTCAGCTTTCGCTGCAATATGACTAGGACTAGAATAGAGAGGGAAAGACAGTGTTTATCTTGCAAAAATAGCATGAAGCCATGGGCAATTCGTAGATGGGAGGTGGGGGGGGTTGCAAAAAGGAAGAGGTTACTGAGATTAACGAGAGTTGGGGACCACAGAGAGAATATGATGCCCTCTGACCTCTGTGACATCCTTCAGGAAAAAGCATTTCAAGTATCCTGCAAAGATGTTGCAAAGGGGCTATTTATAGAGAAGGGTTTTAATAGTCAGCATCTTCAGTTTTACAGTCAAGAGAATAATGTGCTTATTTTAACCTAAGCAAAGCCGGTCTAAAAGATTTCCATAATATGTTTTCATTATAATAAACATGTAGGCTCACTTGATTATTATAAATTCTTATTCAAATCATCCCATTGTGATGAAAATCTAGCATTCAAGAATAATTCTATATTTTGTCAAAACCAACTCCTCTGTCTTCCCCACCCCCATCTAATTCGTGATCCAACTGTGCCTGGATTTCTTGTTTTTACCATTCCAGAAACTAAGGGTATGCATGATTATCTGCATCTCAAAGGATATACAATATAAATATTAAAAGGCAATTAAAGGTTCTAAATCCTAATTCCCTGGAATTGTTCATTTTTATCACAACAGACTCTTCATCAATTCATTAAGGCCCCAATCTACAAATGTGTTCCAAAAGGACAAGTCTATATTAAGAAGGGAAGTAAGCAGAAATTCCTGGTTTCTTACTGCTTACCGACCAAAATCTGAACTCAAGATCTGGCCATTCCTTTGCAAAAGATTATCAAATCCTATACACTCAAGTATAGTCAAGTTCTTATTGTATTGGTTAAGCATGTTGCCAAATATTAAATTTTGGTCCCAGGGTGGGGAAGAAGGAGGGAGGTGGAAATCACTGAGCCCTGAATGTGGGCCTTTATTCCTTTACCAATTTATTTTTAAAATTTTGTTGTTGTTGCTCAGCCGTTTAAATTGTGTCGACCCCATTTGGGGTTTAGTTGGCAGAGATATTGGAGTGCTTTGCCATTTCCTTCTCCAGCTCATTTTACAGAATGAGGAAACAAGCAAACAGGGTGAAGTGACTTGCCCAGGTTCACACAGCTAGTAAGTGTCTGAGGCCAGATTTGAACTCAGGGAGATGAGTCTTCCTGACTTCAGGTCCAGCACTCTATCCACTGTGCCACCTAGCTACCCTATATTTTTCAAAATATTTTTTCAAATGTATTTAAATATTTTTAGCTAGCATTTGTGGATAACCTTTAAGATTTCATTTTTTTAAAAAAACACAGTGGAATGGAGAGAGCACTGGATTTGGAGCCAGTAGATTTGGATTCAAATCCCAGCTCTGGATCGTATCAAGTAAATTCCCTAACTCCAAGGGTCTCAGTTTCCTCATCTGGACAATGACAGGCTTGGACTAAATAGCCTCTAAGGTCCCATGTAGATCTTAGTCTGCAATCCTAATATCAGAAACATTTATTTATTAAAGATCAGAATAGAAATTTTCAAATGTAGTTCGAGTAGTGTATTCACTTCTATAAATGGGATTTCATGAAAAAGTCTGAATGCAGATGATGTCAGTATTTGAAAGCAGTCTTTGTGTTGTGTATTGTAACCACATGGTATAAATGATTCTATCTTACATAAGTCTTCATGTTATCATTAGTCTATCAGAATGAAGGGCCTAGCTACAATATGTCACATCGGAGGGGTTGTTTTTTTTTTCTAGTTTGACTATCTGTCTGGTTGTTTTTATATGCCTTAAGACTCACTGGGAAAACTCACTTTGGAAAGACTAAAGAAAGTCAGCTAGATAAATTCCACAAGTACCTTTCATTTGTTTATGGCAAAAGAAAGAAAGGCAAGTGGTAAGAGCTGCCACTGGGAACAGAAGGTGAAAAAAAACTCACTGAAATAAGCATTGGTTAGCATTTCAGGAGTAAAGGATGTGTCCAAACCTTCTCTATTTCCTTTTTGTCAGTCATTTAATCATAAAGCAGCTGCATACGTCTGCCAAGTTGATACCAAAAACTGAGTGAGACAAGAGAAACCGCAATTCACAAGGACTCCTAATCCTACCCCTTCCATCCACAAACTTTCACTGACTCGAAACTATTTCCAAAATGAAATTTCCTTGGCTTCATCAAAGTTGAAGTTATAATTCTAATATCTCTGAAAGAACATGAGATAGCAAGTCACAACCAAGCAGAACCGAGAAAATTACATTCCCAATGATTACAATAATATAAAAGGAAAAAGGGGGAAGAGAAAGAAAAAAGAGGGGGAAAGAGAAAACAAAAGAGAAAGGAAGGAAGGAAGGAAGGAAGGAAGGAAGGAAGGAAGGAAGGAAGGAAGGAAGGAAGGAAGGAAGGAAGGAAGGAAGGAAGGAAAACATTGTACAATTATAATGACCAAGTTTGACCCCAGAGAAAAGTTGAGAAAATTATTCTTCCCCTGTTCTTTTCAGAGATAGGGAACTATGGATTTAGAATACTACATACACTGTCAGACATGGTCAATGTGTTGATTAATTTTGTTCAACTGCCTGTTTCCCCTCTTCCTTTTCAAATGTTTGTTATAAATGATACATCATTGGGTAGTGGAGGGGGAAGAATATATTCAGAAGTGAATGTGATTTAAAAACAAAAGGCATCAATAAAAATAAGATTTTTTAAAAGTTTAAACTGCATGTCACACCTCCTGCTTTGGGAGGCTGTAGTCATAACAGGAGCTATAGTCAACTCCTATTCTCATATTTCTTGTCAAGAGCCATCCAGGTCAGAATTCTCTTCAGAGGCAACTGTTTAATTCACACAAAAGAAAAAATACGGCTAACAATTCAATTTGATACTTACTGTTAGGATATTCTCAATATAATGGTCACAGCTTAAAAGGTACAATGCTTCACTACTCTATATGAGGAATCAACATGCCTCCTAAAAATACATTTTAGAGGTGAAATTTTCTGTAGATCAGTGTCAGGGTCTCTGAACTCTGAGACATTTTAGTTCCTCCGACAGTTTATTTATCAAAATAATTAGTAATCTACTTCCACATATTTGTGAAATTCTTCCTCTCTGCTTTCTCCCTTATCTATGCATTTGGTCTCAGAGTGCCAAATTAATTGGTTAAGAGGGGCAGGTCACCTATTGATTGGTTTTTGTGAAGTATTTGCTAAGAAAATACTGGTGGAAAGTGGTTTTATTTCCCCCTTCCTGTAGCCTCATTACTATTCCATAAATTGTACAGTAGTTGTCTTAAGTTTAAGAGGAGAATACGTTTATATATAGGGGTGAACAAACAAGTGGATGGACAGGATCCCAGAAAAAATAACTGAGAAGTTGTTAGTATATCATAGAATCATAGAATTTAGCCTTGGAAGAAAACTTAGAGGCCGTTGAGTCCAATCCTCTCATTTTTACAGCTGAGGAAACTGAAACAGAAAAATTAAAGGACTTGTCCAAGGTCACACAGCTAGTGTCTGAGGCAGGATTTGAACTCAGGTCTTTCTTAGTCTAGGTCTGGTGCTCTATTCATTGTACTACCTAAGATGCCATTCCCTTTTTTTAAGTATAAATTATTTTAAATGCAGGATTGATTTTGTTGTTTGAAGATCATCATGAATATTAATAATTTAAGAGATAGCAGAAGAGATTGCCATTCATTGAATTTTCCCCCTGACTTTATAAGTAATTTTGTGACTGGGGCTTTGTTCCAAAGTGAGAAATTTAAAGAGGCACTCAAAGTTCTTCTGAGGAAGAATGTAAAGACAGTACCTGCTGGAGGAAAGGGTCTAGAGCAGGGGTGGAGAACCTGTCGTAGCTTCCCCAATCCTGGTAGACAATGGGAAAGGATGATAAAAGTTGCACCAGCAACAGCTCACTCTCACAAACTTCTGGGTGGGCAGAGGCCACAGCTGGCAGACCAAACTCCAGCCACACCTAGGGTTGGCCAGGAAGTCATGGTCCCAACCTATCCAGCTAATCCCTTAAACGCCAACAGCTTTGGCCCTCTCACAGCCAGGAGAGAAAAGCTTGCACAGATGCCAAAAAGCCCAGAAGCCCTGAGGAGAGTACAAAATGAGTCCTCCACCCTCAATCAGCCCACAGATGGGCATGTCCTAAAGGCAGCCCTACTGGAGGGCAGTGACCTCTCAGGGACTTGAGCCTCAACCTCCCAGATCTTTTTCTCTCCCATAAAGTTTTGCCCTCCCTGACTTCTCAAAATTTCCCATAGTGTGGAACCCCAGGGATTGGCTGGGAGAATTGGGTTGAAAATGTGGTGGGCCACCTCATGAATTGAAAGGAATACAATATTCTGGAGTGAGAAATGCTTCCCCAGACCTAGACGTTCTGGGACATTGCTACTAACCCTCTCCACAGCCTGCCTCTGCAAGAGTATTGTAGGGAGAAAGGGGGAAATGGACTTCAGGAAAGGTGAGGCAGGAGAGGAATACAGCTCCTTGGCTCTTTCTGGAGGGACCCTGCTAATCTTTCATCAGAAGACCTTTTCTTTCCCTCTCAAGTTGCTCAAACTTTCCCAAGGGCAGAGAACTGAGGAGAAGAGGTTCTTGGGGCCAACATGTGTGTGTGCCCATGTGCGCCCATGCCTAGGAGAACCAAGAACCTCTTTCTCCTGTTAAGTTGTTTGTACTAAATCATAAGACCAGAATAGCTAAATCTCAAAAACCTGGCTAAAATACCACATCATTGATAATTCAGAGGCCTGAGTTCTTTTCCCTACTCTCATAATGTTTCTGTTGCAGCTAGGTTGTGCAATAACATGCTGGGTCTGGAGTCAGGAAGTCTTGAGTTCAAATCCAACCTTAGACACTTACTACCCATGTGACTCTAGGCAAGTCATCTAACCTGTTTGCCTCAGTTTCCTCCTCTATAAAATGGGGTAAATGACAGCACCTACCACTCAGGATTGTTGTGAGGATTAAACAAGATATTTGTAAAGGACTTAGCACAATGTCTGATGTAGTAGATACTATATAAATGCTAGCTGTTGTTATAATTATTCTGTAAAATTAGGGGTTTGGGATGAGATGGTCTCTAACATCCCTTCCTACATAACAGTCTACAAACCTATGAGATATGGATTCTATTTGACCAAATCTAAGCACAGTTTCAATTTCAATAAGAGTTCAAATAAGCTTTCCTTTGTGACCTTGGACGAATCATTGACCTTTTCCAGGGCTTCAGTTTCTTCCTCACTTAAATGAAAGTATTTGGGGTGGCCAGAGCACTGGCCCTGGAGTCAGAAGCACCTGAGTTCAAATTCAGCCTCAGAAACTTACCACTTACTAGCCATGTGACCTTGGGCAAGTCACTTAACCCCAACTGCCTTGCCTTCCCCCTTCCAAACAATTAAAAAATTTATAAAAAATAAAATAAAATGAAAGCATTGGAGATGATGGTTTCTATAATTCCTTCCAGCTCTAACATGGATTGTTGTGTGTATTTTTAAGAGGGTAGTATTGGTATCCTCCTTCAAACCATCTGTTTATTATGAGAGTTGCTATTCCACCTTCAACCCCTATTAATTTGGCTTCCTGGATGCTACATATGAACAATTGACCTTTGCCTCTGGTTTCCCAGATTTATTCATCAAAAGAGGAAGCGACCAAATGGCCCTTCCTATGGGGTATACTGATAAATGTTTAACAACCAGATCTCTAGTGAGTGCTTAAGAGCTTTCTTCCCCTCCTTTCTCTCTCTCTCTCTCTCTCTCTCTCTCTCTCTCTCTCTCTCTCTCTCTCTCTCTCTTTTCCTCTCTTTCTCTCTCTCTCTCTCTCTCTCTCTCTCTCTCTCTCTCTCTCTCTCTGCCTTCATCTCTTCCCCCTCCTCTCTTTCTGTCTCCCTCCCTTCTCTCTTTTCTTACTCTTTCTTTCTCTGTCTCCATATACATACATATGTGTGTATGTATATACAGATATATGAACTACATACATACACATACATATACATTATATATACATGCATACACTGTATATACACACATATATACACACATATACTTAAACATATATGTGTGCAGGACACACTTTTAAGTTTAGTCTGTGTTAATATTTTCTTCATCCTTTTCTTAAGTCTACACAATCAACAAAACAATAAATCAAGGCTTGATTTGTTTTCCAAGGTATAACGCTCACACTGAAAATTTAACAAACCAGCTCTTGGGCGATGGTGAGAGCTGACTCCTACACACTCCTAACTTTCCTCTAGGAGGGGGAGTATATGGGTAGCTTCTCTCACAGTGGCCTCCTGATGTCCTGGAGTTTCTGTTTCATCCCATAAGCTTCTACCCCACAAGCAGGGTACCATTCCTGCTATTCATGCTTAGTGTAGATCGGGGGGATTACCCAAGAAACAAAATATTCCTAGTTAAGTCAATCTGGCCACTAACTTACTATGTTTATGTAGTCTTAAATGAGTTAAGGCATAGCAAGTTTATTCAAAGAAGAACTCCATTATGATAAGCCAAGAAATAAAAACCTTAGGAATGACTTTTCATCTTTTCACAAAATGAATGGGTATTTGCATGCTTCATAGAATTTTGAATCTAGAGGCCTATAGAGATCATTCAGCTTACATAGAGAGAAACTTAAGGCAAAGAGCCATCAAATGGCATGCTCAGGGACACAGAACTAATTAGTAGCAGAGGTGACACTAAAAAAAAGTCAAGTTCTATAACCTACTAATGACAACACACACACAACTGAGTCTTTGTGTTGATTTTATGCTGAATTTGTATAAAGTTTCTGTTTGTAATCATGCCCTTCTTTTTTCTGTAGCTAGAAGAAGATTTAAGCAAGAAAATGGACAAAGATGAAGAAGCGCTAAAAGCAGCCCAAGCAGAACTCAAAGAAGCCCGCCGTCAGTGGCACCATCTGCAAGTGGAAATTGAATCTCTCCATGCCGTGGTGAGACTAGCCACAAAAAAACTTAACCTCATATCTGCATAACTGAAAAATTAGTCCATTTAGTCTCCTATTGTTATCTGATTAAGAGAGGGACAGGAAGACTGCTGGATAGACTCAGTAAGAAGGGCAAGGTCAAAGCCACAGACTTCTATTCCTAGACCTCTTGCTCCCTTCTCTGTGACTGTATGTGTGTCAGCTCAACCTTGCCTTCGTGCACCTGGAAAATAAAATTATAAGACTTGGCTTACAGCCCTGAGATTCTCTGGACCTAGAGAAAAGGTCAGAAACAACAAATACCTTATTCTTATACACTCAGTATTACAGGGGTAGCTGGCTTTTTTTTTTAAGTAATCTATTGAGAAAATGTTCATGCAGAGGAGGAGACATGTTCTTTCCCAAACAGCCCTTACCAAAAAATAGTTTTCTATTCTAATTTTTAAATTTAATTTTATTCTAATTTTTAATTTCCTTAGAAAACTAAAGAGACATGCCCCCACTCTTGAAATGGAGATAGAAGAAAATTGATGGTCTTAATATCATTATACAGATAAGTGAGGGTGAGGTTAATCATGCTTCAGGATTCTCATCCCAGGATGTCCTTAAGTAGCAAAGTCTTTTGTATATAATGATACTAATAATAATAGCTAGCATTTATATAATGCTTTAAGGTTTGCAAAGTGCTTTTCAAATGCCATTTCATTTTATCTTCACAACAACTTTGGGAGGTAGGTGCTATTCTTATATTCATGTCACAGACGAGGAAACTCATCTGTAGATGAGCTCTATCCATTGCTTGACCATATATTGGTATGTATATAATTCTTCAGGAATTGATACCAATCAACACAGCATTTATTGTTGTTCAGTCATTTAGAAATGAGGAAACTGAGGCAAACAGGATGAAATGACTTGCCCAGGGTCACACAGCTAGTAAGTGTCTGAGGCTAGATTTGAACTCAGGTCTTCCTGACTCCATGCCTGGCACTCTATCCACCACACTACCTAGTTGCTTCTGTTATGTGTTGAGCACTGATCTCAAGGAGCTCATATTCCATCAGAGGAGAAAACATTTACAACATGTTTGACAAGGCATAGGGTACTGGACTTGGAGTCAGGAAGACCTGTGTTCAAATCCTACCTCAGACACTTACTTGTCCACTGTCCCTGGGCAAGTCACTTAGGTTCTCTGTGCCATTGTTTCTTCATCTTAAAAGGAATTTGAACTCAATGGCTCCTAAACTCTATTCTAGCTATGATCTTATATATATGCAAAAAGTATATACAAGGTAATATAGGCAGGAGGTACTAGCAGTTGGAAGGGGATCAGAAAAGTCTTTATAAAAGAGGTGGTGTGTTTGAGGTAAGCTTTAAAAGAGGATAAAGTTTCTAAGAGGTAGAGGTGAGAATAGACTCTATTCCAAGCATTGGGGACAGCCTTATGTAAAGGCATGGGGACAGCAGATGGATTGCCATGAGTAAGGACCAGCAGGAAGGCCAGTTTGGCTGGACTGAAGTATGTGTTAAGTGAAATGATGAAAAATAAGCCTGGAAAGGTAGCTTGAAACCAGGTCATGCAGGGCTTTAAATGGCAAATGGAGAAGTTTTATTTGTTTCCAGACATAATAGGAGCCACCAGAGTTTTTTTGAGCAGGGTAGTTACATGTTAAAACCTGTGCTTTGCTTTAGGAATATCAGTTCGGCAGCTAAATAGAAGTTAGATTAGAGAGGGCAGAGGTCAGACAAGGAAACCAGTTAGGAGATTTTTGTAATAGTCCAAGTGAGATGTGATAATGACCTGAACTATCCTAGTTCAGGGGTGAAGGGACATCCTTAGCCTCCCACACATCCTAGTGTGCGGTGAAGAGTAAGAAATTCAGGATAATTCATTCCCAAGTAGCAAACCTAGTTATTTTGGTATGAAAATAACAAAGGTAATCCAGGTTTGGGGTATGGCCAAGTATGCGCAGTGATAGGATCAAGAGGCAAGAGATTCAAAAATTGAAGACAGTGTAAAGTTGAAATGGTTAGGGGTATGGAAAGGGAGAAAAGTGAAGTCAGAGCTAAGGTGATGGCCTTGAAGAACACTGAGAGTTAGAGGGTTTGGAGGTCGGAGTAAAGACAAAGAAAACGTTTAAAAGGAGTTGGGAGAGGAGGGATGATAGAAAGCTGTAGTAAGATGAAGAAATGTCAGAATTCTTGACAATGAAAGTAGGAGAACCCTTGTGAATGATGGCAAATCCTGTGTAGTGCTGAAATGGATCAAAGGAGTTAAGTCATAGGAGCTGAATAGATTGAGGATATGGGGGACCAGGATATTTGAGGGTATATCAGCATTTATGCTGAAGTTCCCTAGTATAAGTTCAGGAGATGGAACAGAAATTAATACAGGTATTGAATTCTTTGAGGAAGGAGAGAGAATTAGCTGGGGGCTCAGAGATATCCATCAGGATCTGGATTGGGTCATATATCTGCACAGAGTGAACATCAGAGAAGAGGCTGATTGCTAATCAACAACAAACCCCTGAAAGAAGAGACAGTAAGAGATACACCCACTTAAAATAACCAGAGATGGCATAAAATACCTGGGAGAATAATTGCCAAGACAAACCCAGGAACTACATAAACATAATTATAAAAACACTTTCTATACAAATAAAGTCAGAGTCAAATAATTGGAGATGTTGTTCATGGGTGGGTAGAGACAAAATGACAATTCTACCTAATCTACTTATTCAATGCCATCCCAATTAAATTACCAAAAAATTATTTTATTGAGCTATAAAAAATAATAACAACATTCATTTGGAAGAATATCAAAAGATTAATTGGGGGAAAAAAAACATGTAAAGGAGGGTTATCAGTACCATATCTTGTGTTTGTCCTTTGTTTTTGAAGAGGACCATGACATCAAGGAGAATTTTGAATCTAGAGGCCCATAGAGATCATTCAGCTTACATAGAGAGAAAGTAAGGCAAAGAGCCATCAATGGCATGCTCAGGGTCACAGAATTAATTAGTAGCAGAGCTGACACTAAAAAAAGTCAAGTTCTATAACCTACTAATGACCATACACACACACACACACACACACACACACACACACACACACACACACA
>NW_027187370.1:879007-978974 GCF_028583685.1 Petaurus breviceps papuanus
GAAAGAAAGAAAGAAAGAGGAAGGAAGGAAGGAAGGAAGGAAGGAAGGAAGGAAGGAAGGAAGGAAGGAAGGAAGGAAGAGAAAGAAAGGATCAAAACTATCTGGTATTGGCTAAGAAATAGAAAGGTGGATCACTGGAAAAGTGTAGACATGCAATACAAAACAGTAAATGATTATGTTTGGAAAATGTGAAAATTTAGGTTTTGGAATAAGAATTCAATTTTTAAAATTATTGGGAAAACTGAAAAGCAGTCTGGCAGAAATTGAGCATAGAACAATATCTTATATTACCAAGATAAGGTCAAAATAGATATATTACCGAGATATAAAGGGAGATATAAGAAAACTAGAAGAACATGGAACACATTACCTATTATACCTATGGATAGCAGAATTTATAAAACAAGTGATAGAGAACATTGTGAATTGTAAAATGGATAATTTTGATTACATCAAATTAAAAAGGAGAAAATGACAAATGTTGGAGGGGATGTGGAAAATTTAGGACACTGATACACTGTTGGTAGAACTGTGAGAAATGCGGAATTACAGAGAACATTATAGAATTTTGGAGAGCAACCTAGAACTATGCCCAAAGAGCTAAGGGGAAAAAAAAATACTGCATACCCTTTGACCTATCAATACCACTATTAGGTCTGAATTCCAAGATGATCAGTGAAAAAGGAAAAGAACCTATATTTTCTAAAATATTTATAACAGCTCTATTTGTGGTAGCAAAGAACTGAAAATTGAGGGTATGCCCATCAATTAGGAAATGGCTCAACAAGTTGTGGTATATGATTGTGATGGAATTCTACCATACTGTAATAAATGATGAGCCGGTTGATTTTAGAAAAACATGAAAAGACTTGCATAAATAATGAAGAGGGAAATGACCACAACCAAAAAAATTGTATACAGTAACAGCAATATTATTCAAAGTATAACTGTGAACAACTCAGTTATTCTTAGTATTATAACTACTCAAATCAGTTACAAAGGACCTATGAAGGGAGATGCTATCCACCTCCAGAGAAAGAACTGATAAATAGAAATATGCATAGTAGGGCTTTATATACCTGTGTCAAATGGCTGGCTTCTCTGGTGTGGGTTCAGGAGAGAGGGAGGGAGACAGTTCAGAAGATGTAACAAAAAACTAAATAAAATTTTTTAAAAAGAGGTTACTTGCTGATTAGGAATAGCAAGGTGGCACAATGGATAGAGTGCAGAGCCTAGAGTAAGGAAGACCTGAGTTCAAATCTAGCCTCAGATACTTGCCAGACCCTGGGCAAGTCATTTAACTGCTGTTTGATGTGAATCATGTGTTTTCTCATCCTCATTTGGTAATAATAATAGCACCTATCTCCTAGAATTGCTGAAGAATTGAATAAGATAATTATTGTAAAGAACTTAGCACAATGCCTGGCACAATAAAGTACTATGTAAATATTAGCTAGCATTGTTATGATGGCATGGAAGTAGCAACGAGTAACAAAGAGTGTGTGAACTCTTCTGGGATCAGTATGTTGGGAGACAGACAGAGGATGGCTTGTTGTATAAAGTGAAGTATAATCTACAGGTAACCTCATAATGAAGGGGTTCTTTACCTTTAAAAAATGTTTTATTGATATCTTCTGTTCCTTATATCATCACAGTTATCCCATGTATCCCCTTCCTTTCCCATCCCAGAGAGCCATCCCACATAACAAATAGTATTTTGTAGAGAGGGGAAAAAAATTCAACACAATTGATCAACATATGGGAAAAAAATCTGAAAACATATGTAATGTATAACACCTGTAGACCTCCTGCTGGTATAAGGGGTGGGTTAAGGCTGTCTTCTCATATCTCTTCTTTTAAGTCATACATGAGCTTCATAATTTTGCTACCTTTTATTTTGATTTTTTTTCCATTTACACTGTTGCAATTACTGGCTATATTGTCTTCTTGATTCTGTTACTTCACTTTGCATCAGTTCATATAGATCTTTCCATGCTTCTCTGTACTCATCACACACATCATTTCTTATAGAATGATACTAATCCATTACATACATGTACCATGATTTGTTTAGCCGTTCTTCAGTTGATGAGCAGCTACTTTGTTTCAAATTCTTAGCTATTACAAAAAAATGCTGCTATAAGCATTTAGGAGTACATGAGGATTCACTCATTATCAATCCCTTCTTTGGGGTATCTTCCTATTCTTCACTTTTTCTATGTCATGGCTCCCTTGGGCAGTCTGGTGAAGCATATGGCTTCCCTTTGAGAATAGTGACTTTAAATAATTGAAGGAAATACTAAATTTCAGTTAGAGGTTAGTAAAAATAAAGGTGTTAATTTTTCCCCATCCAAGCTCACAGAAACCTCCAAAATCCATACACAGACCAAAGTTAAGAAACCTCTGCATAATGCACTTAAATATGTACCACTGTTGATAGTTGAAATCAGATTTCAAAGCTACATTTTGCATCACTAATATTTTCTTGGTTAAACAGGAAAGGGGCCTGGAAAATTCACTACAAGAGTCCGAGCAACATTACCAGATGCAACTTCAAGACCTGGAAGCCGTGATTGAAGGCCTGGAGAAAGAACTGGCGGAAGTGAGACGAGGTATCGAGAAGCAGCTCAGAGAGCATGAGATGTTGCTCAACACAAAGATGAGGCTAGAACAAGAGATAGCGACCTATCGCCGCCTACTGGAAAAAGAAGAAATAAGGTACTTGACTCCATCTTAAGAGCAAAGTGATCAGAACATAAGCCCAAAAAACCTACCCCCGCCCCCAACCATCAGCACCATCACATTCTCTTTATCAAGTTCCTAAGATAATGGATAGAGACAGCATGACATAGAGAATAGAGAGAAGACCTGAGGTCAAGTCCCAGCTCTGACACATACTGGCTCTGTGACTCTGGGGACACTACTTAACTTCTTAGCAACCCTAGGCAGCCCTCTAAGACTATAAGTTACAGGGGAAGTGCCAACCTGCATTGAAAATGGGAGCTTCCTCATCTGGGAGTTCCCTATGCCAGTGAAATCCCAGGTCCAGTCCCTTTACCTAAGGTAAATTATTGTTGTCATTTTTTTCAGTTATGTCCAACTCTCCATGACCCCATTTGTGGTATTCTTGGCAATGATATCACAGTGGTTCTCCATTTCCTTCTCCAGCTCATTTTACAGATAAGAAAACTGAAGCAAAAAAGGGTTAAGTGACTTTCCCAGGGTCACATAGCTAATAAGGGTCTGAGGCTGAATTTGAAATCATGAAGATGAGACTTTCTAGTTAGGAACTGAATTAACAGATGGAAGAATAGGTCTTGGCCCTCTACACGTCAGCAGTAGAAATACTTGAGTCAGACAAAGTAAATGAAATCAGTGTCACATAGATCATTAATAAGGTAAGTAACTCTCAGATACTGCCAAGTATGCCTTGTGCTCAGCTGCCCTCACTTTTTCTCAGGACTCACATGTCTCTTTTTAGACTACTCTGTACACTGCATGAACCAACCACAGAATAAAGTGAAAATGTTAAAAATCCATACATCTCTACTACTTATAATCAAACCCTTATCCCCCAAATCTTGGAAGGTGAGTACAGTGAGATAGTGTGGCCCAGTAGAAAGAAGGCTAGCCTCAGTCAAGGAAACTTGTACTCAGATCCTTCCTCTGAAACACTGGCTCACAATGGGAAACTCATGCAACCTTTCAGTTCCCCAAGCAACTCTCCAAGACTTTAAACTGCATAAGAGCAGTCACTGGCCTGCACTGGCTGAGGAACAAGTTCAAAAACAACAACAAAATGTGAGCGAGTACAATGTGATATTACAACAATGGAAGAACAGCATATTTCTTACCATGACTTATAAGGTAAATCTATGTTGACAAGAAGGAATGATGTTTACCATGAAAGGGAGGCTAAATTCAGTCATTCCCATGAACTGAAATTTCAGTTCAACCACTTACAAGCTAAGGGGGCAATGAAGTTACTTGACCTCTAACTCTGAGAGTGTCCATAAAACAAAATCTCTGTACTTTGTTGGGGTTTTTTTGTTTATTTTTTGTATGTTGGGGTAGTTTGGGGGGGGTGAAGAGAGGAGGTATCTAAGAAATGAACTAATTTACTATTTCAAAACTGTATGAAATGGCTTTAGCCAGCAAATGTCATAAATTCAAGGACCATGCTTACATTACCAGGCCCTTTTCCTTCACAAGATAGAAGATAAATTTGCCTCTTTCATATATATTTGATATTATGATTTAAATCTAGAAGCTTCTCAGGTGAAATTCTTGAGCAATAAACTTCCCATTTGAGTTTTCTAAGACCCCGGGTATCCCCATTTATTTCAAAAGAATTTGATGAAATTTTTCTTTTAAAACCTTCCAAAAATTTATTTTATTAACTTCATGTATATATGTCTTTTTAGATATCTACATGTGTGTATCATTAGCAGACATTTATTAAACATCTAATACATGAAATACTTAATGAAGCCTTCAGAAAAAATATTAATGAAAATTTTAAAATTGTAAAAAATGTCCAGAGTTGTGTATATTAATAAAGTCCTTGTCATTCAGTCCTTGATTAACTAATCTAATTTTTTTAATCACCAGTACAATTCTTTTCATTCTTTTTTCAGATATTACGGTTCTATTCAATCTGGGAAAGAAGATATAAAGCCTACCACAAGCCGAGTAGGCTTTATCTTACCTCCAGGTGAGTTTGCTGATATTAGTAAATCACTGTATGTAGTGGTAGTCACTGTACTGGTATAGTGGCTAGAGTTCTAGATTTAGAATCAGGAAGACCTGAATTCAAATCTTACCTGACACATATTAGCTATATGACCCTGGGCAAATCACTTAAGCTCTCTTAGTCTTACTTTCTTCCTCTGCAAAATGAGGATAATAACAATAATCTACTTCATAGGGTTGCTGTGAGAATCAAGTAAGATAGTACAGATGTAGTGCTTTGCAAACCTTAAGATGCCATTACTATTATCACTTAGCATTTAATAGGGGTTGTTGCATGATTTGACTCTGAATATTAAAAACAGCAAGTAAAAAACGCACGATGTAAATTAATTAATATAGCCTCTAATAATTATAAATTATTATTTAATTGAATGGGCCTGGGATTCATTGGCAAAGAGAACTTTGCATGTAAAAATACCCTCTACCAGATCAACAGTTGCCTGTAATAGGGATTCCTTAGCATTTTGTGTGTGACCTGGACCCCTCTGGCAATCTGGTGAAGTCTATGGACCTCTTCAGAGAATAATGTTTTTAAATGCATAAAATGAAAAAGAAGATTGTAAAAGAAATTAGTTATGTTGAGATACAGTTATCAAAAACAATTTTTTAAATCAAACTAACAGACCCCAGGTTAACTTATATTCTTAGAGATTTGCAAGGTGCACTGAGAGTTTAAGTGACTTTTCCATGGTCCCACAACTAAAATTCAGCAAGCTTTTATTAAGTAATTAACATGTGCCAGTCACTGTGTTAGGCACTAGAGATACAAAGACAAAAATAAAAGTTTTTACAAAAAAAAGCTTATGTGCTCTTGGAATAAACAATATAAACACATATACCAAATATATACAAATAATGTTGGGGGGAAGGGAGTACAGAAAGACACTATCATCTAAGGGGTTAAGGAAAGAAATGTGCATGTCCAAAATAGCACTTGGGATCAGGTCTTCCTGACTCTAAGACCATTCCCCCTAATCTATTATTCTAAGCTGACTCTCATCATTTAATGTTTTAATGAATAATAAGTTTCAATATCCAGTAAATGTCACATTCCTCAGAAAGTGTCTTTTTCAACAGAGGTCATACACAAACGTGAGAAAGAAAAGGTAGAAACTGTGACCAAACAGGCCATCTTAAATGGAAACATCGTGAAGGAAAGTACTGAAGCTCATGGGACCATACAGTAAGAAAAACTATTTTTGCAGCACATAGGGACTGTAATGAGGACCAGATCTATGATTTCAATGTCATAGGAAACTCCTGGGTGAAGAAATTCTCTCTACCAATGCAGGCCATAAGCTTCTCAGTTACTCTTACAGAGTTGGCTAAGGCATGGAGATGTTAAACGAGTGACTTGCAAAGAAACAAAAAGAAATTTAAAAAATTTAAATTTAAAGTATTTAGCTATTTAAATAAAAAATAAATGAATAATCCCCAGTAATGAAAATAGTTTTAATCTAATGATTTTCCTTATTTAAATTCATTTTCACTTTCTTATATTAAGCTAATATATAAAATTCTTAAATTAAGCTAATATAGCAAATTTTAATCTGAAATAAATATCTACTCTTTCTAATAATACTCTGTTTACAAGTATATTTCAACTGAACAAAAGCTCAGATATAATAGGATTAACCCTTTTATTTGTTATTTTTCCTGAAAATACAACCTCAGAACAGAATTTACATGTTTTGCCTCCATAGAAAGCTAGTCATATCCTTCTCTACAAAAATACCCTAGATTTCCTACCTCACCCCATGTTTTCCTACTGTTCTCCATGTTTCCAATGCATTAATTGTCTCCTTAATACAAAAAGATTTAATTTTTCATTTCAGGACTGAAAGAGTGGACGAAGTTATTAAAGAATGGGAAGGTTCTTTCTTTAAAGATAACCCACGATTAAGGAAAAAATCTGTTTCTCTACGATTCGATCTACACTTAGCAACCACAGATGAAGGGTGCTTACAGACTAAACAGGATAATCTACCCGACATAGAGGTCAGGCTCATTATGCGGAGGTCATGCAGCATCCCTTCTATCAAACCTTCAACAGGAGCTAATTAATCCAAAGACTGTATTCAATGGGATTTGAAAATAACATCCAGATGAATCTAGGTGGGCCACACTGTCCCCTTTGTGTCCCCAAATATTATTAAAAGGAAATATTATTAAATCATTATGTTAACACATATAATGAACGTGCAGTTCTCTTTGAAAGAGAAAAGGATAAGGGAAAAAGTTTTTCAAAATCCAACATCTGATAGTTGTTTTTGGAGGTGAATTTTTCTTTAATCGAGCGATACTACTTATTTTGTTTTATTTATTTCCCAAATATTGTTTCTTTCTCCCAATTCCCCTTCCAGTCCATATACAGGGGTTTTAAGAATTAAGATGTCTCAGTCATACCTTACATTTTCACCCAAATTGCGTTGCAATGTTTGGACCCCTTGTTTTGACCAAGATAATTTCACACTTTTTTTCCTTTTCCTAATCGGTGTTATAAGGGTAGCAATATCCACTTTATTCATCACCAAAAATTTCTGAAACTTAAAAGGGCTTTCTTTTTTTTTTAATCCCAACCCATGATCAGCCATTATATACCTAAACCCTGTTTTCTATCTACAAAAAAAAAGTTAACAACCTTTTTTAAAGGAGAATACACTATTCACCTGGCCAGTAATTCTCCTTTGGGATCAGCTATGTATATGTATAGAAAAGAACAGCCTACCCCAAATGAGTTGTTTTCCACAACCAGCTTTGTCCAACCTACAAGAATACACCCTAAGCCTAGTTCTACAGTTAAATAATAGTAATCTACACCTGCAAAGTTTTGGTTTTTGTTGTCTTTTGGACTTCCAAAGAAAAGTCATTACCCACAAAGCACTGTATTCAGTGTGTTGCCAACAGAATTTATAGCCTACACAAACAAGGCAAGAAAAAAACAAAGTGAAGAAATGGTTGCTGTAGTTACCAGAAGTGGTTAAAAGAGAACACAAATAGTTATCTAAAAGCTCACCACCACCACAGTTTTCTCCTCTACAAAATTAAATGTAAGTAATGTCAAAGTCCAATAAGCACCTCAGGTTGGGTGCTCTACAGAGTAAAATACTCTCACAACCTGTCTTTGACTCATCTGTAGAATCAAGATATATCTTATTGTTAAGTCAAGCTAGGAGTTCTTTGCAAGATGTTTAAATACAGAAATTGTTTAAAATGTAAAAATACAAACAAGAAAACATACCCATGAGTAATAACCCTTTTTAAAAAATAACAAAACTTGCTTAATAGAGTTTATTTCAGGGCTTCAAATATTGAAAATCTATTTACACTAATGTTCTACTCACTTGTTTTTAGTCAATAATCATGGTTGAATTCAACTGGCCATACTTCTCCAGTCAATGGATCACCATTTAAGGGCTACAGATTTGTCAGCATTTTAGTAAAGCCTTTATAGTATTTCCCATTTCTAATTCAAATCTGAAAACGCACATTTTAGCTAGGGAAAAAAACATATCTTTCACATGGTAATACAGGGATATTAGAAATTTTAATTTTTTTCTTTAAATCAATTTAAATTTTTGCAAATTTAGCTTCTTCCATTTGGTGAAAAGAGATGTTGCATTTCGCTGAGAACACAGCAGTCAGTTAAATGTTTATCAGTGTATCAACAATTGACCTAAACTTGCTGTTATACATGCTGATGTCCTCCTTTTGTTTTATTTTATTTTTATTTTAAATGTAACTCTTCAGGTTCTATAGCTACTGTATTACTAGGCAGCAGAAAATCATGATAAACTACGTATCTAGTGAAATTTCTGTTCGGTGCCCATGGCATTGTGAATGTCCTTAGTAACTTTACTATGCAGCTCTCTGTGCTCATAACATGTACATTTTAAAATACTTGAATTTGTAACAAAGTTTGACTTGCTTGGAGGCCTTTTAAACTGGAATGTGAATTTACCAAAGTAAGTGATATCACTGCAATAAAGATGGCAGAACATGAAACCCAATCATGCATTGTGTTCTAGTTTGCTACATATTTCCTTCATTGCAGAGATCATAGATTCAGATCACAGACTTTAAGACTCAAGATGATTCATGTGAACCATAGATGCAGAGCTGGAAGGGACCCTAGATGTTATCTAATCCAATCCCCTCATTTTGTAGTTGAAAAAACTGAGGTTCAAGCCGTGGTCTATTGGTGAATGTTTAATAATTAGCTCTTAAAAAAAAAGTATGCACAACAATCTGAAGTTTAGTCACCATTATTAACATTTTCCCCATCGCTTTCTTAAGTCTGGACAACTCAAGTTCTGATCTGTATTGCTAATTTCTGAGGTGTAAATGCTCATGCTGAAATGCACAGGCCGATGTAAACGCATACCTCTGGGTCCCGGGAAATTGTGACTTGTCCATGATCACACAGGTAGTAAGATTACACAAGAAATAAGGGCAGAGTCAAAATTTGAATCCAGGGTCTCGGATTCTAAATTCAATGTTCTCTGCACTATGCCATGATGCCTCTGAGAATGAATCCCTCCTAGAAAGGACATAGGACCACAAGAGAAGGTACCTCAAAGATCTAGTTCAGCCCTTTCATTTTATATGTAAGGAAACTAATAGCTAGGAAGGTCAGGTGAATGTCTAGCACACTGCCTGTTCCATAGTAGGCAATGAATAAATGTTTGTAAATTGATTGATTACCCAGGATGACATAGGAAGTAAATATCAGAGGCATGATCTGAACCCAAGTTCTTTAATTACAGTCTTTGTTCACTATCCTATTTGCTGGGCACCCTCTCTACATCTCTAAAAGCAATGTTAAAAAAATTCATTCAGATTATACATGAAAAATAACTGTAACAACAGAGAGACATAACAGTTGTCAATAGGTTTGCTTTTTGTCCATATTTACTTTCTACACTTTACTGGTATCACATTCTACCAGATATTCCTAAAGGAAAATAGAAGGAATGTATATGGGATCCAGTTCAATTCAGTCATCATTATATGGTACATAATAGATGTTTAATAAACACTTGATTGTTTGCTGTATCTACTATGTGCCAGGTACTAGAAGCTGGGTATATACAGACAAAAATAAAAACAGCCCCTGCTCTCTAGGAGCTTACATTCTATAGCAATGGAAATTAGTACATATCAATATTCTTCTAAAATGTTTCAAACCTCCAAGAACATTAGATTATCTTCCTTTTGTAATGAGAATGGGAATTTGAAGATCTTCCCTGCTCCTTAATAGACCTAGGGGGGAGTTTGAAGACCTCCCCTGCTTTGAAAGTAAACTCTGCCCCCTGATAGGTTGAATGTAATCACATGGAGGCTGTAATGGAGGGAATTTGCTAAAGGATGGAGCAGAGCCCACAGGAAACTTCCCTGCTCTGAAGATAAATTCCATCCCCTAATAGGCTAAATGTGACTATTCACATGGAGCCTGTGGTGGGAGGAGTTTGCTGAAGGGAAGCAGAGCCCACAGGAAGCTGGTAGTCAGAGCTAGCCAGAGGGTGGGCGAGGGAGGAACTCAGGCAAAGAGATAGAGAGGTTTGTGAGTAAATATTGATCTTGTATTGGTTTGTGGGAAGGCTGAAAGATGCTGTAGCTCTCAGCATTATTATGGCTTCTGAATATCTTTGGTACTATGATGGAATTGGCTTGGTGGTTTGGGGATTCAGTTTTCTGATGTCTAAATAAATGCTTCAGTTCTATCCTCTATCTGGAGAGTTTGGTATAGTTTGCGATCGACCGTCATGAGATACTTATAGTCACGGTCTTCATCGTGATCATGAGTGCTGTAAATATTGCATTGGTACTACACCTTCCAAAAGCATTAGCTTTGGGTTGGGTAAAATTTGGGGCCAAAAAAAATGAAGGAATTTGGTTGATACTGACAATTGGATGTCTACTAAGTTCATATCAGACTTTCAAATACTAACAGAAAAAGACAGCATTTTCTAGACAAAAAGCAATTGCCCAATTTGATCTGTGCTCTAAATACTAAAATAAATCTAGATTTACAGACTAAATCCTGTAAGTTTAGAAACTCACCCTAATGCACAAAATACTTAAGTCAATTTGAATCTTTTAAGTTGGAATACTACAATACATGAACCCAATTTCAATGATATATCTATGCATACAGAGTTGTTGTTTTTACTACATATATTGACATATATGTCAATTTTTGTGTTTTGTGTTGCCAACTAGCAGTCACAACTCCAAAAGATATGTGCTGTAACTTATTTTATTATAAGAGATATCAGAATACATGAATATCTCCAGTACTTCTTAAACTGTGGGTTGCAACCTCATATGGGGTCATGAAAAATCTGGCAGTAATAAAAGGTTTCTGAATGCACAAGGACCAAAAATTAATTCAAAATCAAACACATAAAGAATCCAAGGTATTTCTGACAGCACTTGCCCATGCTGCATCAGGCAATTTCACTGCAGCCTTGGTTCTGAGCACAAAGCATGTGCACTTTGCATTGCACATACCCTCAGATCATGCAATACCAACAAATGCTACCAAAACGCAAAAGTTTAAGAAGTGCTGCTCTGTACCAAGTATGAAGGAGCCCAATGGTGCTGTCAAAACCTTGGGTATTTATGTGTTACAGCAAAAATGAGTGGTTACATGGGAGGAGAAGGAGCAGATGGAGGAGGATGAAGAGCTCCCTCTGGGAACTGCCAGACCATGGAAGCAGGATATCCTTGCTTATCTAAAAAGTCTCAGCTGCACAAACAGTTTAACAATCTGATGCAGATTGGCTGGAGCCTTAAGGATACTGAGTTCACTTAGTCTTGAGAGTCTCAAAAGAACACTGTTATGTCAGCTCAGGGGGGTTTCATCATTGGCTCATTCTGGGCCTCTTGTTGTAATGTAATGCCAAGGAAAGGCAACTTCCCAAGGTTCAAAATACCAGCATAGGTGCTCTCCATTTTATTCAATGACAAACCAAGAACAGAGAAGATCAAAACATGACATCATTCAAAATACAGCATTTACTAAGTGTGATTAAATAATCTCCAAGTACTACCCCACCCCAGGACCTTCCATTCATTCAATCAATCACAAAGTCCCTGTTCTAAATACTACTCCACCCCTAGGCTGTACTTTCATTTGGTCCATCACAAAGCCCCTCTTCTCAAATGGAGATTAGTTTCCAAACATAAGTAAAGTACATTCATTTGTTCAACCATAGAACACAAAAAGGTCAAAAGTTCCCCACCCCTGGATCACAATTGAATCTACCCCAGAGTTACATCAAGTTTAAGCACAGCACTTAATACCCAAATGGAGGTCTTTTCTTCATCTTGACACTAGGCAAATTCTCAGCAATCTTAGTTCCTGGGGAGACAAGGCTTAGCAAGGCCACAAGATACATTGCCAGTCTCTTCATTAATTCATCCTCTGTCTGCAGAACAGCCCTAGAACCTCTGAAAACATTAGCAAAACCCTCTGCCAGGATTTCTGTAAACATACAACAAGAAAATCCTTCTTCAGGGCTTCTGAACCAACAGAAAGGTTCCCAGACCCCTGCAACAACAGCACTGTCCTTCACCAGTGGACAGTATTCACTCTCTGTCTGTAGGACAGTCTCAGTAGCTCTGAACCAACAGAAAGGTTCCCAGACCCCTGCAACAGCAGCACTGCCCTTCACCAGTGGACAGTATTCACTCTCTGTCTGCAGGACAGTCTTAGTAGCTCTGAACCAACAGAAAGGTTCCCAGACCCCTGCAACAACAGCACTGCCCTTCACCAGTGGACAGTATTCACTCTCTGTCTGCAGGACAGTCTCAGGAGCTCTTAGACAACAGCCAGGTTCCAGGACTTCTTCAATAACAGGACTGTCTTTCACCAGTGGACAAATCTGGCAAAACAACATCAAAACAGACAGACAAAGTACCAGCAAAACAGCCATGTCTCCTCAGTCCTTGGCAGCTCCTGGGACAGGTCTCAAAAGTCCAGGGCAATCAAAGTGGCACTCAGCAATCCTCTCAGTCTCTCTCTGCCTCCACGAGGGTGCTGCTTCCAAAAAGTTCTTCTGCCTCTCTCTTGTGTCTCTCCAAATCTACGTCACCAGCTCCTCCCAGTTCAGGACTTTCTTTTCACATCAACAAGTCCATCCCACAGGTGGGATTAACAAGTTCTGGGTTTTAACACAATCAATTTGAAAACCAAGCCAATACAGGGGAATCTTTATATTCCATTACTATCACACTTGTATACCCTGAGTCCAGTACCTCTGGAAAATAGGGCAACTAAAAAAAACAAGTTAAGTTAGCTTCAGGATCATATACACAGTACACACTGGAAAGCAGAATCTGTGTCTCATATTATGAAGATCAAATGAGATAACATGTCAAGTACTTTACAAATCACAAAGCACTATATAAATGCTGGCTATTGTTATCATTATAAGTGTAAAAATCTTACACTTGGGTTCAAAAATCATCTTCAGAAGTATATGATGGGGAAGGCATGGTTAGAGAACAATTTGTCTGACCAAGATCTAGGAGTTTTGGTGAACTGAAAGCTCAATACCTTGCCAGTGCAATGTGGCTGCTAAAAAAGTTGATGCCATGTTGAGCTAAAGCAAGGAATGCATCACTTCCAGCAATAAGGGGGTGATCATGCCACTCTTCTCTCCCCTGGGCAGACTGCATTTGGAGGGTTGTGTTCAATTCTAGGAATCATGGTTTAAGGACACTGATAACTTCTAGAAGAAAGAAATCAGGTTTGTGAGCCACAGAGCAACCAATGGAAAAAACAAGTCATGTTTGGAGTGTAGAAGACAAGACTTAATAAGAACATGACAGCCATCTTTTTGAAGGACAGTCATATGGGAAAGTGATTCATTTTGTTCTGTTTGTCTCCAAAGGGCAAAACCGGAGGAATGGATAGAAGTCAAAGAGACAAATTCAGATCTGATATCTGAAAAAAAAAAATTTGTTTTTCCTTAACAATCAGAGGTACTCCAAAGGGAACAGGTTTCCTCAACAAAAAGTAGAGGCCTTAAAGCAGAAGCTGCATGACTATAATCAAGAATGTTATAGTGGGAATAGATTCCCTTTAGGTGTGGGTTGGACTGACTCTAAAATTCTGATTCTGTGACCTTCAATAATTCAAGATTAGTTCATTAAAGATCCATGATTCATTAGGGCAGGTCCTCCATCCACTGATACAGACTGCAGATCTTCTGTGATTTGATAGATGGTCTTTTACTGTGTGGGGCAGCTAGGTAGTTACAGTCAATAGAGTGCAGGGCCTGGAGTAAGGAAGACTCATCTTCTTGAGTTCAGATCTGGCCTCAGACTCTTACAGCTATATGACCCTGGACAAGTCACTTCACCCTGTTTGTTTCAGTTCCCTCATCTATAAAATGAGCTGGAGAAGGAAATGGCAAACCATTCTAGTATCTTTGCCAAGAAAACCCTAAATGGGGTCATGAAGAGTTGGAAAGACTGAAAAACAACTGAATTTTTACTGTATAGCCAAAACTTTCATCACCCTGTGGCCAACCTTTTGATAAACATCTCCAAACTTAGCCATGTTGGTCCCCAGAGGGCAGATATATGCATAGTCTATTGACCAGGTCATTCTCAGAACCTTTCTAGCTTGGTAGGAGCTGCCAGCACTTGTTGCCTCCATAGCCCTAGAGAATCCAGAGTCAACTTCATGACAAGGTGGAGCACCAGAATAGAATTTTAGTAGAGAATGGAATCATTGAAGAAAAATTTATTTCAAAACCCTTTTTTGGCAGAATATTTACAGGAAAAAAGATGTTTTACAAATTATGATATACAGACGGAATAGACCATTACAGCAAATGTAAGGAATGGGGAATGTGATGAATTCAAAGACACATGGTTAGACTCATATGTAGCAATACAGAATAAAGAAAGCTGAGCCAAAACAACAAAATACGCAATGTCTGCACCAATGTATATAAAGATAACATGGAGAAGCAATGAAACGCTGTTCAGTTAAAACAGCCAAAGTGAGAGCACAATGAAAAAAAATTGAGGGTGCCTTCCCTCCTTTTCATTAATAATCAAAGCCCAATTTTTTTCAGGGAATGAAGTCAGTCGACAAGCAATTATCAGTACTTGCTATGTGTAGGGCACTGTGCTAGGGCTATAAAGAAAAGCAAAAAAATCCCTGTCCTCAAAAAGTTCAACTTTTTTTTTTAAAGCAATTGGGGTTAAGTAACTTGCTCAAGGTTACACGGCCAGGTGTTTCTGGGTGGGTGCTAAGTGTCTGAGCCCGGGATTCAATCTCCAGGTCATCCTGACACTGGAGCCGGTGCTCTTACTCGCTGTGCTACCTGGTCGCCCCTGAAAAGTTCAACATCTAATGAGGGAGGAAATATACAATTAAGTAAGAAAAAAATAGCTAAATGCAGTATAAATGGGAAACAGTCTCAGAGGGAAGTCAGTGCAGGATGGGGGGATGGGAAGGGAGGCAGAATCCTAAAAAAGGCCTCTTCCGGAAAAGTGGGATCTGAGCTGAGTCTTAAAGGAAGTCAGAGAAGACAAAAGGTAGATCCAAGAAGGGAGAACATTCCAGGAACAGGGGACAGCTAGTGAAAATGGACTTTATAAAAGGGCTTATTTTAGTGTTTGTTGGGAAGTAACTGTTGTGTAAAAACAAAATAGAGCAATAAATTTATTCTTAAAATTAAGCAGATAAGGATAGCAGATGGATCTATGATTTTACTAGTTTAGGGAACCCTTCAATAAGGAAACACCCTTTACCAAAGTATACTGCACTTTCTCTGCAAGATATAGTCTTAGAGAGGTCCCTAGAGGAGTGATGGGTTAAGTGATTTATCCAGGGTCACAAAGTCAGAATAAGTCAAAAGCAGGACTTGAATCTAGATCCTGGCTCCAAGGCCAGCTCCCTATACACTCTGCCATACTACTCAAAGTCAATACAAATTTTTTTTTTAATTTTGAAATAAGAGTAAATAATAAATTTTGCAGCAATAATTATTATTTTTCAAATTAACACAATATTTTTGCAATCATCTTAGGTCTTCCTATTCTTTCATAATATTCAGAATTTACATTAAATCCCTCATGTTAATTATTTTAATTAAAGCTTAAGAAGTAGGAAGGATTCAGATCCCCAATTTAGTTTAACTAAGTCTGAGTAACACATGCTTATTTTGCATGCCAAGATTCTCTTCTAAGTACCTTCTGTCACCTTCCTCACAAATTCTGATTTTGCTTTTCTTATATTGCTCAAAACACCCCAATGATAAATAGCCCCTACTCTAAGGCCATCAGTCACAGCGATCATGCCAAAAAGCCATACCTTTAAGAGATAGTTTTTTGCTAATTAATGGGACAAGAAAAAAAAAAACTTGATTTGTAAATTTATTCCCAGTATTCTATGCAGGCTGCGCTGCCAGGGGTGGGGCACTTCCAGCTGAGGCCATATATAGCCTTCTAGGTCCTCAAGTGCAGGATCCAAACCTCACAGAATAAATCCCCTTAATAAAAAGGATTTGTTCTGTAAAACTTAGACTCAGTCAAAAGGCTGCATTGGAGGACCATAGAAGACCACACATGGGCTCATAGCTCAAGGTTCCCCACCCCCGCACTGGATAGATATATATATACCTGAAAGACTATGTAAACAGAATTTCTGGACATCAGATCATAATTGTAAATGCCCAGTTCTTGCTATTTGAAGGAATCTTTAATAAATTGAACTTCCAACATCAGTATTCCACAAATCTAAATTTGCATATTTTGGATTTCCTTAAAGTAAGGAGACACAGCTAAATTTTGTCAACACAGTTAATTATCAAGTACTTTTAAGCCTAGTTAGGTCCATTGCTTGGATTAAATGGGCTTCACAAAAAAAAAAAAAAAGGCGAAAAAAAAAAATTAGGCCACCCAGGCAATACTGGAATAATATGCCCTTTTTTGGGAACATTTAAGAGAAAGCTCTTAAGTGGAGGCCAGGTACCTTAACAGGAGACACCCAAGCAATCAGGAGGCAGAGACAAGGAAAGAATGCTAGAGTAGACCACTGACCCCCCTACTCCTTCCTCCTTCATAGTACTGGTTATTTCCAAACTAGGGAAGCCCAGCATCCCCCTCCAAAACTGGGTTGGAAAAAATTAAGAAAGGGACACACAAAGGGCTCTTCCCAGGAAATCTTAGCCACCATAGTCCTCAGGCATGAAAAGGAGGCAGGTCTAGATGGTCTAGCAAGATGCTTCAACTAGGGAAGGCAGCTGAGTGAAGGAAGATCATTCAGTTGGGGAAGGGAGTCATCCCAGGTGGGAAAGGATCCCACCCCTTAAGTTACAGACAGGGAGATACCAACAAAATAGGAAACCAAAAATTTCTAGCATAGATAGATTTCAGATATTGGGGGAGAGGGATTGGGCCCAGAGAAGCAGAGCTGAAAAGAAAGGGTGCCAGGTAGGAGGGATGGGGCCTGGACAGGAAATAGACAGTGTGCTGGAAAGAGAAAAGTTAAGCCATTAAAACCTAAGGATTTTTTTTTTTATTTTTTATACAATCTGAATAGCTAGCACAAAAAGGGATAAAATGGTATCATGAAAGGCATTTTATGCCTTTAGTATATCTAGTGGGCTCCATGCTGGTCTCCACAGGACATGTTGTCTCCATCAGATGTTACTCTATTGCATACAGCCCCAGAGGGCACTGCCAAGCTGGGCAAGGTTCAAACAGTCTCCACCAGATGTAGCTAAGCCAGACCTCATTGATTAATGGCTGTGTTGCTTCTCTCTACTCAGCTTCTTGCTCAGCGGCAATCCTTGCGTAGATCATCCTTATGAGTAGTGGGATTTGCTATGCTCATTGTTAAAGCAAAGGCTTTTAGAAAAGCAGTCATCCTGGACTTGGGCCAGCAAAAAAAAACCACAACAACAAAAACCTTCTTTAGGAAAAAGAAACTGTTGTTTAAAATTTTTTTTTCCTCTTTTTTTGACCTAGGTAGTTTCCCTCAGAGGCTTAGCTAGGCATCTCTTCATCAGCCCCAGGATCCAAGCTTAAGTTTTTATTTGGACTATATACTTCCTTGCCCAGGACCTTGGGTCTCTCTGTCCAAAACCTCATCCCAGTTTTATGCTGAACATTCCCTCTACTTCCTGATTTTAATCTCTGAAGACTAGCATTACATTGGGCTATTTGTCCAATAATTACCAACAGCCCTAACATTCCAAATTATCCAGTTTTCTAACTCAAACCTTTCTCTCAAGTAGATGAATTGAGGGAAGATCTTGCAGAGCCATAGCTAAGCCCAAGGGGCAAGGCCATTGTCTGTCCTACCTGCCCAACCACATTCACAGCCTTTCACATACAGATATGGCCAACCAAAGTCAAAAAGGTGCTTTGGGCTCACCTTTTCATGAAGTAATTTAGGAAGAGGACACTAAAAACTGGAGGGAACCAGAAAGGTCTCCTTAAGTAGCACTTGACCTGAGCCTTTAAAAGATGCAGGGATTCCAAGAAGCAAAGGTGAGAAGGGAAAGCATTCAAGTAAATCATTTTGTCTGGAATGTAAAGTGTATAAGCAAATTATATGAAATCTCTTTGCAAAGATAAGTTGGAGCCAAATTGTGAAGGACTTTAAATACTAAACAAGGAATGCATATTTTATCTGGAGCCAATAGGAAGCCACTGAAATAAGGCCTGGTCATTTCTGTTCTTTAGAAATAGCAATTTAACACATGGATTGAGGATGGATTTGAGAGGTAAAAGCACAAGACTAAATTCAAGGAGGCAGATTAGGAGGTCATTTCAATAGCCCAAGTAAGAGGGAAAAATATCCATGGGGATGAGGTACTAAACTTGGGTGCCAGTTGTATGAATAGAGAGAAAGAACTAGAGGCAAGAGATGTTGAGGGGGTGAATCAATAAGACTTGGCAATGGATTGGATGAAGCGGATAAGAAAGGAGAAAGAGTCAAGAATGACAGATATTACAAACCTAAGGGACTGGAAGGATGATAGTGCCAACAAAAATGGAGAAAGTACCCACACAATTGAAACCATGGATTCATGAAACTCTTAAGAAGCATAATATGTTACCCATTACCCTCTTTTCTCCTATGCACTTTTCCCCTTCTCCCTACCCCACCTCCATCTGCCCATCAGGTCCCACCTAATTTCCCTAGATCCGCTCTATTCTTTAGCCTCTGAATTTCTATTTCTCTTGCTACTTTCTTTCTTCTCCAAGTCACATGAAAAAGGAAACAGGCATAAATAAGGAAGGAGCAATGTCTTGGTAGGAATCTGGCTGTATAGCTACACACAGGTGAAACAATAATGATTGATAAATTATCCCATACTTCTTACCCATTCCCAACCTCCCAGACCTTGCCCCTCCACTCATCAGTAATAAAGGAAGATGTGAGAGAAAATTAGCAAATTTTGAATGCCATATTGTCTGTTCAAGGATATTTTGGTATATATGTCTCTGTATTTGCTTTACTTGTCTGCTTTACAGGGCTAAGTGCCTGTAGCCATGGTATCTGTGCTTATTATAGTGTTGATCTCAATACATGTTTAATTCTTTGGTCTTAAAAGCCATGGTTTTTAAAGGAACATTGAGAATGAGTCCAGTTTATGGTTATTTTCCCTCTAAATGGTGGGGGGAAGGAGGCATTTACATAAATCTTTTCAAATTTCTTGTAGTTCCTCTTCATTTTACAACTTTGCAAGGGAAACAAGGTAGTTCTTGAGAACAGGAGAGACTAGGGGGAAGTACAAGAACAATACCTCTACAAATTAAATGCCTTTAATACAAAAGCAGGGTTAGAGAAAGAGCTTCACTTAGTAGGCAGATGGTAAAAGATACTGGTGCCATGCTATATATTCAAATCAAAAAGAATATGTGGCTGTCTACTCAGACCATGACCTGAAGTACAGACAGCTACAGCTTATGCCCCGGTTCCCCACTGAGGAAGCCAAGGAAGGAGGGGTAGAAAGGAAAGAGGAGTGTTTTAAAGCATCACGTTAAAGTTGTAAAACAAGGAGAAAGTGAGGTTTAAAGTAGCAATAATGTATGTAACGTGTGGAAACACACATTTTTTAAGGAAAAAAAGGACTTAGAAGAGCACTTAGATTGGTAATCAAGAAACTAAAGTTCCAGTCTTAATATGATTTAATGTACTGATCTAAGCCAAATCAACTCATCTCTCAGGGCCTTGTTTTCTCAGCTGTCAAAAATGAGTACTGGACTAGAGCAGGACTTCTCACCTTTTTCTGGTGTCCTAGACACTTGGTGGCCTGGTGAAACCTACAGACCCCTTCTCAGGATGATGCTCGTGGTTTGTTTGTTTAATTCATAATTGAAGAAAATGCTAAATTTTGGGGAGAGGTTAGTTAAAATAAATATATAATTTTTTTTCACATCCAAATTCATGGCCTTCTCCCACCTTCCCCACCCCACCCCCAATCTCTCCACTACATTAAGATCTCCTTGGGGGCTGAGATGCTGTAAGATTTTTTCCAACTCTAACTTCCTGAATCTATGATTTGAACTGCTCACAGGCAATCAGCAGGTTACTATAGAAACAAGGTAGACTGGTTGCCTGGCAACCACCTCCTTTCTCCTCATCCCCAGGAGGAAAGCTGTCCTCTTTGAGACAATCTCCTCCCCTTTTTCTTCCCTGAAAGACTGTCTTGAAGCCCACTCACTGCACAGGGAAAAGCACTAGATTTGGGAGCAGAAGTCTGCAGCTCTGGTGTCACAGTATACAGCAAAACTAGGGTGGAGGGGAGAGGGCGGGGTGGGTCCCCTAATTTGGTGTTGTTAAAAGACCCATGGATTTGGAGGTGCTGCTGATCTGGATACAAATGTTGCCCACAGGGTTAAAAAGGGTCACTTTCCCAGGTCCCCTTGATGAGGTAGGTGCATGCTCTGGGAATCCCTTTGAGTTCTCCTTGAATCTTTGAAGTATAGGCTCTGGGAACCCCCTTGAACTCTGACTGAGTCGGCCCATTTGATGAGGCATTTACATGAGGCCATATGCCTTTCACTGTGGCTCTGCCCAAACTTTTGTTACTAGCTTGGCCCTCCATTGTCCATCTACTTCCCACGCTTGAGCCTAGCAAAATATCTATACCCAAATCAACTTTTACCTGACCTCATCCGACTCCTCCTGAAGACCCTCCCCCCAAACTCTTCCCCTAGACCACCCCTAGATTCCTCCTACAACCTTTCTGTATATAAGCCACATCTTGCCTCCAAGTGGTGCGATAGTGCCATAGAATTTTCTAGCACAGACTTACTCTGTCCAATACAAGTGAGCTTTTAATAAACTCTACTTCTCTTCGGCTGAGAAAAGACTTGAGTCATATTCATTCAGAAGGACCCTGCATGTTGGTACTTTGGGGTCTCGAGTACCCGTAGCCTAAACCTCATCATTTTATGATGACCCTCTTCACCCTGAGGGGGTTTGAGTTTAATTCCGTGACCCATCCTGTAACTAAAGAGTGTCTTAATGCCCTCTCCCATGTCTTGAAACACCATAAAACTTCTCCTTTATCCTTAAAGTTCCTTGCCTCCCCCCATCCTGGGTCATAACATTTCCCTCTCCCTTACCTTGTATCTCCCATCCTGTCATCAATCTTCCTCATCCTGTCCCTAGCCTTCAACTCCCATTAAAACCTCTAAAACTACTTCGCCATTCTGAGACCTCTATATAAAACTCCCCCAAATATCGGAGTCTCACTTAGCTTTCTCCCACTGCTTTTGCGACGATAAAGCTCCCAATGAAGGGCTAAGAGAAAGTCGTCTAGGTGAATTCTGTCGTGCCTGAACCAGCTCTCCCAACTGGCACCTCAAAACCTCTAGCTTCTGCTAGTTCTCACCTGTATGACCTTGGGCAAGTCAGCTAACTTCTCTAGACCTGTTTCCCTCTGTGTAAAACAAATGGATGATGCCTAGATGTTCTATCCCTCAAATCCCTTTCAGCTCTAAATCCTAAAATTCCTAACGCCTCCCTCATTCCCGGCTAGGTTCAGGAGTTTATTTGCCATTGACATACATTTTAGCTAGAACACGGAAGGATAAGTTGATTAGACTGCTCAACTCTGCCGTGTATTCTGGCGGGTCCACGCTGCGAGCTGGAGTAGCGCGCACGCATGCATACCTGCACACGCACGCCCACACACTTACGCTACGGTGCGTCTTGCACTCCTTCCTCCTCCCCCCCCCCCCCCCCCCTTCCCGTTCGAATCTGAGAGGCTGTGCGAGCGCGCGCTGTGGACCATGAGGCACCACATTCGCCACGCACCCAGCTCCTCCTCGCGCTGGCCACGCCTCCAGGAGAGGCTGCGTTTGCGCTTCCTATAGGGCCTCTTCCTGTCCATGGGCTGTCGTCTTCCTCCCCGCCCCTCCCTTTCCCGCGCCTTTGGCGAATCTGCGCCCCGCTAGAAAAACTCCGGAATTCGAGAAACTTTGAGGGAAAAGAGACAGTTGGTAACAAATACAATACTTCCTCGCCTGGCAATGCCGCGGCTTCGCGCCCTTCCTTCCTCCCAGGAGCCGCCGCTGGCTCTAGTACCAAGTCGAACGGTGTGTCGAAAGTGCCGCCGCCAAAGCGGCGGCGCGGCGCTAGGGGGCGGGGCCTGCGCGGGACAAAGGAAGAGCAGCCGGAGCCGCGGCCTCTCTCTAGAGCCCGGGTAAGTGAAGCAAGACGGGGAAGACGGGGCCAATGATCCGGGGATGCGAGCCCCGCGGCGCCCCTACCTCTGCCCCGAACCTGGGACCAAGCTGGGCGGCGGGGGCGTCTGTGTGCCCGGGTGGGAGAGAGGGAGGCCTAGAGCGGCCTCAGCTGGAGTGGCCTCTGGAGCCCGCTGAGGTCCCGGCAGCCGGCCGACCGCGACGGATAAACAGGAGCTCTTTGTCTAGGCCGCGGTCCCAGAGGAGCCACTCTATCCGTGTCGGTCCCCTAACTGAGAGAATTTAAATGTGGAGGCCTTGGGGGGGGGGACGCAATCCGACCCCCATCCCCCAGGAACAACCTGATTTTTCCACCTCTCACCCCAGAAGTGCGGCCGGAGTCCGGCCAAGCAGGCTCGCAGGTGACAGCTTGACTGAGGGAGCTAAGTAAGGGAAGACTCCATAACCAGAGCTCCATAACATCTGCATGTTCCTCTTCCTTAAAAATAGGGAAATTCACTAGAATAACTGAAGCTAGATCCACCAGGAATTCTCATCCTATTGCAGACATGGTTCCCCCCTTTCTAAAGAACTTTGTTGAGGTGATACATGCCCCCCAAAATCATCTTTGTCTGATGCATTCATTCCACATTGCAGTCACTGGGTGTGATGCTGGGTGAAAGTTACTTTGTAATAGTTAGGAAAGGGATCCTTTGTCGTTTTTCTGATTTTTTTTTTTTTAGCTTTCCCATTTATATGTACTTAGAATGAGATATTTCATTTTTAAGACAAACACAGTCATAACATAGTAAATCTAGACCTGGAGAGGACCCTAGAGGCCATTTAATCCAATTCCCCTCCCCCACCCCATAATTTTACCTATGAGAAAATGAGGCCCTGGGAGATTAAGTGATTTTGCCCAAGGTTATACAGGTAAAATAGTCAGATGTGGCTATCACCCTGGTCCTCTGGCTCTGGAGATAGTGTTTAGTTACTTTATGCTCATAAATCCTTTGTCCAATCTCAGGAATATAATAAAGTGAAACAGTACTACTTCTGTAAAACTTACAGTTAATTAAAACAACTATATAGTATCATAGGATTTAGTCTTGCAAGGAACTTTAGAGATCATCTTGCCCTAGGATTCTTAAAGTTTTTTGTGTGTTATGGACCCCTTTGGCAATATGGTAAAGCCTTCTCAGAATACTATTTTTTTTTTAATAAATAAAATGCATAGGATTACAAGGAAGCAGAGGAAACCAATTCCATTGAAGTATATGTGTTTTCAGATTGAGAACTCTTTATCAAGTCTGATCTCCTTTTGCAGATGAGGAAATTGAGGCCTAGAGAGGATTTAAGTGACTTAATGAAAGTCACCAGGCAGATTTGTGATTTAAAACCTAAGAGCTTTGATTTCATATCCAGTGCTCTTGCTCATATAACATATCTGCTTCTCTTATCAAATAGTTGTAGTTTTCCCTTAAGAAGTGGAAATTCCTACTCTTTGCCCAGCTCCAAAATAGTGAAGACACTAAATATAAAGCAACTGCTGATTAGCTGTATTCTTTCTACTAATCATTTTAAAAAGGAACATCTTTAAATTTGCTTATGTTATCAGCAAATATTTCTTAAAATTAGAATAGCTCAGTAATCTCATAGAATTTCAGTGTGAACTTTCAAAAACTATTACACGGGTCCAATTACTGTTATTTTCCCCCAATAATATGTAATAATCATTTTCATTCTGGAAAATGAATAAGCTTCCAAGCCCCATTCTTAGAGGATTTTTTTTTTTAAGGAGAAAAGGCAAAATTTGGAATTGTTTTACCCAGAAACACTATTTTATTTATCATATTCTTTGACTGCTTAGGAAAACATTCTCTCATGCATACTTTTGATTTTCTTTGTTGTTTTGTTGTTTTTTTTAGTGTCCCAAGTTCATTGTTAAGGGACTGAGAACTTAATCTTCCAAAATGTCAAGTAAGTTTCATTTTTTATATTTATCAAACTATGTGAATAAGGGACTAATGCCCTAGCAAATGGGAATTCCAAAATATTCTTTCTCAAGTTTTTCTTCAAAACAGGGCCATTGGTAGTTTTGTTGCTTAGTGTTATATCTCCGTTGTTTACAAGAAGTTATTTATTTTCTTTCAAACAGAAAGACCATCTTATGCCCCACCTCCCACCCCAGCTCCTGCAACAGTAAGTTTTAATTTTCTTGTTAATGTAATAGCCAAGTCTGGCCTTGCTACAAAAACCCAGATGTCTTCCAGTAGCAATCACTTAGTAATACAGCAACCAGAATGAAAACATTTCATGTAAAAATAATACTTCCTACTAAATATTTTAAAATTTCTTCACACCTTGCCTTGAACTAAGCCTGAAATTTTAAAATAAACTGCCAAGATACAGTGATCTTTCAATTGCAAAATAAATTACTTATGATGAGTTTTTCTTGTGCTAGGAAAAAATAAGGACCCTATGATAATCATAACTCTAATTTCATCTCTTTTATCTTGGCAGTAGTCATAATTTAAAAAGAAATCCTAGAATTTCAAACTCAAAGGGACCTTGGAGGTCATCTAAACTAATCCCATCATTAAATGAAAAAACTATTGGGTTTTACCCATCAGAGCATTCCATTTTCTTCACTAAAAACATTTTGCCTTCAGCTGGTTGTTGCTTATTCCCTTCTGTCCATATTTCTTTTTAAAAAGAGTTAAGAAATCTTTTTTAGAATAGTGAAATCCCTAGTTTTATAACAACCCTCCAAGCACTTTTAAAAGTTCTCCTTTTCATACAGTTTAGGGGGAAGGACTGTGTTACATATGGGCCATATTATACTAGATAAATTGAATCATTACTTCTTTAAATAATACTGATCTCAGAGATAGTTATAGTTACAGTGGAGTAGTTTATTTGCTCAGCAAGATCTGGCCCAGTGCATATGAGACCCTTCCCTGGTCAGCATGAAAATAATTGCCCAGTCTGCAAATCTGAATTTTGAACAGTTAGCTCTTTAGATCTCAATAGACCTGATTCTTTGGCATTTAAGAAACATTAAGGTAGTTCACTCTATCACAAACCCATGTTTATAAAACCTCTGTGCCCATATATCAAGATTATTTTGAGTTTTTACATCGCACTAATAGTTGATTCTTTGTGTTACTACAAATGTGTCTTCCCCCTTCAGACTATCACTGTGGTAATTATTTCAGCTTAGTTATGTTTTATTTACATTTATTAGCAATTTTTTGTCTTCTGTGTAATGAGATGCTTTTAAAATAATTTTGAAATCATATTGCATGCTTTCAAATAGGACAACTTATACAAGTCTTAAGCAGTCACAAATGTGGACATCTTTGTGTCTTATAGACAAATGGCTCTAAGGGGTCTATGGAGTATTTCACTCCCCTTAAATCAAAAAACATTTATTAGCAAGTTCTCTCTGTGGCATTGTATTAGGAACAATACAGATGAAATTGAACAGATGTTTACAATCTTAAGTGCACTTATTTTTGAAATTGATGTTGTCTGTAACGTTTCAGCTTCTTATTACAGCTCCCTTGGTTTTGTTTTTTCTTGCATTATTTTCTTGTAATAATTCCCACTGTTTTTGTAACCTATTGGAGGTATCTTGTTGATAGAAATAGTTCCTTTTAGCTAGTGTTTAGGTAAAAATTCCAATTTTCAAATGTAGTTCTGTTTCATTTTCAAATACAGCAACTGAGAAATCACGTTTTTTTCTATTGCTAAAATACAAAAATGTATTTCTGCCTGTCTTGAGAAATAGTTTACTTTGTTATATTATCATAATGTTGCTTTAGATACTCATAGGTAAGAATTCTGATATCTTAACAGACTGATGTCAATTTAATGGCTCTTTTCCTTCACTCTGCTCTGTTCTCCCACCAAAATGTACTACTCAGAATAAATGCACCTCATTTCTTCTGTACTTTGACTCCTTAAGTTGTTTTTTGCGTCTTCCATAATAGGAAGGACTAGAAATTGGTCAACTACTACTTCTAAAATTTCAATTCAATATTTCTTTGTACACTATATTTAGACACTAAGGATGGGTCACAACAGCACATTTTGAAACTTGTTTTTATTTTGCACTAATAACAGTTGAATCAGGGTGAGTTAATGAATTGGGTGTCTACATTATGCAGGGCTAAAGTTGTGAATCACACGTTCAGATGAAATGGTTGTTGTCGCTTGTTTTGGTTTTGAGTTTCATAAGAAAAGAATTTACTACTTTTAGTTTCCCTGTTACATTTTCCTTATGCATCTTTGTTGTGATTCTCATGAACATTGGACATGTTTATATTAACTGATAGCAATCATATGAGGCTCCTGTGTGTAACGAACTTAGGGCCATTTACGATCCCATTCCACTGTACTGACAAAACACAATGTTTCTGCTGCAAAATAAAGAATTGCATTTAAAAAATGTCTGGTGCTACCAAAGAACTAAATAGGAAAAGAAAAATTAAAGACCATTATGTAGGGATTGACTAAAGTAGTACACTTTGAGACAAAATTCAGGAAGTGTTTGAGATTGAGCTCTAGAAGACGAATCAAAGAAGAGGAAGTGGAAGAAGAAAAAGGAGCTTATAAAAGTGACTTTTTTAAGAATAGAATGTAGCCCAAAAAGAAAGCTTAAACAAAATCCATGCATTTCTTACAAGTCTTTGTTTTGAACTCATGTTTGACATCCATTGAATTCCACAAGGTATGTTCCCCTCTTTTTGGGAACCCCCAGTCTTAGTTAAGCAGGTGCTTGTCATTTCTCATATTTACATGCAGTTATATTTTTATATATATATACATATATATATCTTGAAAGCAGATCCATTGCTTGTTTTTATTTGTGTGTTTGGTAGATGACATCATTGGTGGTGTCCACATAATGCTTAACAGTGTGCTGTCTTGTATGTAAAATGTTTCTGGACCTCTGGTGTATCATGTTTCCAGGCCTCTTGTCTCAAAATACCATATATCCTTGAGTTCTATCATTTAATAGCTTAAATTAGAATGTATGTCTTTGTCATTTTTAGACCCATGCCCATTTTAGTTGATTATAAAGTAATTTTGAATCTGTAGTAAAATCTAAATGCTTTATCTGCCAAAACAAAAACAAACCTGCAAACAGGTTTCTATTGGAGTTGTTTCTGTATTGAAAAAGCCAACCAAACTACAACCCATCATTTGCTTGTTTAAGTTCAGGTTGCTTTTGCATGCCATATGCAGATCATTTTTCATTTCTGTGTTTTCCTCGTTTGAGCTCATTTCTCATTCGTGTTTTTGTCTCATTTGTTTCCATCAGCAAATGCCCAGCACACCAGGGTTTGTGGGATACAATCCATACAGTCATCTGGCCTACAACAACTACAGGCTGGGAGGGAACCCGGGCACCAACAGCCGGGTCACGGTAGGAGAATCAACTATTACAGCATCCAGCAGACACCTGGAATTGACCAGAAATGGCTTCAATTAGGTCCTTCCAAATCATGGATATAGCCATTTTTAAAAATTGACTGCAAAAATTAACTTTGCTTTTTCCAATACTTTGTGCACTTCCATTGTAATATTTTACATTCCCCAAAAATGGAGTTGTGGGGGAAAAAAATACTTGGAGCAAAAGAATAACTTGTTCTACTTGATCAGTAGGAGGAAGCCTAAATACTGAACTCACTTACTGAAAGTAGAAAAAATCATTTTTGTAGATCAAATGTCTCCTTTTAAGACAGGTATATCTATTTCATCCGATGTTTTAGGGATTAAAGAGCTAGTTTTCTAATTAAGAATGAAACCCATTGAGTAGGCTAGATAAGGGATAGAAAGCATTGTCCTGATCTGCCAGAAACTTGAGATGTCAGTTCCCACCTCACTATACTGGCAGTTCATTTGTTCTTTGGGTTTAATAACAGATCCCCAATAAGCCACCAAAGAAAGCAAACCTACTTCTCTTCCTCTGAAAAGATGAGGCTTTTGATGTTGCCTCTGCTATATAAAAGGAAGTCAGTCTTTCAGATCAAAATCTGATGAACAAATATGAATATCCATTTCCAGGGTGGGGAGAATAAGGAATGTAAGAAATAGATTTTTCGAAACTTCTTGTGCCATTTGTTTTAAATGAGCAACCTTTAATGTTATAATTTCACTCTAACAGGATTTGATGGCATTAAATTCAATATGAGGCTGGGCCCATATAAGTAAATTTAGTTATTAAAGAAGCAAAAATGCCTTACCTTAAATTTCTAAATTATTTAGGAAGAGATCAAAAAGCCAAATTATTTCCAAATACCTAAGTATAATGTTAATTAAAACATACTCATTGAATGGCTGTTACAGTTGAATTATTTTCTAGTTGTAGGTAATACAATGGATTATGATAGCCATAAAAGAAACCCTCTCACCCTGTAGTAAACTGTGAGTGGAAGCTTGGTATTATCAAAATTTGTGTCTATCTTGCTAAGTTCATTACTTGGCTTGATAGGTTCCTCTCGTCTTAGATTTTTCATTGTTTCTACATGATTTGTACTTCACAAGCATATCAAGTTTTATGTGCCATGCCTATTTCATGGTATTTTAGAAGAGAATCCTAAGTGTGTGCATGTATGTATGCATTCCTTAATGCATACAACTTGTATGTACATTTTTGTTTTCCTAAGCCTGGGTGCATAACTTTGAAATGGAAAAATTATGAAAGATTGATAATATATATTTAATTAAAGGAAAAAACAATCTATATAAGTTAATTCAAAATACTGGCAGAAAGTTATACAGGCAGCAAATTCAATGGAATAATCAATTTGAAACCGTGTTCTACAGTCAGCTCTTGATTATCAGTACTGATTGAGTAGAAATAATGGTGTCTATAATCTCAAAATAATTTCTTTTTACTTTGAAATGCATATTGTACTTAAAAGCGAGTGTGTCTGACATGTGAATTCATTGTCCACCAAGTAATGAGGGAACACCCTGAAGATCACATCAGGAAGAGCTGGAACTGCTGTCCTAACTCTAGTCCCTTCTCCCCTACTCCGTCCTGGTGATTGATGTCTTAGGACAGAGCATTTGGAGTGAATGCTGACTCCAGGGTGGGCTGGTATGTAAATGGTTGAGTTTAGGAATTTGTGGTTCTTTTTTAGTTGCTTTCTTTATATTTTCCCCTATGGATGAGAGATTTAGGTATTAACTAGCTAAGCTTTAATAAGGCCTTGCACTGAGAGGCTTTTTAAATGAAGCTATACTATCTCTGCTATTGTCTCTGAAATCTTTATAGGTTCAATCCTGTATGGATTTTATATTTCTTTGTTTTTCACCCTCACTGGAATCTAGCTAAAAGATTTTTTTATAGAAAAAATTTTCACCCATTGTGATCACCTGCTTGAGTACTTTTTCGTAACTATGGGCACATCTGTTGGGTGCTGTAGGAACCATAAAGGCACAGTTGTTAAAGGTGAGAGCCCTTAGACCAAAAGGAAAAAAGTGACAGTGGAAAGGTCCTGAAGCCCCATGACAATGTCCACCCTTACAGTCTATATTGTTAGTATTTGTTCAACTATATTAGAATAATAGAAGGTAAGATGAGAACTGAGGCCCAAACAAATTAACTTGCCCACAAACACAGGCTAGTTAATGACAAAGCTGGACTTAGAACCTCGGTCTCCCAACTCCAAGGCCAGTACTTTTTCTACTATACTACAGTGCTGCAAGCCAAAAGAAAACACATTTCTTCTCAGAGGACCCCCATAAAAATAGAGAAACCCACTTTAAAGACACAAATAGATCTTAACTCAAATAGATCATATAATTTGCAGGGGGGAAGGGAGGCTTGAAACAAAACTACCTCTGAGAACATAGTCTTTGACATAGACTTACACATATATTCTTATTTGATGCAACAACTCTGTGAGGAAGGTGATACGAGTACTTCCATTGTCTAGATAAGGAAACTGAGGACTGAAGAAGTTACCTGATCTGCTCAGGGTGTTATAACTAGTAAAAGAAGTGGGATTTTAATCTAGGTCTTCTGACCCTGTAACTCAGTATTCTTTTAGTTAACTCATTTCTAATACTGCTCAGTTAGTCATTTTAAAACCACAATTTTGATTGCTCAAGTCACCAAACATGTTTTAAGTGCCTGCTGGATGCCAGAATCAGAAACAACCTAGAAAAAAAATTTTTGTTTTTATGCTCAAAACCATTTTCATATTTATTACTCTGAAAAATACATTTAAGATTTGAGGATACAAGTCATTTCAAGGGATCCCTAAGAAATAGTACAGGGCATTGGACAGAGCCCTGAGGTTAAGTTCAGAATCAGGAAATGTGGACTGTACCCTTTGTTCTATTCCTGAGTAACCCTCTGTCTCTGGGCAAATTACAAGTTACCTCTATGGACCTCAGTTCTTCACATAAAATGAAAGGTATGGTTGGGCAAGATCATTTGTTCCACCTCTTCTGTTACTCCCCTCTCAGTCTGTGTTAAAACCTTGTGGCCTTGTTTCCCTTCATTCTCAACCCATTTCTATAGGCACTGGTGAAACTTTTTTTTTTATTCTAATGAAAGCAGTCAACTTTTCACAAAGAATTAAGTCATTTAATTCATAGCTTAGATCAAGGTATTTTAATACAGAGTCTCAACAGAAATTTTATCTCATCAACTTTAGAGCACTAATACACACTTTTAAAATAGGTCTTTAGTATATACCTCATCTGTTCTAATTATCTGAAAAGTAGGAGATAACCAAAAGAATCTCTCTAAGCAAGAAAAGTAGATGTCACAAGGTCCTCATATTAAAGCTCAGGTATATTATTACCAGATGGGGCTTCAGGATCAGTCTCACTTTACATGTAGTTCTACTAAAGTTAATTATCTGGTTTCCGAGATTAGAAAGAAAATTAGAAAGAATGAGAGGAATAATTACAGCCCAGCTTTCAGCCATACCTACTACAAAGGGCCCTCAGATTATCATTGTATCACAATATAATATCATCCAAAGTCATCCCAAAAAAGTATTTTCTGTTCAGGTGTGTATATCTAAAATTTATCTAAATATTTTCATCTAGAATAGTTAAGAGGTTTGAAAGCATAGGAACTATTAAAATACTGTTGATGGGGTAAACCCTGAGCCAGCCAGAAAGTAAGTATCAAAAGTAACTTGTTTCCTAAGAGTTCTTAATAATGAGGTTTTACTGCATTTTATGCAAATCAGCCAGTTACTAGTAGGGAAAACTTCCTGTGTGCTATGTTTTGAAAATGTAGTTTAGGAAATGGGCAAAAATCTATTAGGGAAAATAAAAGATCACTAATGCAACCTTAAGGAAAAGAAGTCAATCCAAGTATTTCTGATTTCTTTCTAAAATCTTAGAAATAAAGGAATATTAAGGTTGTCTTTCTACCTTATTCTTTTATTTCCTTCTCTGGAACCCAAGCAGTGTAGAACTACAAATGTAGTGGTTTTACTGCTTGGGATAACATTCTTATTTGCTGGAACTTGAGGATTTTGCCATGGAAGTATTTTTAAAATCACATGGCACAAAATTGCAGAAAAGCAACTACTAGCACAACTCCAATTTAAAAAAAAATAAAGCTATCTTTCTTTGGGTAATAGTTTTTAGAAATGTATAGATGTCTTCTTATATTAATAGGCCCAGAAGTTTTCAGTTTGCTTTACAACTTAGGGTAAGATTTTCTTAAATTGAGTGCAATATAAGTTATATCAGTTTACCTGTACTCTCTTCCCATTATATTCAGATAATACTGCCAGAGCTGCAGTCAGTCAACTAGCATTTATTAAGTACCTACTGTGTACCAGGGACTTTACTTAAACACTGGAAATACAAAGGCAATAACAGGGTCTCTGCCTATAAGGAGTTCACAGTCTAATGGCAGAGACAAGGTACAAATAATTATCTACAAACAAGATTGACAGAATAAATTGGAGATAATCAACAGAGGGAAGGGATTAACAGGACTGGTATTATGGGGAGTCAGAAACAAAGGTTTCTTATAGAAGATGAGATTTTAGCTTAGACTTGAGGGAAGCCAGGAGACAGATGAAGGGAAGCATTCCAGGCATGGGGAATATAGCTGGTTGGAATTGCCAGAGTATGGAGATGAAGTGTCTTATTCAAGGGACAACAAGGAGGCCAGTGTTGCTGGATCACTTGCGGGGAGGGGTGTAATTGAAAAGGTAGGAGTTGAGGGAGCACATTGTGAAGGACTTTGAATGCCAAACATCAGGTTTTATATTTGATCCTGGATGTGATGGGGAGCCCCTGGAGTTTACTGAATAGCAGGGTGAAGGATTCAAATATGCATTTTAGGAAGATTAATTTGACAACTGAGCAGAAGATGAGCTAGAGTGGGGTGATACTTGAATCAGGGAGACCAGTCAAGAGAATATTTTACTAGTCCACTCTTGAGGTAATGTGGTCTTACACCAGAGCAATTGCACTGTCAGAAAAGAAGTATGTGTATTGTTCAAGAGAAGTTAAAAGAAAAATGCTGCAGGCTAGGAGATTTCTTCCACCGCCTTTCAATTCAGTAGGCATGAATCCACTTAGCCTCCTATAAAGCAGTTGTAGAAAACAAGAACCAGACATATGGTCTATGCTGTGTAGTCTGTATATTCCCTTAATAACATTGTTTCTAAAAGAAAATATGTTCAGCAGACCAAACTTAAAAGTGAATTTTATAGCTTACAAATTTAAAATTTAGTATATTCATATGTTGGAGCCTGACTTTACTCCTCCATTCCTGCCATTTCCATATTTTTCATTATTATGGGGAGTTATTGAGATAAAACTTCAAACTTTCAGAGAAGGGGAGAGAAGGAATAAAAATTTATTAAGCGGCTACTATATATGCCAGTCACTATTTCCTTTCCAAATACCTCATGCAATCTTCCCAGGAACCCTAGGAGGTGGGTGCTATTATTATCCCCATTTTACACTTGAGGACACTGAGGCCAGCATAAGTTAAGTGACCTGCCTAGAGCCACCAAGATAGTAAGTGTCTGAGGTCAGGTTTGAATTCAAATCTTCCTGACTCCAGGGCCACCTAGATGCCTTGAAGGACAAGGGCCCCAACATAGCTTCTTGGGCCTGAGGTCATCAGCCATCTAACACAGTATTAATCATGTGAGAATCCTCTCCTCCCTTTCCTTTGCTTTCTTTCCTTCCCTCCCTTCCCCTTTATTTCTTCTTTCTCCTAAATCCCTTTTCTATCCCTTCTTTTCTTCTTTATAGTTTATATGAAAATCGCTTTTATGTGATATGGAGCTTTTTATAGTTGACATAACTTTCAATCCCCAAATACCTTAGAACCCTATATCCTTTAGTTCTCTATTACCTATAATTTTTTTTTTACCTATTCAGGAGAGAAAGAGATGAACTTTATTCTATATCTTAATACCTGGTATAACCCTTCAAATACTTGAAGGTTGCTATCATATCCCTCTTAAATGTTCTCCTGTTCAGGCTAAACATATCCAACTCCTTCAGCATATATCCCTGTATAAAATAGTTTTCCCATCCTAGTTGCTTTGACCTTCATTGCCTCAGTCTCTTTCCTAAAATATATCTCCTAGCACCAAGCAAAATATTCAGAACAATGCAAGCAATAGAATTAGAATCTCTCTTGTTCCAAACACTCTTCGCCTTAAGGCAGCCTAAGATCCCAGGGTTTGGGGTTGCCTTGTCATATTGTTGACTTTGTTTAAGCTGGTAATATGTTCTTAAAGCCCCCAGAACTTTTTCCACATGAACTACTGTGTAGTTATATATCCCCTATTCTATGCTTATGGCACTGATATTTTTTTTAAACCCAAGTATAAAACTGAGGATTTGAAAGGTAACCAGTTTCTAAGGTTGGTAAGTAAAGGTTTGAGTATTTTGGTTGTTGATTTGGTCTGTAATCATTGTTTTGGTTTTTTTTTTGTCTGTGTTTGATGGGAGGGGTTAGTTTTGAATTTGGAATTCTAGGAATACTACTAGGTACTGTGCTAATAGTTACAAAACCATGACAAAGCAGCATTATCAGCAGACTAGGTTATGTCTGGTAAGTGCTGAGGGGGCTCAGGGTTTGGTGCAGATAATCAAGTGTTGACTGTCATTGGAACCAAATGTTTGTAAATTAAAGGACCTAGAATGCCAGTTGGTGTTTCAGCTGTAAGTCTTTGACATGTATCCATATTTCTGATGTCTAGATCATTTCATGCTGCTTTTGTCTTTTCTCCTTATCACCTTTTTAACTTTAGTATTAAAGCTGACAAAGACAAAGTACTTTCAGAGACATTTTCTTGGTTTTCTGGTGATGCCTTTGTGAAAGTATCTTTCAATGGAGAAAATTGAATGTAGTATCAATGGACAAGTAGGACAAATGCTTTTTCACATATGTCTATTTCCAGGTTGCCAAATGCTACTATTTGCAACTGATTATCCAGTTCTTTTTTTTTACAGGCTTCCTCTGGCATTACAATTCCCAAACCCCCAAAGCCACCAGATAAGCCTCTGATGCCCTATATGAGATACAGCAGAAAGGTGGGTAAAAAATATCAAGAAGTAGAATCGTTGTTTCTTCTTTTAAGTAGAATTTCAAACCTTAATGATGGTTTTAAGTGTTGGTTTATCCGTCTTTTTTTTTTTAACTCAAGATTGTTTTGAAGCCCACATTTGGCCAATATTAAAAGTATGGATGTTTTCTTTTTAAGGTTTGGGACCAAGTAAAGGCTTCCAACCCTGACTTAAAGTTATGGGAGATTGGCAAAATTATTGGTGGGATGTGGCGAGACCTTACTGATGAAGAGAAACAAGAATATTTGAATGAATACGAAGCAGAAAAGGTAATGTGTCAGGGAGTAGGGTAAGAGCGCAGAAATAGACTGTTTGGATATTTTAATCACAAATGTGAAAAACCAATTTTGTCAAATTGCAGATAGAGTATAATGAATCTATGAAGGCCTATCATAATTCACCTGCATACCTTGCTTACATCAATGCAAAAAGTCGAGCTGAAGCTGCATTAGAGGAGGAAAGTCGGCAGAGACAGTCCCGAATGGAGAAAGGAGAACCTTATATGAGCATCCAACCTGCAGAGGATCCAGATGGTAAAAGGGATGGGCTTTTTCAACTAAATACTGGGAGTTCTTGAATATTAAGCACAATCCTTTAGGGCCTTTCATTACCACTTCCTTTTTTGTGCACACACACACAAAAAAACAAAACAGTAAAGTTGCTGTTCTTTCTAGTTTTTCATATTCTTTGTCTCCAGATTACTTGATAAACTTAGCAATTTGTGATCAAGATGTTCTTCCTGAGTGTTTGTAAAGGACAAAGAAAGCCGGACCATCTTCCCCCTGCTGCCCCCCCAGCACAGGCACCTTCTATTCTCCTATGATTTGTCTTGACTTAAAAAGAAAAAAGCATTCTATGCAGGGGAGTATTTGGAGTTAGCCCTTTCTAGGAACCCTGGAAGGCAAACAATAAATTATATATTAATTTTATGAAGGGACATTAATGATACAGTATTATAAAATTTTAAAAATAAAGGAAGGTTGCACTATTGTGAACTTCAAAATAACTTACCTACTTTTAAATTCTGAAGTCACTGCCAAGAGTGAAACACAAATTTAGTCAGTGCTTTGGACAGCCTTGAGATAAAAAAAGATATGACTTCTGTTTCTCATTGCTCTTCAGCCAACTCCTCTAGTGTTACTGTTATCCTATAAAAGTTTGTGGGTAACTTCTTACCTTGACCACTGATTTCCACATGTCCTAACCTGTGTTTAACATCAGAGTAACCATTGCATGACTCTGTGCTACAGCATTCTTGGATAAGTCCAGCACAATTGCTGGCTGGGCAATTAATTGTTGCCCTTGCAAATGCTGTCTATTATATTTATGGCTGTGGGTAGCTTTTCACAAACATATTGTTTATTACAGACTATGATGATGGTTTTTCAATGAAGCACACAGCTACTGCCCGTTTCCAAAGAAACCACCGTCTAATTAGTGAAATATTAAGTGAAAGTGTGGTGCCAGATGTTCGTTCAGTCGTTACCACAGCCAGAATGCAGGTTCTCAAACGACAGGTTCAATCCTTAATGGTCCATCAGGTAAAAACTGCTTATTCAGAAAATATTCGTCACTTCTTGAGTAAAGCTATTCAGTAGGTGACCTGATTTTGTACTGTGCATGAAAGTACATGTTGAATGCTTATATATTCAGTTTAACCTCTCAGGTCTGGGGAAGAGATTATGGGTGAGGTTTGTCCCTTGAGACTTACTGCAAAATAATACATCATTTTAAATTGTAGTATGGTACCTTGTAATGGGAATTTGTCAATTTTAAAAATATAGATTAACTTAGATATCTACTAACTTTAGTATTTTATGAGGTATTTTACTGTAAAGAAATCATTGAAGAGTTTGAGAGTTAATAACAAGTTAACATGCAATTCTGTTGAATAACAATATTAGTAATAACTGACATTTATATAGCACTTTAAGCTCTGCAAAGTGCTTTAACATGCATATCTCTTTTTTTTTTTTTTCAATAATCCTGTGAAGTAGGTGCTGTTATTATCCCCATTTTGCAGATAAGAAAACTGGAGCTAAGGGTAGTTGGGTTATATGTCCAGAGTTACATAGCTTAAAAGTATCAAAGGCAAGATTTGAACCCAGGTCTTTCCTTATTCTAGTCTTAGTCTTTCCACTATACCACACAGACTCCCCATTCACTTCCCTTTTATGATTCCAATGTTAAAAATATTATCTAGATGTGATATAGCATAAAAAAATGAAGTGAAAAACTCAAACTCCTCTTTAATGCCATCCCATTTTTAAAGGGGTGGAGGGGGGGACCATTTGAAAAAGCAGGCTAGATTTTTATAACCAGCTTTTTGTATTGAAGGGGATAGAGTCAAAAGGAAAAGCTTTTCTGGCTGTTAGGAAACACTCTGAATTTGCATCTTGTATTTTACAGAGAAAATTAGAAGCTGAACTCTTACAAATAGAAGAACGTCACCAGGAAAAGAAGAGGAAGTTCTTAGAAAGCACAGATTCATTTAACAATGAACTCAAGAGGGTATCAGTTTAATTTACTAATTCTGTTTGTAATAGAAAAATTTTTTCTTTATTGTTTTTGGAATCAACTTTTTATTTCATTGGCATAGGGAAATCTCTTTAAGGAAAAACTCCAGTAAAGATTGGCAGTAAGAGTTCTGTAATCTATGGTTATATTAGAGTTGTTTGGCACACTGAGAGCTTAAGTGACTTGTTCTGTTCATACAGCCATTGTGTGTTACCAGTAGGAATTGAACTCAGGTCTTTCTGACTCTGAGATTGAGATAAGCTTTTTACTGCACAGTCCTGCCACATTCCAAATTAATTTTACTATAGCTTTTGTCCCCTTTTTGAAAGAGGAGTGACTTACCACCAATATAACAGCTGCTTGTTTGTGACAAAACTAGAATTTAGTTTAACTATATATGTTATAGTAAAGCTATCAAACAGTATACATAAGTATGAAGTTTTCAGTGTACTCATCAAATGTGATTCCACATGTGACCCTTCCCATAATGATTAGTAAACCTAGATTTGAGTAACTCAAGCTGAGAAATTGAAGTCCTCTACTCACTCTTGTATTTTCATTATATTACTGACTGCTCTGTAATACCAGTTTTGAGAGAGCTTTTGGAACCATTAACTTTCATGGCTTCCTTTGTCAAACTGATAAATACATGACTAATTACTAGAAACAGTAAAGCTTTATCAAATATCAGAAGGCCTAGGTTCTCACGTTTTTGTAGGCATTCAATATGACATTTTGTATATATTTATAAATGCATTTTTTGAGCCAGATTTACTTGTGTAAAGTTTGACTTTGCTAAAATGGCTGTTTTTCCTCCTGGCTTGTAGTTATGTAGCTTAAAAGTGGAGGTAGACATGGAAAAAATAGCAGCTGAAATTGCCCAGGCAGAGGAACAAGCTCGCAAACGGCAGGAGGAGCGAGAGAAAGAAGCAATGGAGCAGGCAGAGCGCAGTCAGAGTGGTGTTAGTGCTGCTGCTGCTGCCGCCGCCGCTGCTGCTGCCACTGCCACCACCGAGGATGACCAGACAACCAGCAAAGGTGATGAAAAGAAGGAAGAGGAAAGCACTCCAATGGAGACAGGTAGTAGCGTCTGTCCTTGTGACACTGTCTAAAACCTTGTACAGTGAGGCCAAAGCACACTCCTCCAAGTGTGGGCTATGGGATATGGTGTTTAACCTTTCCCTTTCTAAAACTATCCAGAGAAGCCTTACAGATTAAAAATCTAACTCTAGGTGAAGCAGAAAATAAATCTTGTATATAATAATAGGTATCCCCTGGAAAACTTGTAAAATTTCATATAATTCATAGATCTAGTACTGGAAGGGGCCTCAGAAGCCATCTAGTCCAATTCTCTCATTTTACAGATTGGGAAACTAAAGCCTAGAGATTATGACTTGCCAAAGATGGCATACTGTAAGGTAGGATTGGAACTCCTAGGCCCTCTGACTCCAAAGCCACTGTTCCACACTGTTTGGGAGATTTCATTTTAAAATTTTCTAGAAGTGGGAGAGGCATCCTTTAAACCCACAGGCTTCACATTCAGATGTTTTGTATCATTTGACATGCGAAGAATATTGTCCTTATAAAAACTTAATTCAGTAGATTAACACTTCAGATAGTAAAATTAAAAGTTTGTGATCTGTGTCTCACTGTTTAGTATGAACATGTTTCTGATCTTGGTAAATTTGGAGAGCAAAGCACATCTTGTGGTTAAAGTGGAGTTTGAGAAACAGAATCTTGTTCTTCTCTAATTTTACCACTAGACAACACACACAGTCCTTTGTTTCATTTCACCATTTGTAAATAAGTTAGTGCTTATTTATAAAAGCTTTTTTCCAGCCCATTAGTGGAAGTAGTAAAGGATTAAGAATATTTGTTAGCCTTCAGATTTATGTAATCTTTCATATGAAATTGCTTTCTGGGTCATTTGAGAGACACATTCCTATTCCAGGAAAGGGGGGGCCAAGTCCCCAAACCTTAGTAGTTATTGGGACTGTGTATTTGTATTCTACCTATTTGGTCACTTGGGAGAAATCTATTAAGCTGGAATATCTCCTGGGGAATGGAAAATAGAATCATTGATGACCTATTATGCCCCTGAAAGTGAGGGGGAAGAATGTTGGATTTTAATCCCAGCAGCTTGATTTTTTTCGTTTTGTTTTGTTTTAAAGGTACATAAATAGAAAATACAAAAGAAGAGAGATACTCAGATGACCAACTTGAGCATAGGATGAGGGGCCAATCTTACATTGGGTCACAGCCAAGCAGGAAACCTTAAGAATGGGGTTTCAAAGACATGGAGAATCTTGCCAAGGATTCTCAGAACACTCCTAGCTCAACAATTACAAAACATTCTCCATACAAATAAAAACAGATCTAAATAATTGAAGAAATGTTAATTACTCATGGGTAGATCTAGCTGTTAAAATAAAAATGACAATACTACCTAAATTAATTTACTTATTCAGTGTCATACCAATCAAACTACTGAAGGATAGAGCTAGAAAAAAATAATAACAAAAATCACCTGGAGGAACAGGAAAGTCAAAAATTAATGGGGGGGGGGAATACATAGAAAAGAGGGCTTCTCAAAATCTCAAACTATACTACAAAATAATCTGTAACTGTATAAGAAATAGAGTGATCAGGGTGGCTAGGAGGCACAGTGAAGAGAGTGCCAGCTCTGGAATCAGGAGGACCTGAGTTCAAATGCGGCATCAGATACTTAACACTAGCCATGTGACCTTGGGCAAGTAACAACCCCAATTGTCCCTCCAAAAAGAAAAAAAATAAGAGTGATCTGTGGAATGGGTTGTTAGGTACAGAATATACTGAAGGAAATGAACACAATAACCTAGTGTTTGATTAATGCAAAGATCCCAGGATTGAACCAAAACTCACTATTTGACAAAAACAACTGAGAAAACTGGACACTAGTTTGACAGAAATTAGGCATGGAGTCCAGGGGTGGGGACCCTGCGACCTCAGGGCCAACATTTCACACCAAATACCAAATTAAGGTCAAATTGAGTGTGTGATTTAGAGCTAAAAGGTTATAATAATAAGAAAATTAGGGGAGCGTGGAAGAAATTACCTTTCAGATCTATAGATTGGGGAAGAGTTCATGAGATAGAGAGGGTCACAGGAGGTGATATGGTTAATATTGATTACATAAAATTAGACCGTTGTTGCACAAACAAAACCAAAGCAGCTAAAATTAAAAGAAAAGCAGTGAACTAGGGGAACATATTTCACAACTAGTTTTTCTGATAAAGATTTCATATAGGGACCTGGGCCAGATTTATAAAAATAAGAAACATTTTCCAGTTGATAAATTGTCAGAGAATATGAACAGGCATTTTTCAAGAGAATAAGAATTTTCAATAATCAAAAAATTGCTCCAGATCACTAATAATTTTGAGAAATGCAAATCAAACAAACTCTGAGCTACCACCTCACACTCAGCAGATTGGCTAATGTGACAGGGAAAATGACAGATGTTAGGAGGGTAGTGGGGAAATGAGGACACTAATTAACTGCTGGTGGAGCTCTGAACTAGTCAAGTCATTCTGGAGAACAATTTAGAACTATGCCCAAAGGGCTATAAAACTGTGCATAATGCCCTTTGATCCAGCAATACCAATATCACTATATTGGGCTATACCCCAAAGAGGTCAAAGGAAAGGGAGCCATACATACAAAAATATAGTAGCTCTTTTTGTGGTGACAAAGAATTAGAAATTGAGGGGATACCCATCAATTGGAGAATGAATGGCTGAACAAATTGTAATATGTGATTGTGATGGAATACTATGCTATAAGAAATGAAAGGAAATGGTTTCAGAAAAATCTGGGAAGATGTATATGAATCGATGCAAAGTGAAGTGAGTAAAGCCCAAGAATATTGTACACACTAACAGCAATATTATAAAAATAACCCAACTGTGAAAAACTTAGTAACTGAACAGTACAGTGATCCACCACAGTTCCAAAAGACTGTTGATGAAAAATGCTTTTCACTTCCAGATAGACAGATGGACTTGGAGTGTAATGGAAGCAAGTTATTTTCCTGGGGGGGGGGGGGGGGGGGGGGGGGGGGGAACATAATTAATGTGGAAATGTTTTGCAGGGTTTAAAAAAAAAAATTCCAGTTCATATATTTAGAACATGAAGAAGGGACCTTGGAAACTATCTAATCCAACTTCCCTTACCACTCTGTTCCCCTCTTCTCTTCCCCAAGTTTTGCACATGAGAAACTGACCTAGAAAGGATAAGTTCCTTTCACAAGATCATTAATGAGAAATTAGTAAAATTTTGAGCTACCCAGCTCACTTGTGTAGATTTTTTTGGTGAACATTTTCAACTGTATGGCCTTTATATTGATATTTCCAAGTATATATTAGTCTCCTTGTGAGCAAAGCCTAGAAAAAAACAAACTTGGTCTGCTAAGTATGTGACATGGGAAAAAGGGAAAGAAAAAAGAATTTAGTATAAGAAACAGGTAATCTGTTCTTACTTCAGTAGTTCATATACTAAAATCGGAACAATGCAGAAAAGATTGGCATGTCCGCTGCTCATGGATCACACAGAAATTCATGATTTGTTCCATATTTTTACCATTCAGATTATCTTGGGGTTGGAGGAGAATTAGGTGATCCTGCTAAGGTGGGAAGGTGAAAGGACAGTGGGTTCAGGGTGGGGTAAAAGGGAAATTAAGGTTAATTCAGACTCTTTTACTTTGTCCTGTGTATAAGGCATAGAATTTATAACTGATAGAGAGAAGACCCAGGCTGTTATTAGTAATTACTAATTTCAGAACGTCTGGATCCCTCTTTGATTTGTCTAAAAGGGGTTAGGGTCTCCCAGCTCAAGTTTTTCATAGAAGCTATTGAATTTTTCTTCTCATATTTTAAGGGGTAAAACTGAAGAAAATTGCACCAATAGTTATTAGGCCAGAATCCTTGTTCTTTCATTTTTAACAAGAAACAGCCAAGCATCAAATACTGGTTGGCTGTTTCTCTGGAAGTCTTGATTTGAGGCTTTTGGAACAGTCTTAACATTTAATTATAATATACAATAATAATTTTGACACATTTCACCCCCAAAACAGCTTGTCAGCATATTTAGGAAGAGTAAATCTTTGCCCTCAAACTGACAGTGAAAAATATCTGATTGCAGAAGAGACACACCCAGAGGAAACTACAGAAAGTCAACAGAATGGTGAAGAAGGAACGTCTACCCCTGAAGATAAAGAGAGTGGCCAAGAGGGAGTAGATAGTATGGCAGAAGAAGGGACCAGTGACAGCAACACTGGGTCAGAAAGCAACAGTGCAACGGTGGAAGAGCCTTCAACAGACCCTGCACCAGAGGACAGTGAGAAGAAAGAATAAATGTTGAATTCCATGTGTTTTGAATTATTTTTTTTAATGAAATACTGCTTTTGAGTTTTAATGGTGTTTTGTGGTTTGTATATATACTCTTTTTGTCCATCACCAAAGACTACTGGACCACTTACCTATGATATCCCTAGTGGTAAAATGGCCTTTCTTCAGCAGTTGTGTAGAGATCACTGTTTTCTTCAAACTTTGTTTCTAGTCTTGACTACTTAAAGCCTCAAAATTTTATGGATGGGAGGAATTTCCCTCTCTTTTTATAGAATTAACTTTTGATGCTGTAGACAGCTCAACTTGACTCTTAAAGATGCCTTTCCATGTTTTACTAGGGTCCTTACCAAGCCCTCAGCTTTAAACTTTCTTGGTTCCTATCAGCAGTGTATTGAAGCGCCCTTAGCCTGCTCATCTCTGCTGAAGCAGGATTTACACACAGCTGGATGTTACATGCAGCTCATTGGTGTTTTGGTTCCTCAGGTGAGGTATCCTCAGAGATGAGGGCCACAGACGTTGAGTGGCCTCACCTCTCACACCTGAGCATTGTTGATCTACTGACTCTCCCCATCAGCAACAAGAATACTAGTTAATGAAATAAGTTGCTCCACAGGGAGATGAAAAACATGTATAGTTTCCTCTAATTTTTCCAAGTTTCATATCATGGGAATGAATATCATTCATTTTTAGTTAGTTGATCTAGTTAATTCAGCTACTTTCTTTTACTTGAACTTTCCAAAGATGGAGAAGATCCCAAACCAGACAATTTAAAGTGCATTATATAGACTAAAGAGGCCTAGTGGTACAGTGGACAGAGGGTTGGTCTTGGATTCAGCGAGACTTGGATTTCATTACAGCCTCTGACACTGATTAGCTGTTTGATTCTGGACAAGTCTCTTCACCATGAGAAGCTGAGGCAATTCCCTAGGACTTACCTAAGTTGGAGAGGTTGAAACTAATCTACTTTGCAGGAGGGAGTCCCATACTGGGAGTTTCCCATACTGATGACAGAACAAGCATTAGTGTGTATATAGAATAAGCTGGCCTCCTAAAGCCAAAAGCCTGTTTCAAAGCAGTCAGCTGGGAGTTATCCATTGAATTTTTTTCTTTCAGATCACCAGATGTAGTTGTAAAATTGTATTAGAATTAAAACTTCAAGCTGCAGATTTCCATAGGTCAGAACCTACCTTTTTGATAAAACTTCATGGAAGTTTTAAGATAGTATATGATGAATCTCCTTCATGAAAAGGAAACTTTTATTAAATACTGGCATATCCAATGACATGTTTCTTTTAAAGTTTCAAATGTAATAAAATGTTTTGATCTTTCAAGTAGTGTTTTTAATACATGGGTTAACACATGCAAAACACAGCTTGGTTTCATTCCTTGCAATTCATTTAACATTTGTGTGAAGAAAGTGTCTCATCAGCAACCACCTGGATCACTTCTATAAGAGATATGGCTAAAAAGGAACAAAATAGCCCATGGACCACGAAGAAAATGGGTGTCTTTTAGGTACTCTGTTGAGTGATTAGCCTCACAAAGGAGGCCTTCACAAAACTATGGAAGCATCTGGATGTGAATGCTTCCCTGATGTAACCCAGGCTTAGAAGTCACTCCTCAAATGTAGGTTTGGGCCTCATAATCAATCCCCTCCACCTGCTTTGCATAGCCTTTTGTCCAAAGCTTGTTTGGTGACCTGGTGGTTCAGTACTGTTCCACTCTTCGTGACCCCATTTGGGATTTTCTTGGCAAAGATATTGGGAGTCATCTACTATTTCCTTCTCCATCTCATTTTATAGATGAGAAAACTGAGGCAAATGGTTAAATGACTTACCCAGGATCATAGCTAGTAAATGTCAGGTCGAATTTGAACTCTGGAAGAGTTCCTGATTCCAGTCTGGGTGCTCTGTGCACTATAGCACCACCTAGCTGCCGTTATTGGTAATAATGGCATAACTATAGATCAGGAGTGTTTTGCCCAGGAATTACCAGTCATTGAAGTTGGGACAAAGTTTTGCTGTCTCCTTTTTCTGAGATGATGAAACCTAAGGGATAACCAGAGGGTCTCAAGTGTCCAAAGGGGAAGGAAATGCCTGAAATAGAAACCCAGCCCACATTCCCAGCTAGAAGACGGCAATCATGGGGGAAAGGGCTATAATGGTATACAAACTCATTTGTAAATGTTTTGGTTTGTTTTCTTGCCCAAATGAGAAAATATCTGCCAAACATTTAGTACAGTACCTGGCACATAGTAAGTATTTAATATAAATTCTTGTTTCTATCTTTCCAGTGTTCTAATCCTCTAGGCTGGGAACCCTGAGGAGAGGAGTTACTGCTGTGAAAGGTGATTCCTATTCAGGTATGGATTTAACCAGCTGGCTTCCAAGATTCCTTCTAATTCAGACTTAACAGGATCTCTGAACACTGCTTGTATGTTCTCATAGTAAAGGACATAGTATGTGGAAGTCTGTTTTATACAGGCATGGAGAGGAATATTGATTGCAAAGATCTCTAACCAACCTCCAGACAGTGGTAGTTTGTCTTGTCCAAAACTCCCCTACAAACTTGCCTGGGCCCAAAATTGGCTAACAACTTTAGTGATTGTGATACCAAACCAGGGGGCTTGCTTCAGAAAAACCTGAATTAAGATTATAGGGCTATACTTGTGATTTCATTTGTGTAAGGAGCCTGTTGAGGAATTCTGCTACCAGAGTAGGTTGCAACTTTCAGGCACCTTATAGGCTTAGAATTAATGGGTGAATAAGCAATTTCACACAAGCAATAAGTGTCCGTGGCTGGATTTGTACTCAGGTCTTCGACTTATCTGCTGTGCCACCAGCTGCCCTTGGAGAAGGCACTTAACTTTGGCTCCATCACTGATTGGTTGACATCTCTGAAAGATTATGTGAATTTCTGCATGTTTACAAAGCTGATTTTATGGATTCCTCTTGCCTGCAATTATTAGGACGGATCTTTGGTTTCTCTCACAAAATGTGGATTATGTTTGAATCCCCACTACAGAAACCCTACCAGCTCCCCCACCCCAAACCAAACACTGCCATGCATGTTCATTCTCTCCACCAAGTTTCAGCAAGTGCACACGTTTTATCTTGTTCCCTGTCACCTCTGGGCTGGGCAAAGTCTTTCTGGAAGAACAACAATCAGTTTCTAACAACCTGCCTGTTAAACAATGTGACATCTTCGAAAATAAGCAACCTGGTTTACAGTCACTTGGTGTGAATTCTTCAAAAGAAAAAATGATGAAATCATAATTACTTCTCCAGGAGTCTTGAGGCAGACTTTGAGTCTATTTATCCCTCCCTTTCTTTTATCTATAAATGTCCCTAAAGCTGTTATTAATTTTCATGTTGTTATCAGAGAAATACAAGACCTCAGAGTCAGAAGGGATCTCAGAAGTCGTTACTAAAAATCAAATTAAGCAGCAAGGTGGCAGAGTAAATGGAGTGCTGGGTTTGAGTTAGGCAGACCTAGTTCAAGTCCTGTCACAGACTACTGTGTGACACTGGACAAGTTACTTAGCCTTCCATAGCCTTGGTTTTCTCATCTGTAAAATGGGGATAATAATAGCACCCACCTCCCAGAGTGGTTGTAAGTCTCAAATGAGATAACACATGTTAAAGCACTTTGCAAATACTGAAGTGTTATTTAAATGCAAGCTATTATTATAAAAACGAAAGATCAATAAAAATGTTTAAAATAACAAAACACATTGCATAAAATCAGGAAGATTTTTTTAAAGATTCCTGAAAGTTTTTGTAGTGTCCTATTTTTAGCTTACTGTGTATATTGGCTTCTCTTACCTTTCTAGATAATTCAGTGAGTGCTTCAGTTAGCCCTTCTAATAATATTTTTAATAATAATAATAATTTATGTAGCATTTCAAGGTTTGCAAAGCACTTTACAGTTATTTCATTTGATCCTCACAAAAACTCTGGAAGATAGGTGCTATTCTTATCCCTACTTTATAAGTGAGGAAAGTGAGACAGACAGGTTGAACAACTTGCCCAGGGTCATACATCTAGTAATTGTAGTTGTATTTTAATTCAGATCTTTATACCTCCAAATCCTACACCCCTTCCTGGGTATTTGATAACCATACCACTCTGAATCAATGTCCCTTTTTTGAATTTTCCAACCTGTCCTGCAGAACCTTGTTGACTGAATAGCAGGGGCCAATTTCTTCTTTCTAGATTTCCCTTCTGACCCATAGCTGAACAGGAATCTCCCATATAAGGCAGACCTGCCTTATCCTCTACCTGGAAAAGACTTGAAACCTAGCCTAAGATAACCAATATCCCATGGTTGGGGGTCATTTATGTACCAATCCAATGGTACTGAATACAAACCCTATTAAGAACCTCTAAGACATGAGGACAAACAACAATTGAGCTGGCCTGTTCATGTTTTCTTCCTTTACCCTCCCTAAAAGAGTCCCACTTTCATGCCCCTTTGAACAGCTATTGAGGAAAAAAACAATGCTTTGCAAAGGGAAATTCCCGGCTGATAGTTTTTTATGCAAAAGCAAGACGGTAACCACAGGCAGAGAACAGTGAGTTTTGGTGGTTGCAAAGGGTTGGAATGTATAAATCATCTAAAATGCCAGAAATGGCATTCTAAAATGTCATGTAAAACCCATGCCCAGTGAGTGGTTTTCACTGGTAGAGCTAAACAGAGAGACAAACGTTCACCACCACACAGAGCTAGCAAAGGTGTTCAGAAAATATGCTGCTCCTCAGAGTTTCAGAAGCTACAATCTCTACCTTTACCAACTTGTGCTTGAGTCAAAAATAACTTGAAACTCAAGTTAATGCATGAAGGCTAAATCTGGGACCATCTATCTAATGAGGTTTCAATTGACAGGTACCTCCAGATTATAATGATTCAGGTCAGATCTGTAAAAGGGGTGGAAAAATCCCCACTCTTCTTTTCCAGAGCCATAACACTCCCACTCGGCCTTTGCCCCCAGGGCACTGAAATGTATTTATCGTTTTTTTATCGGGTGCTGTAATTTAGAGGGCATCAATAATAGTCTTTTTGCAGCAAGCTTGGCACCTTCTTAGCAAGAGTAATTAGCACAGAGAATAGAAAAGCAACTTGGATTGGTAGTGAGGGCTTTTGAATCTGGTGGCAGGAAAACCTGCATTCAAATCCTGCCACAGAAACTTACTACCTTTGTGCCCCTGGGCAAATAATTTCTCCAACGTCTATCTCAGTTTCCTCGTTTGTGAAATACAGACAGATTCAGATCTCCAAAGTCCTTTTCAAGTCTAAATCCCTGTTCCTATGATCTTAAGCTATCAGATGATCCACTTCTTTATCCTTCTGGGTTCCTCCTTGGCACTCCACCCATGCAGCAGCTTTCCAGTAGCATATGAGGGCACACATTTCCTGACACTGCTCCCGGCATAAAAAATTGGTTAGTTATGTCTCTACTTGTTTATGTTCTCTTAAATGCATGTAAACTTAAAACTGTCTCCAGATGAAATGTGAATTTACCATTTGTTCCCTTCAACCCTGACTTGGACCAGGGCCCCAAGTTGTGTTTGTGGTAGCTACATAATATCAGCAGCTAGGTGACACCATAGTGCTCAGAGTTCAGGGCCTGGAGTCAGGAAGACTCATCTTCTTGAGTTCAATTCTGGCCTCAAACACTTTTACTAGCTGTGTGTCCCTGGGCAAGTCACTTCAAACTGTTGACCTCAGTTTCCTCATCTGTAAAATGAGCTAGAGAAGGAAATAGCAAAACACTCCAGTATCTTTGCCAGGAAAACTCCCAATAGGGTCATAAAGAGTTGGACATAACTGAACAACATATAGCAGGAGAAAAGCTATTTCTATCTTTTGTTAAGTATGCATATTCTAAAGCCCCAGGCATTTGGTTTTAAATTAGTGGGTCAGTGAAAAAGCTATTAAACTATACATACCCTTTGACTCAGGGATACTGCTACTAGGTCTATACCCCAAAGAGATCTAAGAAAGAAAGAGGGAAAGAATCCATATCACAAAAATATTTATAGCTGCTCTTTTTGTAGTGGCAAAGGATTGGAAACTGAGGAAATATTTATCTATTGGGGACTGACTGAACAAGTTATGGCATATGAACGTGATGGAAAGTTATTGTGCTGTAAGAAAGGATGAAAGGGATGGTTTCAGAAAAACCTAGGAAGATTTATACAAACTGACTCAGAGTGAAGTGAGCAGAACCAGAGCAATGTACATAGTAACAGCAATTCTGGACAAAATTTGAAGCAAGTAAGTGGTACAGTGGACAGAGCACTGGGCTTGGAATCAGGAAGACTCCATCTTCATGAGTTTAAAGCCAGCCTCAGATACAATAGCTATGTGCCCCTGGGCAAGTCATTTAACCCAGTTTGCCTCAGTTTCCTCATATGTAAAATGAGCTGGAGAAGGAAATGGCAAGCCACTCCAGTATCTTTGCCAAGAAAACCCTAAATGGGGTCACAAAGAGTCTGAAATAACTGAACAGTTTTGCAGATGAAGAAACTGAGACACAGATTTATTTAAGTGATTTGTCTAGGTTCATCCAGATCCTGTGTTCTACTCTCTTCACCACCAAACTGCCTAGCAGTGTTCTGATGGTGCTGGGTGTGTGTGTGTGTGTGTGTGTGTGTGTGTGTGTGTGTGTGTGTGTGTGAGGGAGAGAGAGAGAGAGAGAGAAAGACAGACAGACAGAGATATACTACAGAGACTTAGAGAGAATGAGACAGAGAGACCACAACATCTATTGTGGTTTCCTGTCAATCTATGAGCAGCTAAGACTTCTTATGAGGCCACTCTGATTGATTTTCTCAAAACTTCAATGCCAGTCTCAAAATGGGTTTTGTACCATGTTTGCAAAGCCTATCTGAATCTTCCTGGAGTTTACTCCATTCTCTTTCTTGCTCCTAGAGATGCTTAACCCAACACCATTCTAATTTCTCTTCTGGCCTGGCATCTTAACCACAGTTCCTAGAAGAGAAAGGCAGCTCCAAGAAGTATTTTCTAGGCCAATCAGGCTGACCTAGCTAACAGTGTGGTTTCCCTCTGGCATAGGACACTTTTTAATATTTCCCATTAACCTGGCCCCCTCAGGCAGAAACCACATTGTATTGTGCTGGCAGATGCACAGAACAGACTGTTGGAGATTGGCAGGACTTTGGAGGTCACCTTTTCCAATCCTTCCCTGTGATCATTGAGAAGCTAAGACCCAGGGAGAAGTGAATTGCCCAAGGTCACCCACCTAGTAGTGACAAATCAGGAAATAGATTCTTCTGGCATCTCTGCCCTAAATAACAGGAGCTGATACCAGTAAGCTGCCAGTCCATCCAGTCAAAGTCACTACCAACAAAAAACCCATAGACTATGACTCCCATCCACCCCTCTTTTTCTACTATGTTATAGAAGTAAATTTCTACATGGGAGAAAGTAAAGTATAGCAGGAAGAGCCCTAGACTTAAGAATCAGAAGATCAGATTCAAGTCTAGCCCTATGATTTGGGGCAATTAATTTTCCATCTCTCAGCCTCAATTTCTTCTCCTGTAAAAGGGGGGGGGGGTAGTAAACTAAATCAGAGATCCTTCCCTGTTCTGTCATGGGACTCTTTAGCAATCTGGTGAAGCCTTCTCAGCATGATGCTCCTGAATGTGAAAAATGAAATACATAGAAGTATAAGGGAAACAAATTATACTGAAACATTGTTTTCGACCAGGTGCATGCCTGTGATCCCTACTACTAGGTGAGACTGAAGCTGGAGGATTGGTTGAGGTTAGGAGTTCTGAACCATAGTGGGGCTAAAACCAATCAGATATTTGCACTAAACCCATCATCACCATAATAAGCTCCACTCCTGGGGGCTGCCAGCCTGCCAAAGGAGGGGCAAACTGGCCCATGTCAGAAATAGTGAAGGTCAAAGCTCCCAGGCTAACCACCAGTAGTATCAACCCTTGAATGGCTGCTCCAGCTCTAGCCTTGGTGAGATAAGGAGATCCATTCAAGAAGGAAGGAAGGAAGGAAGGAAGGAAGGAAGGAAGGAAGAAAGAAAGAAAGAAAGAAAGAAAGAAAGAAAGAAAGAAAGAAAGAAAGAAAGAAAGAAAGAAAGAAAGAAAGAAAGAAAGAAAGAAAGAAAGAAAGAAAGAAAGAAAGAAAGAAAGAAAAAGAAAGAAAGAAAGAACGAACCTTTAAAGGTCTTTAAAACTCACATTCTGTGCTTCAGAACCTAATGGTTCCCATTTGTTGTTTTCCTAATAGGAAAAGCATTTGGTGAGTGCTGTCCTAGGTGCCAGAAATTCCTGCAGCTGGAAATATCCCCATGGAAGGCATGACTCTCTAAACTAGAAACAGCAGCACTAAATTCTTATTCCTTTGGATAATGTTTTCCAAAAGTTCTCTTACCAGATCATTCTCAGAGCAAAACCAGTTCTCATTGCATGTCTAATGAATAGCAGTGATAACCTGAAACCAGAGGGTTTTCAACTTAAGGACAAGAACATGGAAGAGTTAGCAAGGGGTCCATGAGTTGATGGTATCTGTTGCAAAAACTTCGAACACACCAGAAAACTACATACCCTAATAGGGATACACAATATGTTCCAAGCCAAAGGCATGAAATAACTCCAAGGAACAAGCCCTGTGTGAATCACCATGTTGATTTGCTGTGGGCTAAGGCTAAAATAGGAGGCTTCAGAGGATAGAGCATTGGGCCTGGAGTCTGGAAGACCTAAATTCAAATCCAACCTCAGGCATTTACTAGCTGTGTGACCCTGGGCAAGTCACTTAACCTCTGTTTGCCTTAATCCACTGAAGAAGGAAATGGTAAGCCACTCCAGTATCTTTGCCCAGAAAATTCCATGGACAGTATGGTCCACAGGGCCACAAAACGTTAAACACAACTGAACAACAAAAAACAAAGCTAAAATAACATGAACCAAAAGAGGACCTGGGAGCATCAGCAATTCACAATTCATCAGCATCCACAATCCTGCTGGATTCTTCATTTTCTCTGCCCCCCCACCCTCCCCCACACCCCATTGACTATGTAACAAAGCTTTAGATTTCTCCTTTATGATTGTCAAATCTTGTTATTTCCACACCTCAGTTCAGGTCCACACATCTAGAATGAAGTGAGTTGATAGGATTAGCTGGATTCAATTCAGTTCAATTCCACAAGCATTTAATGTGTCTATTCTATCCAAGGTACATGAGAGGCAACATGGTATAGTGAATATGGGGCAAGCCTTGGTGTCAGGAACTCTTGGATTCAAATCTTACCTCTGATACATACTAGATGGGTGACTGGTCAATGAATAAGCACTTATTCAGTGTCTACTAGAGCAGCTAGGTGGTACAGTGGCTACAATGCATTTGGAATCAGGAAAACTCATCTTCATGACTTCAAATCTAGCCTCAGAAATGTATTAGCTGTGTGACCCTGGGCAAGTCATTTAACCCTGCTTGCCTCAGTTTCCTCATCTGTAAAGCTGGAGAAGGAAATGGCACAACCACTCCAGTATCTCTGCCAAGAAAACCCCAAATGGATTCACAGAGAGTGGGACAAGACTGAAAGAAAATTACGACTTAACAACAACACCATGGGCTAGGCACTGTGCTAAGTGCTATATCACACATTAGACTGTGAGTCAGGACTTTTTTTGCCTGTATTTGTATCTCCAGTGCTAGGAACAGTGTCTGTCAAAATATTATTTATTAAGTAGGTGCTTAATAAATGCTTATTGACTTGACCTCTCAATTCCAGGCATATCTCCAAGACTATAATAAATCATAATCATCATTATTATTATAACTAACACATATAGTGCTTTCCAGGTATCAGGCACTATGCTAAGCACTTTACAGTTATGTCATTTAATCCTCACAACAACCCTGGAAAGGTAGGTGCTGTTATTATCCCCATCTTACAGATGAGAAAACTGAGGCAAACAGCAGTTAAGTGATTTGACCAGGGCCAAACTGCTAGTGTCTGTGGCTAGATTTGAACTCAGGTCTTCCTGACTCCAGGCCTGGTGCTCTATCCACTATAAGTTATGGATGATACCCACCTATAGAGTGAGTTTCCTCACTAGGAATTTCTTGCATTATCCAAAAACCAGACAAAAATAAAATAAAATTATAAGGTACTGTGGATAATTCTGGGTTAATTTCCTCTACCTTCATCTGATTTGTTCTAGATAATTATACCTATATCCATCTGATTCCTTTACACTGATGACAAGGTGGATAGGTCTTCTTCTGGAATGAATCAATTTATGCACAAAAATATTCCCCCTGATGATCAAAAATAATAATTGATGGTTATTTAAAACTTATAGAACCGTTTACAGTTAGGCTTCACTGTGGATAAAGCCCTGGGCCTGAAGTCAGGAAGATCTGATATCACATCTGGGCTTCTGACATTTACTAGCTGTGTGGCCCTAGGAAAATCCTTTAACCTCTGTCTGCCTTAATTTACTCATCTGTAAAAATGGGGATGATGATAGCATCTACCTCCCAGGGTTGTTGTGAGGATCAAACAACATAATATTTGTAAAGGAACTTAGCACATAGTAAGCACTATATAAATGTTTGCTAATTTAATTATCTTGGCCTCCCAAAAACCCAAAGACCACAGGTGGCTCTCTCTTATTTTCTTCATTATAAGATGAAGAGGCTGAGAGGCTGGGGCAGCTAGGTGGTGAGGTAAATAGAGCACTGGACTTGGAATCAGGAAGACTCATTGTCCTGAGTTCAAATCTGGTCTCAGACATTTACCAGCTGGGTGACCCTGGACAAGTCACTTAACCCTATTTACCTCAGTTTCCTTATCTGTAAAAATGAGCTGGAGAAGGAAATTTATCTTATTTTTCTTTTGTTTTGTTTAATGGCCAACCACTCCAGTATCTTTGCCAAGAAAGCCCTGACTGAAAAACGATTCAACAACAAAGCTGAGAGGTTAAGTCACCTGTCCGTGGTCACACAATTCTTTTCAAAGGGGGGGATATGAAGCCAAATCTTCTAGACTCCAGGTCCAGCACTACTCATTACACTACTCTGCCATATAACACAAATTGCTATTATGAGGCTTGTCTAATACTTATCCCCTGGTGGGAGTCAAAGCTTTCTGATGCGAGCACCTGGCTAGTTCCCAACAAGGAGGCTAGGCTCACCGCAGAGTTCTGTTTTTCTAACCTTCTCTGAGAAGAGACTGACTCCCACACATGAAGCTCTTGTTATGATAATTATCTTCCCATGGGCATGTTCCCACCTGAGAATAGAAGAACATTCTCACCTCCACTGATGAGTACCTATTCTCTTCCTAATCTTTGCACCTAGTGCCCTCTAGAGGTTTGCTGAGAAATAATTTTTGTTTCTTAAACCTGCTGGGGAATGAGGTTTGCACCTGGACTCCCAGGTGGGGAAGAGGGAAAAGGGGTAGGGGTGGGACGTGGGACAGAATTCCCTCTATGGTCTATTCCAAAAAGCAGGAAATATCAGTGGCTGGAGCCCCTCCCTAGCCAACATCTTGTGGCAGAGCATTTAAAGGCTGTGTCCAACCTGCTCAGGACCTCTCTGGGCAGCAGTTTCCTCATCTGCAGGCTTTGAGGGCTGCCTATGGGAAAGGGTGCCCAGACTAGGAAAGAGGAATACCCTCATGGTTTCCTTAGTTTGTTTCCTTTGGGAGTTTAGTCTAAAATGTTCTCTGCTGTCCTTTCCAGCCTTATACCCTATGAGTGAGCGGAGACCAGAGTTGGGACTGGGGTGAAAGCAGACAAAGTTAGCCTATGAGTAGGCAAAAATGCAACACAGAAGGTAAACAGTGAGAGACACTTTTAAAAAAAAGATAAATTTAGTTCCAGAAAACTCTATGTTCCATGTCATTGAGCTGTTGGTCTTGTGGAAAGTAAAGTCTCCCGAGGTAGGAAGAGGGGAAGGGAAGAGAGTAACTATTCATATAGCACTGTTCTGAGCACTTTACAAATATTACCTTATTTGATTCTCACAACAACCCTGAGAGGTAGGTGCTATTATCATTCCCATTTTACAGCTGAGGAAACTAAGGCAAACAGAGGTTAAATGCCTTGCCCAGACTCACACAGTTAATAAATGTCTGAGTCTGGATGGGAACACAGGTCAACCTGACTCCAAACCTGGGATTCTATCTACTACACCTCTTAGCTTTGTTGTTGTTGAGTTATTTCAGTCGTGTCTGACTCTACATGACCCCATTTGGGGTTTTCTTAGCAAAGATATTGGAGTGGTTTGCCATTTCCTTCTCCAGCTCATTTTACATATGAGGAAACTGAGGCAAACAGGGTTAAGTGACTTGCCCAGGGTCACACAACTAGTAAGTTTCTGAGACAGGACTTTAACTCAGGAAGACCAGTCTGCTTGATTCCAGGCATGGAACTCTATCCACCAGGTCATTTAGCTGCCCCTGCCATGGAAAATAACCCATTCTTATCCTCATGGAGCTGAGAATTTAGTAGGAGAATAAGACACAAATGTAGATAATGATTATATACAATATTACATAAGAATAATTTGGTTTATAAAGTACTTTCTTCCCAGCAACTATGTGATAATATAAAAAGTATCATCCCACTTTAAATTATGGCTAATATTCATTTGGCCCTTTAAGGTTTGCAAAGAATTTTATACATTATTTTATGTGATCTTCACAACAACCCTGGGAGGTAGGATCTATTATTATCATCATCCCTATTTTCCTGATGAGTAAACTGAGGTAAAATGATTTGCCCAGCATCACACAGCTACTAAATATCTATGGCAGGATTCAAACTTAGGGCTTCCTCACACCTACCACAGTTCCGTGTCCACTTTTCTACCCACCTCCCTCAATAAGAAAGTAGCTTTCCTCTCATGATGAAATTGAGGAAGAGAATGGTGAAGTAACTTGTCTTTGGTCACACAGCTAATAAACATCAGAGCTAGGAAGGAGTCAACCTCAGATCCTCTCATTCTAAGCCCACTGACTCCCTCTATACCTACTACACTATGTCTCCAAGGCCTCCAAGAGTCATGTTGACAAAGTTCATAATCCTTAGAAATGCCCTTGTTAGAAACCTTGGAGAGTTCCTTACTGTCCTGAGCATGGTGAATATTGGAATAAGTGTAGGGAGCAGAATTCTCTGTTTTGAACCGAGAATTCTTCCCAGGGTTTTAGTTATTATTGAATTTTGCATTGGGGAGAGAAAAGATAATGGAATCATTGAATTTGAGCTGGAACAGACCTCAGGGTTCATTTAGTCCAAACTCCTTTCCCCAAATGCTGACCATGCTTCTCTACCCAACCTTTGTCAGACTTTGAGGAATGTAGAGGTAGAAAGGGGAGGATGACCAAGGAAGGAGAGAAGCTTGGGCAGAGAAATGGAGGATGACCAAGGGAGGAGAGAAGCTTAAGAAGGGAAGAGGAGAGGTGGACCTGTGTGTAGAGGGAAGGGATGGGTGCCATCTTGGAAGCTTTGGTACTCGCTCATATAGGGGAAAGAAGATGATTTCTTGTCCAACGTGCTGTACAGATGAGGAAACAGTTTCGGAAATAAAGCTTTTTACAGGACTTTAAGGACTTTCTAAAGGACTAAAGCTTTCCAATTTGCCTCATACTCCCTTAATCAATCCCCCTCTACAGCTCCTCTCTGCTGCTCTCCCCGCCCCCCCAACCTTGGCATGACCATTTCCCTGAAACTAGAACTTTTCACCAACTCTCACACTGGCCTAATCTTATCCCCACCCCTCCCCCCAAAAAAATTGCAGGCACCAGTAGAAGGTTGTGATTTTGAAAGTGAAAGAAAAATTGTTGGCTCATAAACTGAGATGAAGAGGGGAGTGGGGAGATGAAAATGGGAGAGGGGGCAGGCAGAGATTAGCTTCCCTTTTAACTTAATTGCTCCCTCCACCCACAAACCTTCCTGGTGCCAGGGGTGGAGTTGGAACCATGACACCAGTTGCAAGTACAGACCTGAAGGATTTTGGATTAACAAAATGACTCTAAACTGGTTGGGAGAAATAATGAGAGGGTGGTGGTGTTTTGAGATTTGTTTGTTTGTGATTTTTTTTTTCCTTTACCAAGGGAGGATCTTGGATAACAAATCCAGGGCTGCATCAGAAGTAAAGAGTTGGAGACTGATTGTAGCAAATGACGGCTTCCTACCCAGCCTCAGGCAGGTGGATGGTGACTAAGGAGAGGGATGAGGAAACTTCCCATGGAGACACTTCTGCCCAACAGGAGCCATCCCAGGGATGGGCTGAAGGGATTAGAGTTAGGGGGATAGAGTCAAATAGGGAGCTACAAATTCTGTCCCCCAAACAGTGGCTCCTCCCCTTTCCCTTTGGAGTCCTCAAACAAGAAAGCTACCCATCCCCTTACTAAATGCCTTTAAAGATACTTCTAAAGCTGTTTTTCTGCTTTTTAAAACTACAGAAACTAGGGCAGCTAGGTGGTGCAGTGAATAGAGCACTGGCCCTGGATTCAGGAGGACCTGAGTTCAAATTCATACTCAGACACTTAACACAAAAACTAGCAGTGTGACCTTGGGCAAGTCACTTAACCCCAATTGCCCTCCAAAAAAGGGGAAAATAAACCAACAACAGAAACTACTCTGATGACATTGTTTCAAAACTCAGGGTGCCTGAAGAGGTCTCCAAAACCTTCTATCCCATAACAGATGAAGCCCTCTGTTTGGCACTCAAAGTTCCTTATTGGCCCCTCCCCATCACTTTTTACACTTGACTTACCTCTACACACTCCCGGATCCAGTCACATTGACCTACTTAGAGTACAACCCCACCTCCAGTCTTTGTCCTGGATGGCCCCTGCCAGGCAGGCTCCTTCTCCTATCTCCCTGTCCCTCTTCTTGGTTTGCCTGGCTTCCTTTTCAAGACTCAAATCCCACCTTCTGGAGGAGGTCTGTCCCCTCTCTTTCCCAGCTGCCTTCCTCTCTCAGGCTTGCCTACCTCCATCTGCCTTATCTTACGTGCGCCTAATTATTGTGATCACTTTCATGAGTCTGCACATTCCTTGAGGGCAGGGACTGGGTTGTTTTCTGCTTTTTACCTTTCTTTGTATCCCCTGCACTCAGCCCAGTGCCAGTCACATAGCAAACGTTTGTTGTCAATATGCTTGTTGACTAACTGCATGAACAGTGTAATGGGAAAAGGGCTATCTTTGGAATCAGGGCAACTGAGTCAAGATACTTGCTGTGCCATTTAATTTGTTGTCATTGTTATTGTCCAGTCATTCTCAGTTGGGTCCAACTCTGCATCCTGTTTGGGATTTTCTTGGCAGAGGTACTGAAGTAGTTTATCATTTCCTTCTCTAGCTCATTTTACAAATGAGGAAACTGAGGCAAACAAGATTAAGTGACTTGCCCAGGGTCATACAGCTAGTAAGTGTATGAGGTTGGATTTGAATTCAGGAAGACTCATCTTCCTGACCCCAAGCCTGGTACTCTATCCACTGATACACCTACCTTTTCTAATACCTTATATAATATTGGGCAGCTAGGTGGTACCAATAATACACAGAGCACTGGCCTGGAGTCAGGAAGATGAATCTTCCTGAGTTCAAATCTAGCCTCAGATACTTCTAGTTGTGTGACCCCAGCCAAGTCGTTTAACCATTTGCCTCAGTTTCCCCATCTGTAAAATGAACTGGAGAAGGAAATGGTGAAGCACTCCAGTATCTCTGCCAAGAAAATCCCAAATGAGGTCAAGAAGAATTGGATACTCTTATCTTTGGGCAAGTCATTGAACTTCTGTGTGGACCTTGGTTTCCTCATCTATAAAATGGAAAGGGGAGAGATAGACTCGATCTGTGAGATCCCTTCTAGCTCTCAATCTACAACCTGGGATTCTTCTGTATCTTAGAATTGTCATAGAATCTATTCCTCTGGGGCCTCAGAGGTCATCTAGTCCAACACCTCCTCCACCACACACACAAACACACACACATATGCACAGTAGCCATTGAAGGTTAAAAGACTTGTTCCAGATCATACAGACAGTAAGCATCCAAGGTGGGATTTGAATCCTGATCCCCCCTCAATAGTTAATATTAATTCCACTGTACTACTGCTCATCTCCCTCAACCCATTCCTGATCAGGAAATCTGTTTACAACATTGATAACAAGTCATCAATCCTCCAGCCTCTGAATGAAGATCTCCAGTGAGCAAGGCAGCCATTGGAAAAGAGTGCTGGGCTCGGAGTCAAGAGATTTAAGTTAATATTCGGTTTTTAGTTTGGGGTTTTTGGGGGGAGGTGTAGGCAGAGCAATTGGGGTTAAATGACTTGCCCAAGATCATATAGCTAATAAGTGTGTCAAATGTCTGAAGCCGGATTTGAACTCAGGTTCTTTTGACTCCAAGGTCGGTGCTCTATTCACTGCAGCACCTAGCTGCCCCCAGTTTAAGTTAATATTATAACCTAAACACTTACTAGCTACGTGACTATGGCATGTCACATGAATTTCTAGAACCTCAGTTTTCTCACCCGCACAATAGAGATGATCCTTGCACTACCTACCTTAAAGGGTTCAGAAGCTCCATAATTCCATCACCTTTATTTCCTCCAATGGTGAGACTCACAATCCACCCTCGCCCTCTCCTTCTGTGCCACCCTGTATACCTTTCACAAGACATCCACTCAATTTGCTGAGATCCTTTCTCTAGACTTGTTAACAATGCCAACTTTAAAGTGTTCCATAAATGTAAATTATTTATATTTCTTCCTGACATCAAGGTCAAATCTGCATCCCTACCATTTTCACACCTTGCTCCTCCATTACCCTCTATGATGAATCGTAACAGATCTAATCCCTCTTCCATCTGACAGCCTTTCAGGTATCTGAAGGTAGTGATCAGGTCTCCCTCTCAGCCTTCTTTTCTCCAGGCTAAACACTGGCCACTCTCACCACACACACACACACACACACACACACACACACACACTCTAACCCCACCCCACATTCCCTCCCTTTCATTTAATACAGCCATATGGTCTCCAGTGCCCTTCAAATGCCATCTTCCTTGATACTCCCTCCTTCTTCAGAAGAAATCAGGGCTCTCCTTGGAAAATTGATTGGGCTGGATGGAAGGAAGGGTAAGAAATGCTTGGTCTGATTATTTGTTTGCAGGAAAATTGAATCATAATTTGCATGAATCCACCTATGGTCAATTCTTGGTCAGGCAGGATTTAATTATCTAGTGTACAGAGTCCTCAAGCCACTTCCTTCTCCCACCCAGTTTTAGCATATCACTAGCCAAAGGTAACTCCCAGTGAGGAAGAGGAAATAAATGGCTATGACTTCTGTCAGCTCATGATTGTGCTTATGAATGAAGCAAAACCACACCTACATATTTTCATTTCAATTTGGGATGCCTGATTTCAGGGAGTACATTTCTTCGAAGTTTTGTAATTACAGAATTATGAGTGGGAGAGATCACTGAAGGACAGCCCCAGTTCCTTCAGCAGCTGGCTGAGCCCGATCAGTAGAGGCCCCCAGCGGTTCCTTTTCCTCACCTTGAGATTTCTTTCCATTACCTTGTCTGTCATTGCTTTGTTTATTTGAGTGTTATATAAACCTTTATTTGTGTTGTTGTGGGGATGTTAGAAATTGGGGGGCCAGTGAGATCTAAATAATAGAGTAGACCCATCCAGTGCCCACTGTGGAGGCAGACTGGACAGGCAAGTGGGAAAGAATTCCCACTCAATGATAGCTGCTTAGGAGCATTTTCAAAGCCATCCCAGGGTGATAAGCAAGAGAAACAAAAGAAAAAAAGAGACAGACAAAGAGAAATAAAAACACAGGGAAGTTGAGAGAGATGGGAGAGACAGAGAGAAAGAAGGGAGGGAGAGAGAGAGGAAGAGAGCGGGAGAAGGGAAGGAGAGAGAGAGAGGGAGAGAGGAGAGATAGAGAAGGAAGGAGGAAAGGAGAAAGAAAATCTAAAGCCACAAATTTCCCACAGATTTTTTTATATTGGAGAGCCAAAAGCCTAGACTTTAGAGAAAATAATACAGCCATATGGTCTCCAGTGCCATATGGAAAACATTAAGAAGCAGTCATTCCTGGGTTCGTCTACTCTCTTCTTCCCCCTTCTCCTGATTTATTCCTACAAGTGGGGCTTCCCTTCCAGGGTAATCTTGTGACATGTATGCTACATAGTGTAAATACTTATTACATGCAAGGGGGAACCCTAGTATTTATAAAAATGAAATAATTAGACTAAACAGCCTCTGAGACCCTTTCCAACTCCAGATCTATGATCCTATGAACTTAATTTCAGAAATGGGATGAAGTACCAACAACTAATATATTGGGAAAGGCCTCAGGTGGATGATGCTTGAGCCAAGCCTTGAAGGAAGCCAGGGGTTCCAAGAGGCCCAACCTTGCTCACTATTCTCTCACTCACTCCACCCCAGAAAGACCGAGGCAGCTGGAATGGGCCTCATTGGCAAACATTGGCTTCACCCCTGAGGCAAAATGGGATCCCTTTCCCCAAAACTGTAGTCTAAGCAGATTCCTAAGATGCCAGAACCATGGGCAGTGTTTTCAGGGGTTTGAGCCACTGTTTTCCTTTCTTCTATCCCCAGGAAACTAAAAACAGGGCAAATTACCACACATATCCCAGGGGCTTAGGTACTTGTCTCATTGGCCTTTAAGGAAGTTACCAGTGTCAAAATGGCTAAGGCAAATGAAATGGCTCCTTGGCTCTTTGACAGAGTTCAACCTTGTGGGTACCCCAAGAAATTTTCAGCTTAGTTTTTATCCTTATTTAGTACCCCTTCCCCCATACACACCGAGAGAAAAAAATAGTGACCTTTAACCAGGAACATCAGAGGCAGGTCAGTCAGTCAATAAACATTAAGTCAAAAAACATTGAGGCAGTGTTCTAAGTGTTAGGGATATAAACAACTCGGTAAGGGAATCACAAAAAATGAAAAGAGATGTGCAAAAATCCACTGAAGAAAATAATTCCTTAAAAAGTAGAATTGGCCGAAAGGAAAAGGAGCTACAAAAGTTAACTGAAGAAAATAATTCCTTAAAAAATCAAATTGGGCAAGTGGAAGCTAATCACTCCATGAGACATCAAAAAGCAATCAAACAAAATTAAAAGAATGAAAGAATAGAGGAAAATGGGGAATATCTCATTGGAAAAACAACTGATCTGAAAAACAGATTGAGGAGAGATAATTTAAGAATTATTGGGCTACCTGAAAGTCATGATCAAAAAAAAAAAAGAACCTGGATATTATATTTCAAGAAATTATCAAGGAAAACTGCCCTGATATCTTATAACTAGAGAGTAAAATGGAAATCAAAAGAATCCATCAATCATCTTCTAAAAGAGATCCCAAAATAAAATCTCCCAGTAATATTATAGCCAAATTCCAGAACTTCCAAATCAAGAAGAATAATACTACAAGCAGCCAGAAAGAAGCAATTCAAATATTGTAAAGCCACAGGATTACACCAGATTTAACAACTTCTACATAAAAGGATCAGAGGACTTTGAATATGGTATTACAGAAGGCAAAGGAGCTAGGAGTGTAACCAAAAATGACCTACCAGTGAAACTGAGCATAATCCTTCAGTGGGAGGAAATGGTCTTTAGATAAAATAGAGGACTTTCAAGCATTCCTGATGAAAAGACCAGAGCTGAAAAAAAATTTTTTTTATTTTCAAATACAAGACTCAAGAGAAACATAAAAAAGTAAACAGGAAAGAGAAAACAAAAGGGATTCAATAAGGTTAAACTGTTTACATCCCCATATGGAAGATAATACTTGTAACTCTTAAGAGCTTTATCACTATCAGGACAGTTAGAAGGCATATACCTAGGGTGAAGGTAAAAGTAGACTTTGAAAGGATGATACAAAAAAAAATAATAAGAGATGTTAAAGAAAATTGCATTGAGAGAAAAGGGAAGGGAGAGGTAGAATAGAGTAAATTACCTCACTTGAAGAGGGACAAAAGACCTACTACAGTGGAGAAAAAGATTGGTGGAAGGGTATCTCTTAAACCTAACTCTCATTGGAATTGGCTCAAAGAGGGAATAACATACACAGTCAGTTGGACACAGAAATCTATCTTAACCTATAGGGAAGTAGGAGGTGAGAGGGATGGTGGGGGTGGTTGGAGCTAATAGAAGGGAGGGCAGATTGGGAGAGTGGTGGCCAGAAACAAAATATCTGTGAGGAGGGTGAAAGGAAAGAGAAAAAGAAGGATAAAAGGGGGAAATAGGATAGAGGAAAATAACACAGTTAGCATTAATAACTGCAAATGTGAATGGGATGAACTCAACCATAAAAAAAAAGCGGATCACAGAGTGAATTAAAAACCAGAATCCTACAATACATTTTTAACAAGTGATGCAGAGAGACACACATAGAATAAAAGCAAGGGGCTGGAGCAGAATCTACTATGCTTCAGCTGAAATTTTTTTTTAAAAAGCAGGGATAGCAATTATGATGTCAGACAAAGCAAAAGTAAAAATAGATCTAATTAAAAGAGATAAGAAAGGAAACTACATCTTACTTTAAGTACCATAGACAATGAAATAATATCAATAGTAAACATATGCACCCAATGGTATAGCATCTAAATTCCTAAAGGAGAAGTTAAATAAGTTACAAGAGGAAATAGGCAGTAAAACTATAATAGTGGAGGATCTCAACTTTCCCCCTCTCGGATAAATTGAACCAAAAAATAAACAAGAAAAAAGTCAAGGAAGTAAATAGAAGTTTAGAAAAGTTAGATATGACATACCTCTAGAGAAAACTGAATGAAAATAGAGAGGAATATACCTTTTTCTCAGTGATACATAGTACCTACAGAAAAACTGACCATGTATTAAGACATAAAAACCTCAAAATCAAATGCAGAAAGGCAGAAATATTAAATGCATCCTTTTCAGATCGTAATGCAATAAAAATTACATTCAATAAAGGGCAGTGGGAAGATCAATTAAAATTAATTGGAAACTAAATAATCTAATCCTAAAGAATGAGTAGGTCAAAGAACAAATCACAGAAACAAATCAATAATTTCATTAAAGAGAATGACAACAAGGAGACAGTATATCAAAATTTATGGCATGCAGCCAAAGCAGCACTTAGGGGGAAATTTATTTCTCTAAACACTTACATCAGTAAAATAGAGAACAAACAGATCAATTAATTAGGCATGCAACTTTAACAAAAAAAAAAAAAACTAGAAAAAGAACAAATTAAACAATAAGTTGAAAATCCTGAAAACCAAAGGAGAGATCAATAAAAATGAAATTAAGAAAACTAAATAACTAAAACTAGGAGCTGGTTTTATGAGAAAACCAATAAAACAGGTAAACCATTGGTTAATATGATTTTTTTAAAAAAGAAGAAAACCAAATTACCATTATCAAAAATGAAAAGGATAAATTCACCACCAACGAAAAGGAAATTAAAGCAATTATTAAGAGCTTTTTTGCACAGTTATATGCCAATAAATCTGACAATCTAAGCAAAATGGATGAATATTTACAAAAATGTTAACTACCTAGATTAACAGAAGAGGAAATAGAATGCTTATATATCCCTATCTTAGAAAAAGTCATTGAACAAGCCGTCAATGAACTCCCTAAGAAAAAATCTCCAGGGTCAAATGGATTCACAAGTGAATTCCACCAAGCATTTTTTTAAAATTAATTTCAATACTACACAAACTATTCAGATAAATAGACAAAGAATGAATCCTGCCAAATTTCTTCCATGACACAAATATGGTGCTAATACTCAAACCAGGAGAGCAAAAACAGAGAAAGAAAACAATTTCCCTAATAAATAGTCATGCAAAACTTTTAAGTATACTAGCAAGGAGATTACAGCAATATGTCACAAGGATATATATCATTATAACAGGTGGGATTTATACCAGGAATGCAGGGCTGGTTCAATATTAGGAAAACTATCAGTATAATTTACTATCTCAATAACAAAATTAACAGAAATCATGTGATTATCTCATAGGTGCAGAAAAAGTTTTTGACAAAATGCAACACCCATTCCTATTAAAAACACTAGAGAACATAGGAATAAATGGAACTTTCCTTAAAATGATAAGTAGTTTTTATCTAAAACCATCAGCAAGCATTATTTATACTGGGGACAAGCTAGAAGCCCTCCTAATAAGATCAGGGATGAAGCAAGGATGTCCCTTATCCCCATTATTATTGAAATGTTAGCTATAGCAAAAAGAGAAGAAAAAAAATTGAAGGAATTAGAATAGGCAATGAGAAAACAAAACAATAAATCTTAGAAGATAATATGATGCTTTACTTAGAGAATCAACTAAATAACTAGTTGAAATAATTAGCAATTTTAGCAAAGTTGCAAGTTATGAAAAAACCATATAAACATCAACATTTCTAAATATTTTCAACAAAGTCTAGCAGCAAGAGATAGAAAGAGAAATTCCATTTAAAATAACTGTAGACAATATAAAATACTTGGGAGTCTACCTGCCAAGACAAACCCAGGAACTATATGAACACAATAACAAAACACTTCATACAAATAAAGTCAGGTGTAAACAATTGGAAGAATATCAATTGCTCAAGAAAAGGACAGGGTAATATAATTTTTTAAATGACAATTCTATTTAAATCAGTTTAATTACTCAGTGCCATACCAATCAAATCACCAAAAATTACTTTATAGAACTATTTAAAAATTACAAAATTCATCTGGAAGAAAAATAGGTCAAGAATATCATGGAAATTAATGGGAAAAAAATGTGAAGGGTAGTGGCCTAGCCATACCAGATCTCAAACTGTTCTATAAAGCAATAATCATCAAAGCAATCTGGTACTGGCTAAGAAATAAAGTGGTGGATTAGTGAAATAGATAAAGTACACAAGACACAGTAGTAATGACAATCTTAATCTAGCATTTGATAAACCCAAAGACTCCAGCTTCTGGGATAACAACTCACTATTTGACAAAAACTGCTAGAGAAACTAGAAAACAATATGGCTGAAACTAGGTATAGACCAACATCTTACACTGTATACTAAGATGAGGTCAAAATGAGTACATGATTTAGACATGAATGGCGATATCATAGGCAAATTAGGAGAGCAAGGAATAGTTTGTCAGATCTATGGAGAAGGAAAGAATTGAGGATCAAACAAGAGAGAGCATTCAAGATGTAAAATGGATAATTTTTATTATATTAAATTAAAAAGGTTTTACACAAACAAAACCAATGCAGCCAAGATTAGAAGGAAAGCAGGAAGCTGAGAAACAATTTTTATAGCAAATGTCTCTGATAAAGGCCTCATTTCTCAAATATATAGAGAACTGAATTAAATTTATAAGAATACAAGTCATTCCCCAATTGATAAATGGTCAAAGGATATGAACAGGCAGTTTTCAGATAAAGGAATCAAAGCTATTTATTCTCATATAAAAATGCTCTAAATCACTATTGATTAGAGAAATGCAAATTAAAATTTCGAGGCACCATATCATACCTATCAGATTGACTAATATGACAGAAAAAGAAAATGATAAATATTGGTGGGGATATAGGAAAATTGGGACACGAATGCACTGTTGGTAGAGTTGTGAACCAATCCAACCATTCTGAAGAGCAATTTGAAACTATGCCCAAAGAGAGAATAAACTGTGCATACCCTTTGATCCAGCAATATCACTACTAGGTCTGTATCCTATAGAGATTTTTTAAAGTCTGGGGGGAGGGGGAGAGGGGGAGAGAAAGGACCTATTGGTAGAATTGAAAATAAAGGGATGTCCATCAATTGGGAAATGACTGAACAAGTTGTAGTATATGATTGTTATGGAATAATATTTTGCTATAAAAATGATGAGTTTTCTGATGCTATCAGAAAAATCTGGGAAGACATTTACATAAACTGATGCAAAGTAAAGTTATCAACACCAAGAGAACATTGTTCACAGTAATAACAATATTGTAAGATGATCACTTGTGAATGACTGAGCTATTCTCTTTTTTTTTTCTGCTTTTTGGAGGGCAATTGGGGTTAAGTGACTTGCGCAAGGTCACACTTTTTTGTGTTAAGTGTCTGAGGCCGGATTTGAACTCAGGTACTCCTTACTCCCAGACCAGTGCTCTATTTACTTCACCACCTACCCACCCCTCGACTGAGCTATTCTCAACAATACAATGATACAAGATAATTGTAAAGGACTAGTGATGAAAAATACTATCCGTATCCAGAGAAAGAATTGTCTGAATGTATTTTGAAACATACTATTTTTCACTTTATATTTGGTTGGGATTTTTGTCTTTTTTCACAATATGACTGATAAAGAAATATGTTTTGCAAGATTGTACATGTATAACCTATATCAAACTCTGCTTACCATCTCAGGGAGGGAAAAAGGAGGGAGAGAATTTAAAATTCAAAAATTTTTTTTTTTAAAATGTTTAAAATTGTCCACATATAATTGGCAAAACTAAAATATTATTTTTCAAAAAAGAATTTACTTGCCTACCATCAAACCAAAGATGGAAAAAAGCACCAATAATATCTCACTCAATTCTCAAAACAACCCTGGGAGGTAGGTGTTGTTATTATTCCTATCTTACAGCTGGGGAAACTGAGGAAAGAAACTATGAAGTGACTTGCCCAGGGTCCTACAGCTAGTTGAGTATCTGAAGCTAGATTTCAATTCAGATTTTCCTGACTCTAGGCCAAGTACTTGATCCCCTTCACCACCTAGCTAGTCAAGAAGACCTGAGTTCAAATCCTGCCCCTGACATTTGATTTACTTATCTATAATATGAAGATACGGATATCACCAACCTCAATGTTTTGTTGCAAAAATCAAATGAGATAAGATGAGTAAATTGCTTTGAAAATCTAAAGATGCTATCTAAAAGATAGCTATTATTGTTTTTGTTAATTATTATTATTATTATTATTTCTGTCTATTTACCAGTTATTTCACTCAAAATCTTGGTGTTTTCTTTGACCCTTCCCTTCCCCTTACTTCTCATATCCAGTCAGATGCCAAGCCCTTTGGATTCCACCTCTATAAACATCTGTCTCAATTATTCCTTCCTTTCTATTCAGATGACATAGTGAATGGCATGCTAGCCCTGGATTCAGGAAGACAAATATTGCCACAGATATTTATTAGCTGTGTGACCCCGGGTAAGTCAATCAACCTCAGTTTCTTCATCTTTAAAATGGGGATAAAAATAGCACCTACCTCTCAGTATTGAGAGGACCAAATGAGATAGCATGTGTAAAGTGCTTTGCAAAGCTTAAAGCACTATAAAAACGTGAGCTATTATTATTATTCTAGGATAGACCTGCTTTTCCATCTTCCACTCTTGTAATAGCTTCCTTATGTGTCTTCCTACCTCTGTTCTCCACCCCACATCAACCCTGCATCAAAAAGCATCGCCACCCTTCAATCCATCTTGCCATATTGCTGCTAGAATAAAATTTTCTAATGTTTCGATCTGGTCATATCACACCTCTATTCAAAATGGCTCCTTGTCACCTACTGAGCCAACTCCATATTTGTCTGCTGGTCATTCAAGTCCTTCCACCACCTAGCAGTGGACACCCTCCCAATGTTCTCTCACATTATTGCTCTTTCCAGAGTCAAAATGGACAACCCTTTGCCCCCTAAATATGCCCTGTGTTTCCCACTTCCTAACATTTGCTCATACTCTTCTTTATTCCGGCAATGTCTTTCCCTTCTCCCCTTCCACCCTCCTTTCATCTCCCTTTTGTATTGTCTCCCCCCCCCCCCCCCCCATTAGGATGTAAGCTCCATGAGAGAGGAGGAGCCTTCTTTTCTTTTTTTTTTTTTTGCTTATACTTGTGTCCCCAGACCTTAGCACGGGACCTAAGTAAAAGCTTAATAAAAGCTTCTTGCTTACCTCCTTAAATTCAAATCCATCTTTTAAAGCCTAAAATAGATGGCCCTCCTAGGAAGACTTTCATGACCTCTTGCCAGGGATGACCTTCCTTCTTAGAGTTCATAACTCTCTATGAAGAACTTATGTAATATTTTGAGTTATGGTCATCTATGTTTATGTCTTATCTCTTTTTCTTTTTTTGGAGGGGAAAAGGCAAGGCAATTGGGGTTAGGTAACTTGTCACACTTGTGTCTGTCTTATCTCTTTACTTGGCTCAAAACTCCACAAGAAAAGAAACCAGAGTTATCTAAATGTTTATCTGGCTCAAAGACATGATCTACTTAATGAAGGTGCTCCATAAATATTTGATAAATAAGCAGATAATTAAATCCAAGTCCAATGCATTGTTGAAGACCTAACTCAGATGCTGCAACCTCAAAAAAGCCTTCTTCTATGCCCTCGGATCAGAAGTGACCTTTCCACCTCTAAATTCCCTCAGCATTTTATTGACACCTTTATGGGTCTTGCATTATAGTTATTTATGGGCTTGTCTTATCCCATTTACTGGACTAAGCTCCTTGAAGGCAGTAACTATGTCATTTTGGCATTTTGTTGTTGATTCATGACCCCATTTGGGGTTTTCTTGGCAGAGATACTGGAGTGGTTTGGCATTTCCTTCTCTAGCTCTTTTTACAGATGAGAAAACTGAGGTAAACAGGGTTATTTGCCCAGGGTCACTCAGCTAGTAAGTGTGTGAAGCCAGATTTGAACTCAAGAAGATGAGGTTTCCTAATTCTAGGGCTAGCACTCTGTCTGCTACCACCACCTAGCTGCCCCGTGTCATCTTTTTTTTTTTTTAAGCAATCGGGGTTAAGTAACTTGCTCAAGGTTACACGGCCAGGTGTTTCTGTGTGGGTGCAAACAAAGTGTCTGAGCCCGGGATTCGATCTCCAGGTCATTCCAACACTGGCGCAGATGCTCTTACTCGCTGTGCTACCTGGCCGCCCCTCCTCCCCCCATGTCATCTTGGTAAGAGCCCAGGACAGTGCCCTAGATACACTGTACGTGATCAAACTTTGTTGAATTTTTAACAAAGCAGCCCAATACAACGAGAAGAGCACTGAGTAATAGTAATTAGGGGAATTGCCTACACATGATGTCACTTCCTCCCGCTCAGCCTCAGTATCCTGCGCTGTCAAATGAAGGGATTGGTCTAGATGAGGACTAAGGGTCATTCCAACTAGGAGGTATAAATTATACACACACGCGCGCGCGCACTTACGCACATGCACACGCAAACACACATGCACACACACACACAATCCAGAATGACCCATGACTCTTGGAATGTTTTCCATCAGTAGATTTTTGTTCTATTCCATAACTAAAGAGCTCCACCCACAGGACAAAGTGTAGGATGACAGGTTGTTTTTGTTTTTTATTTTTGTGCTGCTTGTTTTATGGATGACCCAAAGACACACATTCAAAGACCTCTCCTGTGACTTACCATTCCAGTCACTGTGACTAGCTAACCACACCCCTCTTGTCTGCTCTGAGATATTTCCCTGTCTGGAAAGGGAGGATTATTGTAGTTATTCAATCAGTTCAGTTGTACCTGATTCTTCATGATATCATTTGAAGTTTTTCCTGTAGTATTTTGCCATTTCCTTCTCCAGTTCATCTTACAGGTGAGGAAACTGAGGCAAACAGGGTAAAGTGACTTGCCCAGGGTCACACAGCCACTAAGTGTCTAAGACTGGATTTGAATACAGGTCCTCCTCATTTCAGGGCTGTCACTCTATCACTGCAACACCTAGCTGCAAACAGGGCCTTTCCAGGATAAATCAGGACAACAAACAGATGGGAAAAGTGTTAAACAAATAAAGGAAACCATCATCATCATCTTTAATGTAACAGGGGCAGACCCTTACTAAAGAACATATTCTCATGAAGGCATAGCCCCTCTACATTGGATGATAATGACAATGATAATGTTGGGGAAGTGTGAAATAGTAAAGAAAAAACTGATCATGAAACCAGGAGACCTGGGTTAGAGTCCTGCCTCTGCTACTGTCTAGCTGTGTGACCCTGGGCAAGTCACTTAACCTCAGTACTCTAGGCAGTTCTTGAAAACTAGAAATTGCAAGGAAGGTGCTGGCTTCCATAGGGGGTGGGGGAGGGGAAGGAGAAGGAATAAACATTTATTTAGTGCCTACTATTTGCCAGGCACTGAGCTAAGCACTTCACAAATATTATCTCATTTGATCCTCACAATGACCCTGACAAGCTGATGCTATCATTATCCCCATTTTATAGTTTAGAAAACTGAGACAGACAGAAGTCAAGTGACTTGCCCAGGGTCACAAAGCTGAATTTAAACTCAGGTCTTTCTGATTCCAGGCCCAGGGCACCTAGCTGCAATGAAAGAAATCAGTTTTTGTCCCTATCCCTAATTATGATGATAATATTAGTTTAATGGATATGACCTTGATTGGCTAATAAGCCCAGCCGTTATGAGCATGCATTCTGTGTATGGTTGATGATGCAGAGGCATTCTGTCACTGGGCCTGGTCCACTATTCCTGGGTAACGAAGTGAACTTTTGTCTGATTGCTGAACCAAACATGAATGTGTATTCAAAAGGCATTAACTCAGCCAAAGCTGGAGGTGGGGTGAATGGTCTTCCTCTTTCTTGTCTGGCTGCATTTGAATGAGAGAGACATACTATAAATTTCTGGGAAGAGGAAAAACCTTGGGCTCCCCCTACCTAGAACTGATATGTAGACAGTGATTAAGGAAGGAACACAGAAAAGTGGGATAACCTTGAAGAGTTATATGTTGAATTTATTATATACTGTTTTTGACTTTGTGTGTCTTCTGTCCTACCTGTAGTGAAGAAGTATTGGAGACATCTACAACCTAGTCAAAGGTCAGAATGATGAGCCACCAGAGGTCTGTAAACTGGGGTTCATGCTGGGATGCCCAGGAGATGCGGCAGCTAAGACCCTAAGAGTGACTGAACTGAGAGAGGTAACACTCAGACGCATTCAGAGGTGGTGCCATATTTGGAAGCAAACTTGGTGGGAAAAGTGCTTTGTGCCATTTTTATTTCATATTCACAACAACCCTGACAAGTCTGCTGTTCTTTAAGTGAAAGCCAGCTCTTCCCAGAAACTGAAGTGATGGATAGAAGAGTGTCACACCCACCCACCTCCCCAGTTCAAGGGAAAATGTTTTGTAGCCTCTGTTCTTGCTGTATCGGTTCAGCAAACATCCTTTTATCAAAGATAATTGATTGATTGGTTAAATCAAAGTAGAGCATTTATCACCAGAAGCTAACATCGGAGAGAACACACCAGAATGGGAGTTCAAGTCTACAGCACTGAAGACACCCCCTGATCCTTCAGAGTTTCCTTAGAACTCAACTCTGAGGGAAGAAGCTAACCTTGCTCTGGGGACCTGATTCATCACTGTAAGTGTGAGGATTCCCAGAGTTTACAATGACTATATTAGTTATATCCAGTAGTCTGACTGAAGAGAGTCTATGCACACCATGATCCAGTAAGATTAGAATTTTGAGAGACCCAAAAAGCAATGGGTCCAAGCAGAACATGTTCCCAGTATCTATTCAACATGCTGGGGACCTTCCTTAAGTCCTTTTTACACTTCATGGGTACTTAGACTACCAGCACAAGAAGGCCTTTATTCTCCTGACCACTATAGGACTAACCATACCACTTCCTTTTCCTTCTTTCTTCCTTTCTTCTTTTCTTTCTTTCTTTATCACTTTTTACTTCCTTCTTTCCTTTATTTCTTCCTCTTTTTTGTAGTGTTTCAAGTTTCTTGACCAAGCAGTACAAGTAATAAAATATTTATTTTAAAAAGATGGATTTTTGTGCCAGGAAGCAACTAGGGATCGGGGTTTTTTTTTATTTAGTTTTTTTTTTTAATTCTGAACTTAATAGATACTGAAGAGAATGAGCAATATCATATACAATGTAGAACAAGACAATAGGATAGTTCATAAAACTACAAACCTTTATTATGTTTTCTTTTCCTTTAAAGTATATAATAAATTCAACATATAACTTTCAAAGCTATCCCACTTTTCTGTGTTCCTTCTGGCCTCTCTTCTCATTTTTTTTGTTGGGGGGGAATATTCTATCTTTAGCTCCCCCTCTGTAAAAAGAGGGGGGAATTCATCCAGTGGTCATGCTGCATTTGGGTATGTACTTGGTGAGACCAAAACTAAACTGTTTTAAGCCTACTCTCCAAGAGGCCAAAGTGGAATAGGAGGGAGAGATATTCCTCCCTTTCTGAGCTATTAGAGGGGAGAAAATGTTTGTTCTTGCTATATATTTGAAGTAAATATCTTTCTGTAAAAGCTAATTGATGGCATATATTTAAATGGAGTGCTAACCACAGACTTCTAACAAGCAGAGTAATGCCATACATATTACTAGGAGAGTAGGTGCTAGATTTGGGGAAGAATGCTCTAATACCAAGTTATTACTATGCTACTCCAGTAGATATTTATCTTTGCTCTAAGATAACTATGTTCTTTGGCTAACTACTGAATGGTAAATGCATTGGTGGGGAGTTTAAAGTACCTTGAAACTGGGGTAATCATTCCTTGGTGAGCACAAATCACAAATCTGAGTCAAGGGGATAGCCCTAAGCCCTTATTAAACATCTACTATGTGTCAAACACTATGCTATGCATTAGAGATAAAAAAATAAAGAAACAGTCCCTGCCCTCAGAGCCCACATTCCATAGGGAGAAATCACACAGGTAGTTTTGAGTTTGAGAAGAAGGTTATTTCCTCAATGGTGAACTCTCAGAGAAAAGGAACCTGCAATGTATGCTCCATCCAATGGGGGACCAAGAGATCTGGACCTTAAACACCCATTCCCCAGCCCCAATCCCTTTCTACTCAGGAGTCTATATGCTCTGACCCACAGATGAAGTCCGGACCAAGTTCAGAGAATCATCCCTTAAAAGAATGTTAAAAGAAGAAAAAAATGTTCCATGAAACTATCCAAAATACCAAAAAAGTCTGACATCATATACAGTATTCCATACCCATGGTCCCACCACAACCTCCTGTGCAAAGAAGTGAGAGAAAATCCAAGCTTGGTTATACATTCTTAGCATTCCCTTGTCGCTCCTTTTTTTTTTTTTTATTTGGAGGGGGGAAGGCAGGGCAATTGGGGCTAAGTGACTTGCCCAAGGTCACCTGGCTAGTAAGTGTTAACTGTCTGAGGCCGGATTTGAACTCAGGTCCTCCTGACTCCAGGGCTGGTGCTCTATTCACTGCACCACCTAGCTGTCCCATCGCTCCCTTTTTAAAGGTTCACTAAGTCATTGGCTCTTCTCTCTCAGTGGCCAAAAAGGAAATGATTTCATCATGCCCAAAGTTCTCAGGAGCTAGCATACATGGCTGGTCAGATGCAAGGAGGGCAGCTCTGTGTATCCTCTGCTCACCCCAAACTTACATCTCTCTCAATAGAATGTAAGCTTCTTGAGGACAGGCATTGTTTCACTTTTGTCTATATCTTTACACAAAATAGGGATTAAACACATGTTTATTGATTTATTAAGAGGCAGAATACTGCTTTTGTTGTTGAGTCATGTTAGACACTTCATGATCCCACTTGGGGTTTTCTTGGCAAAGATACTGGAGTGGTTTACCATTTCCTTCTCTAGATCATTTTACAGTTGAAGAAACAGAGGCAAAGTGATATTTGGCCAGAGTCACATACCTGGTAAGTGTCTGAGGTCAGATCTGAATTCAGGTCTTCCTGATTCCAGCCCTGGCACTCTATCTACTGTGCCATCTAGCTGCCTGAGAATACTACTACTACTACTACTACTACTACTACCACCACCACCACCACCACCACCACCACCACCACCACCACTACCACACCATTTACATAACAGTTTATGCTAGGCACTATGCTAAGCTCTTTACAAATATTATCTCATTTGATCCTCACAACAACCTTGTAGAGTAGATGCTACTATTATTATTCCCATTTTACAGTTGTGGAAACTGAGGCAAACAGAGGTCACACAGTTAATAAGTGTCTGAGGCCAGATTTAAACTCAGATTTTCCTCACTCAATGCCCTACACTCTATCCTCTGTGCCACAAACTACAGAAATGAGAAGGAAGTGCATTTCAGTCTTGAGGAACAGCTTGACAAAAGCACAGACTCCTGGGTGAAGACAAGTCTTAAAGAGAATACTATTTTGCTTCACCTAGATTAGTGCTATTTCACTGTAAAATAATAATAATTCATAAAACACTGGGAAATTTTTTATTTTCTGTGCCTTCTAGTGAACTATGTTACTATAAAGATTCAGTCAGTTATAGAAAATAATTCCCAAAAGCCTGCTCCTTCTCATATGTTCATCAAGCATATCTATCTGAATCATTCTTATGAAGATTTTATAAAGATGAGAGAGTAGGCATATGGGCTGGTAGTTATTAATGTTTTCTCCATCGCGTTTAGGGGATAATAATATTGTCCGTGATTTTTTTTCCATTTGTTTGATAACTTTCTCTACCTGAACCATCTTATCAAAGGAGCCCTGGATGCTTTCAGAATTGGTTTACCTCCAGTAGCACCTTGGCCTCTGTGGGCGTGGCTCCCATTGCTCTTCTCCACTTAATTGTCCTAATTGACATTTTCATTTTCACCTATACACACAGCAGATGAGATGTGTGAGTCTAAATCCCATGGTTCCACTACAACTGATGAGGAAAACTGATCATTGCCTACGTAGCACCCCTGCCAAGCAGACACATTGGCTCCATTTTCTACCAATTTATTGCTCCTCCTTTCATCTTTGAGTGTTATTCTGGGCCAGGCCTAGCTCAGGCCAGTCCAGTGATTCAGGTTTGGGATTGAAAGGCAATGCAATACTCACAGATCATAAAAGTATAATTAAGAACTTTATTTACAAAAAAGTTTAAAAGGATACAATTCCTAGTTAATAAAATAAAGCACTACTTCCTTCTTCCTCCATATTCTTCATGCAAAAGCAACACTAGGTCAGAAAGGCATCTCTGAAGGATGGGGGAAATTCTGCCAAACCTCTGGAGCACGGATTCCATAGAGGATGGGCTTTTTATGCCCCTATCCCTCCAGGAAGAATGGCCTCTTTGTCTCCTTAAAAGAAAACCACCACAGCCTGTATAAAATAAATACTATCCTGCCACATATTCTTTCAGTATGAACCAACTTATTTGGGGTCGCTCATGAAACTTTCTATAAACTTAGGAATTCTTATCCATAATGACCAACCACAATTCCAGAGAACTCATGATGAAATATGCTACCCACCTCCAAATAGAGAGGTTAAGGACTCAGGGTGCAGACTGAGGCATGGGTTGGATTTCAGATTTTTGTTTTGTTTTGTTTTAACATGACCAATATGGACATTTGTTTTGCTTGGCTATCTATGTTTGTAAAAGATTTTGTTTTTCTAATTTCCTCAGTGGGAAATGGAAGGGAGAGAATTTGGATCTGAAAATTAAACAAAATTGAATTTTTAAATTTTTTAATAAAATTGTTTTTCCTTCCACTGATTCTTGCCATTTTATGGAGTCATTCAGTTCCTTATCTTCAACCTTCCTCCTTAAAAGTATTTTACAAATGAATCCTATACTGTAAACCAGTGTTATCCTTGGCTGTCATGTCTCTCTCCTTGGTCTTGTGGGGGTAGAGAGGGCAGAGGGGAGTCTAGAATGGTATCCCAGCAGCTAAAGAGACCCATTTTGCCAAGTGGATAGTAACCGGATGGAACAGCTCAAGAAATTCATGACTGCTGAAGGGTCACCCAGGCATGGGGACTTGGTGATGCAAGAAGTAGAGTGTTAGACTTGAAGTCAGGAAGAAGCCAGAAAGACACTAGCTCTGTGACCCTGGGCAAGTCACTTAACCCTTGTCTGCTTGAGTTTTCCTTATCTTTACCAAAATCAGAATAATAATAGTACCTACCTCCCAAGGTTGTTATGAGGATCAAGAGAGATAATAATTACAAAGTACTTAGCACAGTGCCTTTGTGGTACATAGTTCATTATATAAATGATGATTGTTTTTATTATTATTACTTTTAATTATTACATGCTTACTCCAGGTAAGACAATTAGGAGGCATGGTGGATAGAGCTCCAGACTTGGCAGCAGGACATCCTGAGTTTGAAACTCACTATCCTCAGAAACTCATTAGATGTGTGGCCCAGTACAATTCATTTACCCTCTCTCTGCCTCAGTTTTCTTATCTGTAAAATAGGGATAACAATAGCTCTTCCCTCCCATGGTTGCTGTGAGGATCAAATGAGAGGATATTTATAAAGCATTTTGCAAACTTTAAGATGCTAACTATTCTCATTGTCATCATCGCAGCAGGAAGAACTCACAGAGTATCCACAATTAAATAATTATTTATAGATGAAATAGGAGTTCCTACCCTTTTTGTGTCAAGGACCCCTTGGGCAGCCTAGTTAAGCCTATGGACCCCTTCTCAGGATAATGTTTTTAAATGAATAAAACAAAACACATAAGATTATGAAGAAAGCCAATTATATTCAAGTACAGCTATCAGAATTTTTTTAAGCAGGTTCATGGACCCCAAGTTAAGAACCTCTGGCCTAAAAACTATGTCTCCTAGCATATTCTGCCTCATTTTTAACCACTCTATCACTATCAACATGAGAGCCTTAGTGGGACTTCCAAGGAATGAGGGTCATTTTTGTTTGTTTCATGGATTGCCACAGCCAAAGAATGCATCTATTGTCCAGTCTCTTCATAATTGGCATGTTTAGTTCTTGGACATCAGGCTTAGTCTGTCTCTGGGACCACACCTCATGACTTTCCAGTCTAGTAGAACCTTCCAGATCTTATGTTCCACTGGTATAGACTTTGAGAACCCAGATCAATGTCACATAATTAAGAGACATGGGTATGACTCTGTAGAAATGATAAGAGAAGGTCCAAAACAGTCTGCCCTCCTGCTCTTCCTTTCTTGACCCTATCTTAACCACTTTGATGGATCTGAGATATCACTGATATGGGCACTTCCTCTGATGTTGCAGATCACAAGCCATCCATGCTGCCCATCTTATGACACTCCCTACATCCATCACAGCATATCTTTGTACTTGGTACTTGAACTCTTCCTTCTTGGTCAATTGAAGTATTTTTCCTTTTACCTGGAAGCTCTGGATTTGTAATATATTATTCTTGGGTATTTCCAATTTAAGATAGACTCAAAAGATTATTGGTGGGTACTTTCTATTTTTACTTTATTCTCTGCTTCTAATAAACCTAAATAGTTTTATTTTATGATTTTGTGAAATATAGTACTTGAGGTTTTTTTGTTTGTTTATCATGTTTTTTTTTTTCAGGGAGTTTGATGATACTTAAATGACCTCTCCTCAACCTGTTTTCCAGATCAAGTCATTTGATAGTAGATGTCTTACATGCTCTTCTATTTTTTATTAAATTTTTTATCTTTGTTCTAATATGTATTGTTTCCCCATGTAATCACTGAATTCTGTTTATTCAATTCTATTTTTCAGAGAACCTACTAATTAGGCAAGGTATTCTACCTTCTGATTAAGGATTTATTTTCCTTCCAAATTTTTCTTCAAGAGCTCTATTTTCATATTTTAACTCACTTTATTTCTTCTAGTCACACTTGGAAACTTTGTGATCAAGTCATTCCTTAACTGAGATTCTACTTGTATTTGTTATGGAGTGACTCTCTTCTCTGAACTAATCTCTTGGTCTTCTCTTAATCCATAAAGCTCTCCATTATGTTCAATATTTTCTTCTGTTTGCTCATATCAGTTGCTCTGTGCTAGGACCAGGCTTCTCCTCATCCAACATTCTTGGGTAGAATGGGCAGGCTCTGTAGTCTGGAAGCTGCTGGTGGTACTGCAGTTCTGGATGGATAGCCTGGGACCCAACCCTATCATTTATTGCATTTTCTAGCTTCTGGGTCCTCTCCTAATGGTCCAGTGAGGATTTTGGTTTTGGCCCTTTTCAGTCTTCTCTTTCTTGCTCAATCACCAGGTAAGAGTTGATTCCATTTATGAGGGAATTTTTACAGAAGTTGTTATGAAGGTAGAGATGACAAGACAACACAAACTGGATATGTGGAATGGGTGAGAGAGGCTGTGATAGTAATGGCATTTAAAGATTCCCCTGTATTGGCTAGGTTTTCAAATTGATTGTGTTAAAACCCAGAGCTTGTTAATCCCACCTGTGGGATGGACTTGTTGATGTGAAAAGAAAGTCCTGAACTGGGAGGAGCTGATGACGTAGATTTGGAGAGACAAGAGAGAGGCAGAAGAACTTTTTGGAAGCAGCACCCTCGTGGAGGCAGAGAGAGACTGAGAGGATTGCTGAGTGCCACTTTGAATCGCCCTGGACTTTTGAGACCTGCCCCCGGAGCTGCCAAGGACTGAGGAGACATGGCTGTTTTGCTGGTACTTTGTCTGTCTGTTTTGATGTTGTTTTGCCAGATTTGTCCACTGGTGAAAGACAGTCCTGTTGTTGAAGAAGTCCTGGAACCTGGCTTTTGGTTAAGAAGCCCTGAGACTGTCCTGCAGACAGAGAGTGAATACTGTCCACTGGTGAAGGACAGTGCTGTTGTTGCAGGGGTCTGGGAACCTTTCTGTTGGTGGAGAAGCCCTGAAGAAGGATTTTCTTGTTGTATGTTTACAGAAATCCTGGGAGAGTGTTTTGCTAATGTTTTCAGGGGTTCTAGGACTGTTCTACAGACAGAGAATGAATTAATGAAGGGACTGGCAATGTATCTTGTGGCCTTGCTAAGCCTTGTCTCCCCAGAAACTAAGATTGCTGAGAACTTGCCTGTGTCAAGGTGAAGAAAAGACCTCCATTTGGGTATTAAGTGCTGTGCTTAAACTTGATGTAACTCTGGGGTAGATTCAATTGTGATCCAGGGGTGGGGAACTTTTGACCTTTTTGTGTTCTATGGTTGAACAAATGAATGTACTTTACTTATGTTTGGAAACTAATCTCCATTTGAGAAGAGGGGCTTTGTGGTGGACTAAATGAAGGTACAGCCTAGGGGTGGAGTAGTATTTAGAACAGGGACTTTGTAATTGATTGAATGATTGGAAGGTCCTGGGGTGGGGTAGTCCTTGGAGATTATTTAATCACACTTAGTAAATGCTGTATTTTGAATGATGTCATGTTTTGATCTTCTCTGTTCTTGGTTGGTCACTGGATAAAATGGAGAGCATCTATGCTGGTATTCTGAACCTTGGGAAGTTGCCTTTCCTTGGTGTTACAGTACAGAGGCAAGTCATGAATAATGTTGAGGTTGCATGCCAGGATAACTAATCATACCAAATGCACACTGCATTGATGTGTCTAAGGACCAGCTTGCTTAAGTATAAGGAGTTGGATCTGAATTTGGCCCTGGTGACTTGTGAAGCCTTCTTCTTTTTCTACAGTGATCACGACAGAAAGACAGAAAAGGAAGGAGAAGGTATGGTCATGCCCAAGACAGTAACAGAGAAGTTTTAAAAGAAGAAGGCCTGGGTGGGGAGAGACACATAATGAGTTTTGTTTTGGATATGCTGAGTTTGAAACGCTTATGAGACATCAAGTCTGAGATGTCCAAAAAACAACTGAGAGAGGTTAGGGCTAGATATATAGATTTGGGAATCATCAGCATAGGAGATAATTGACCTCATGGGAGCTGATGAGACAATGAGAAAAAAAGAAGAGAAATTTTAGGGGACACCCACAATTAGACTACATGGCCTGGATTGAGATCAAGCAAGAGAGACTGAGGAGTGCTCAGACAGCTATTAGGAGAGCCAAGAATGGGCAGTATCACAAAAACCAAGAGAGGAGAGAGTATCCAGGAGAAGAAAGATCTATAGTATCAAAGGCTACAAAGAGGTCAAAAGGGATGAACATGGAGAAAAAGATATTGAATTTTGCAGTAAAAGATCATTGGTGACTTTGGATGGATCAATTTCAGTTGAACTAAGAGGTCAGAAGCCAGATTTCATAAAGGTTAGAACGGAGTGAGAGACAAGGAAGTAGAGGCATTCACTGAAACAACTTTCTCAAGGAATTTAGCAGAGAAGGGGGAAGAGAAATATAGGATAATAGCTAACAGGGGTGGTAGGAGCAAGTGAAAGGTTTTTTAAGAATGAGAGAGTCAAATATGGAAGTTTTTCACATGATTGCACATGTATAACCTGTATCAGATTGCTTGCTGTCTCAAGGATGGGGAGGAGAGGGAGGGATAATTTGGAACTCAAAATTAAAAAAAAACCAATGAATGCTAAAAAATTTTCTATATGTAATTGGGGCAAATATTATTTTTAAAATTTCAAAAATAAAAAAATGAATGGGAAAATCACGAGCACATCTGGAGGCTTCAGGGAAGGAGTTAATAAATATAGAAAGATTAAAGATTAGATAGACAGTAGGAATGATAGAGGCAATTTGCTAGAGAAGACAGGATGGGATAGGATGAGTTTGCCTGGGTGAAGAGAAGAAAAACCTTTTCATGAGAGTCAGGGGTGAAGGAGAAAATGGAGGGAGATGCCTGAGAGATGCGAGATGAGGAGGAGAGAAGAAAGGAGCTCCAGCTGTATGTCGTTGATTTTTTTTTCCAGAAAAGTATAAAGTGAGGTCCTCAGCGGAGAGGGGAGGGGGAAGGAGGTGCCTGGAAAGCTTGCTGAGTGATGGAAAAGGTCTGGAATAGCCAATCTGATGAACGGGAGAGTAAACTAATAAGGAAGATATAAAAGGATTTCCTTGTTACAATGAGAGTCCAATTGAGAGTCTGTATAATAAATCTGTAGTGGATCCAGTCAGCACAGTTTCAAGACTTTCTTCAGTTCTGTTCAGTAGCACCTGAATAGGAGGAAAGACTTATAGGAGTCAACCAACACTGTATTTTGGCAAGGTATGATTGCCAATAGGATAAGGGGCAAGGGATTTGAGTATAAAGGATGTTGTAGAGTTGAATTGATTCACCAAGGGGTTGAGACAGAGAAAGAAAGTCTAGACAATTCAAGGTTTGTAGCCTAGGGGGAAAAAAGAGAGGGATAGAAGGATTGGAGGTCACAGTGAGAACAAAGAACAAGGTTAAGGATTGAAAAGCAGAAGGAAAAATGAGGGGACAGCTAGAGGTGGTACAGTGGACCAAGCACTGACCCTAGAGTCAGGAGGACCTGAGTTCAAATCCAGCCTCAGGCACACACTAGCTGTGTGACCTTGGGCAAGGCACTTAATCTTGATTATGTCTGGTGGGGGGGGAAGGAAATATGAAATTATAAAAGGCTAAGATCAGATAAAGAAATTTCAGAGTTTGTGAATGTGGAAACAGAATATTTGTAGATTATGGAAAGAAGAGTATGCCCATATTTGTGCGAAGCTCAGATAGAGTGAAGGAGAAGTTCCTAGTAACTGAGTAGATTGAGGAACTGGGAAATTAAGGTATTTGATACATAATTATAAGTATCATTATATATATTGAAATCTAATGTGAGGGGGCAGCTAGGTGGCGCAGGGAATAGAGCACTGGCCCTGGAGTCAGGATCAAATCTGAGTTCAAATCTGGCCTCAGACACTTAACACTTACTAGCAGTGTGACCATAGGCAAGTCACTTAACCCCAATAGCCCTGCCCTCCCCCCTCCAAAAAAAAAGCAAAAAAGAAAGAAATCTAATGTGAGGGCAGGAGTTATAGCAATGACAGTGAACCAAGCACTGAATTCAATGAAGAAGGAAGGAGAATGTCCTAGGAGTCATGATAATAGCCACCAAGTGCTTAATGTCTCTGGACCTCAGTTTCTTCATCTGCAAAATGGAGATAAAATGACCTCTAAAGGTCTTTCCAATTCTAAAAATCTACAATTCTGATTCCATTAAATTGAGTAGAACTGGCTCTGGGATACCACTAGATGGCAGCCAGCAGGCAAGTTAGGGCAAGGCAGAATTCACAGGCCACGTGCTAGGGCAGGGTGTGCTATGGAAAGACCAATGTTTCCATCACTTCTTTCTCAGAGCTTGTTCAAAGCCAGAAAACCCATGCATTATGCCTAATACCTTTATTTCACACCTGTATGAGGCCCATGTAACTACTGCCTACCCAAGTGCTTGCTTTCTTGTTCAGTTAAATAACCATTCTCTTCTCCACCTAGAGCAAGAAGACCATGACCCAGTGAGCAGGGAAGAATGACAATCTAACTGATCATCAGCTTCTTGAGATGAAAAGTGCAGGTTGATTTATTTTTTTCTGTTTAATTTGTTTTTAATATCTCTAAAAATTAATTCTAATCTCTCTATAAAAGGATATTACAGTTGCAACAGATTTTTCATTTATTGATGATGAAACTCTAAAACACACTATATACTATCCCACAATAGAAAATACCTTTTTAAATTAAAAAAAAAAAAGATAGCACTCAATAGGGAAAATTTCCAACAGAAGGTCTTCTTTTCAAGATAATTGCATATCTATACCCAAAAGCTACATTAAAATGCTAATTTCTAAACAGACTCAGACTTTAAAAGTCATGATGAAAGTTAGCCAGGTTTTATCCAGAAATGTAATGTATATTTTACAACATGTTTCAGAGAAGATTTTTTCACAAAAGATAATTAATCAATCACTCAAAAAGCCTTTATTTATTTATTTTTCTTTTTTGGAGGTGGGGAGGAGGGAAGGCAGGACAATTGGGGTTAAGCGACTTGTCCAAGGTCACACAGCTAGTAAGTGTTAAGGTCTAAGACCAGATGTGAGCTCAGGTCCTCCTGATTCCAGGACTGGTACCCTATTCACTGCTCCACCTAGCCACCCCAACAAGCCTTTATTTAGCACTGCCAGGCACTGTGCTAAGAGCTAAAAGACAAACGCCATTTTAATGTTGTCCAATTAACAATGTGTGCCCAGAAGAACCCAGTGACCTGTTCTGTTTTACATAAGAACGCCCCTGCCAGCACCACAGATTGTTTTTGTCATTAATGACCATCAAGGTAGCAACATTGATGCCATTAATATACAAAGCCAAGCAAGAAGCTTTCCACAAATCCATTGGGTACCACTATGTTCTGTCTGGGCAATTCTTTTGACCAAATGCTTCAAATTATATTTTTAAAAATCTTTTTGTCTTTTTGCTTTATTTACATCTTTTTCAACTTTCTTCTAGTCAACTCACCCATGACCACTGTGACTAGAGTCTGACAGAGAATAAGACTATAGTCTACTACAGATGCTACAAGTTTCCAACCTTCTGGAATAGAAATTATAGCTGGGTGTTATGGATGGATGCTATCCATTACAGCTCAAGTATCTACACTATGTTTCTCTACAATAGGTCCAGAGCTATGCACAAAGTTCCAAGTATATGTTAAATCCCATACTTTGTAAGTGTCTTCATTGTCATGCTATAGGATAGGACCTCCTGGTTGCCATGTTATAGTGTGTTCTCAAAGCAGAAAAGTTGACTTTTTTAAAAAATCAGAGCTGACTTGATCCAATTTAATTCAGTTCAACAAACATTAATAAATCTCCTTATGTGCTTACTATACCCTGATTATATGCTAAAACATCCTAATCCCAGTCCCTCACCCTGGTGTGGAGGTAAAGGCTGTCCCATACAGAGCTAGAAGCTCTGTAAGGTTCTACCAGGCAGATATGGCTCTGAATAAAATCCAGGCAACAATCTTCATTTATTTCCTAAGGGCTGGCCTGGCTGACTATGGAGAGGCTCGTCACCGGTAGGCCTGCCATGGCCCACCATGTAACAATGAAAAATGCAAAATGGCCCTTCATGTTCTACATCCCCCTTCTATTTCTGAAGTGACAGGGAAGAGGCTGATTAGGAGATAATACAGTTTGGGTACTATTCATATTAACTTAACTTTTGATACTCAAAATGTGAGATTCTTGTCCCAGTGTGAAATGAGTGGGCATGCTACTGGAGGAACTGAATCCCATCAATCTTGACATGGTTGTCATAAAGGAAACCAGAAGACAAAAGGAAGTTACACTCATGTGAAAGGATAGCTCACACTCTCCCTTCTGCAGAAGCAAATAAATGAGTTGGCAGAACTTGCTTTATTCTGAGTCCAAAAGCCACAAGAAGCATCATTTCATGAAACCCTTGGTCATCTCATGTTAAAATGCTCATGGTGATTATAAGATCTAGACTTTAGGAGACAAAGCCAACCCCCTGATTTTATAGATGAAGAAACATAAGTGTAGGGAAGTTAAGTGATTTGTCTAAAGTTACCCAGCTAGTAAGTGGCTGAGGGAGGATTTTAATTCAAGGTTCTCTGACTCTAAGTCTAGGGAATCCAATGATCTGCACCAGGATTCAACTGTCCACTGAACCAGGTTATCTCAAATATTTTCTAAAAAGACCAACAAGGAGATAACTGTTGCAGAGGATGTAAAGGTAGAGAGTTGGTATGTAGAATCTGATAGAACCTTCCCAATTCAATGAACATACACCTCAGTATTCCATGATTTCAGTGCAAAGGCATGGGGGAAGATGGTAGAAAATATGTTGTGAAATATGGCTCAGGAGTAAAAAGTGTGAAAGGCCAAAAGCTTGAAGGTGCTACAAAAGCCTTATGCCAACAGGTCATGGATACTTTGTTCAAAAAGAGTAGGGAGGCACTAGATACCTTGAAGGACAGCCAGGTGGTTCAGCAGATAAAGGAAGACTCCTGAGTTCCAATCCAGCCTCAGACATGTACTAGCTGTGTGACCCTGGGCAAGTCACTTAACCCTATTTGCTTCAGCTTCCTCATCTGTAAAATAAGCTGGAGAAGGAAATGGCAAACCACTCCAGTATCTTTGCCAAGAAAACCCCAAATGGGGTCATGAAGAAATGAACACAACTGAACAACAGGCACATTGAATTTAGAAAAACTCACAGACTTTATTATTACTGAAAAAAGTGATCAAGAAAATAATAATCCAGGGCAGCTAGGTGGCACAGTAAATAGAGTGCCTGCCCTGGACTCAGGAGGATCTGAGTTCAAATCCAGCCTCAGATGCTTGATACACTTACTAGCTGTTTGACCTTGGGCAAGTCACTTAACTCCAATTGTCTTGCCTTCCCCCCTACTCCCCAAAAAAGAAAATAATAACCCATTTGTCTATTTCCCCCATCTCCAATGTTTATGTAAATAATCTTCACATGTATCTAGGACATCCTCGATGAAGTTATATGAAGGGAAGAGGCAGGTTCTCACAAAAACAAGCAAAGGGGCACAGTAGATCACTGGACCTGGAAGCAGGAAAGAGGGGTTTCCCAAAGATTCCAAGGTCCTCTGAATGCTTCTGTTTACAGATGAAATTGTTCTGACTGCATCAAGCCCCAGAACTTTGCAGAACCGCAGAAATGGGATGCATTATCACTCAAGAGAAGTCTACTCACTACCAATAGAGGAAAAACCAAATACATTTGGAATCACAGAATCACAGATCAGAGAACTGAGACAGCAAGACTGTTATCCAGTTATGCTAGGCTGCATGAACAGCCCATAGAGCTGGTCCCTCAGTGTGTGTGTGCATGTATGTGTGTATACACATGCACATATATGTATGTATATATGCACATATGTTTTCATTTATACAAACACTGAGGAGTCAACTATGTGTATGTGTATGTATATAATACATAGATGAATAACCCATAGAGTTAGTCCCTTGGTGTATGTGCATGTGTGTAAAGACATTCACATATATATATATTTATTTACTTATTTATACACACATGGAGGGATCAACTGTGCATTGTGTATATGTATATTAGATGAACAACCCACAAAGCTGATCCCTCAGTGTGTGTATATACACACATACATATTCATACATACATGTGTTCACATATATTTGCTACATGTATATCCACAAATATATGCATGTGTATGTATATACAAGATACATAGATTTATTTATTCATTTATACATACACTAAGGGATCAGCTCTGTGTGTCTCTGTATGTGTCTAGGATAGATATTGCCAAAGAATAGGGCTCAGAACTGATCAGGAGGAAAGGGAGCGAGATTGTCTTTGGGAAATTACAGTGTTTTGAATGACACCGATATTCCCCCTGAAAGGAAAAAACACACACACATCTGTTTAATAGCACAGGATCATAGATTTAGAGCTGAACCTTTGAGGCCAAGTTCAATCCCACCAATTTAGAGATAAGGCAGCTAAGGCCCAGATAGGTTAAATCACTTGCTCAGGGTCACACAACTAGCAAGTGTCAGGTCTTTTTTTACTCCCTGTCTGATGCTCTATCCACTTATAGCACATGCCAATACCCTTCCTGTGATGCTATGGGGCTGTGAATCATGGAATACCAGCCTCTGAAGACTAACAGTTGAGGATAACCCCAAGGAAAATAGAGAGATGCACAGTGGGTGTAAGTGGGTTGTGACATATTGCCAACAAAGAATTTCATTGGAGAAGTGTCATCAAGGATGTCATATGAGAGATATATGACTAGAAAAGGAGGTGGACCTGGCTATGTAGTATGAGAGAGCAGATGATCATTGCTGGACACCCCACACCTCCCAGTCATAGCCATACAGTGCTGAATAATCTAGATTAAGTCTCCAAACACACTTAGTGGACCTTCTATGGAAGCTTTACATGAAAACTAAGACAAAAGTCTCATGGGATGAGATGGCATGGAGGAGGTGCAATTCTATTCAACTCAACATTTATGAAATGCAAAGCACTGAGAAGACAGAGATAGAAATGAAAATATAGTCTCTTCCCTCAAGGAACTTATATTCTGTGAAGAAATACAAGTAAGTATACAAACATGTACAAAATCATTGGAGGAAGTGAGACCACTGACAACTAGGAAAATGTATGTATGTGTTCATTCATTTCAGAATTTTTGTGACCCCATTTGGTGTTTTCTTGGCAAAGATACTGGAGTAGTTTGCCATTTCCTTCTCCAGCTCATTTTTACAGATGAGGAAACTGAGGCAAACAGGGTGAAGTGACTTGCCCAGGGTCACACAATTAGTAAGTATCTGAGGTTGGATTTGAACTCAGGCAGATGAGTCTTCCTGACCCCAGGTCCAACACTGTTAACTATGGCACCACCTAGCTGTCCCGAGGCACTAAGGTCACAAAGACTTTTAAAAGGACCAAGTTTTCTGCCCTTGGGGATCTTACTGGAACTGAAAGGACAAAAAGGAATTCTAGTGGAGGAAAACAATAGGAGTACAGGTAGTTAGGATACAAGATGAAGAGGGATAGAAGCAAATGAGAAATCCAAGTACTTTCAGAAAAAATGTGAAAGGTAGAGAGCTTCAAGCTGGGAGAATAGGGAAAGACATTACATATGGGAGGTGCCTGGGCTGAGCCATGAAGGATTTTGAGGGAAAATGAAGGAGAGTCTTCTAGGGGACAGCCTATGGAAATGAACAGAGGCAAGAGATGAAAACCTATTTGGATTTATGAACAAATCTGATTTATCTGTGAGTGAATGACATAATGTATGGATCTGATGTTTCCAAACCTCCGAAACTCAGCTATGTCCCTATTTGTCAACAATTAGATTTTACTAGGAGAGGACCAGAGCCAGGGACAGTAGACATGAGTATCTGTGTGTCAGTAGATTACATCCTAGAACTGAACAAATAATTAGTGTCTCATTTGCTAGTTTGGGTTATGAGCACCTCTGTCCCATCCCAAAGCTGACAAGCATTGGTATAGATGAGGAAAAGTTTAGACTTTCAAAGGGTAGTCTGGAAGGATAACCCTTTTGAATCCATTTGTATTGTACAGTAATGTGCCCTGAAGTGTTTGCAGAAAAAAAAAGGATGAAACAAGGAGGAAGAGAAGGACCAAATCAGTTTGTTCCCCACTATGGCTCTCCCAGAAACAAGGATCAGGTGAAATTAGAAGGAAGACAGTTTGGAAAATGCCCCAAATGCATGGTAAATACCCCAGGGAGGGGGGTATTGAGAGAAGAAAGTGGGGATACAAGCATCAGCAAGCAGAGTCCTAGGACTAAATTGTGGGACTAAGGAGCTGAACTTAAAAGTCATTGAGGGGAGGCAGAGCCAAGATGGCAGAGAAAAGGCAAGGCCTAGCCTGAGGTCTTCCCAAAACCCCCGGAACAACTTTAAATAATGTCTCAAAACAAATTCTGGAGTGGCAGAACCCACAAAAGGACAGGGTGACAGAATTTTCCAGCCCAAGGAAACATAGAAGGTTGGTGGAAAGGTCTGTTGCACCAGAGTGAAAGTGGAGCTCAACCCAATACAGGCCATTCCAGTGCAGACTGGGCCCCAGCAAAACAGGAGCAAGCCTTGGCATTGAATGAATTAGCAGCAGCAGTGGCAGTGGCTGCTTCCAGAACTCTCAGCCCACAGAAAGTAAGGGAATTGTCAGAGGGACATTACAGGGCTGTCTTTGCTGGCACTGGGGACGGGACTCTGTTGCTTTGCCCACACTCAGGTCTGGGTTGCCATCCTGGGTGGTAGTTCCAGTATGAAGAGGAACACTAGCACACCAGAGCTTGCAGCCACAGTGGAGGAGAGACTCTTGTCACAGTTCCAGGACAGAAAAGACTGCTTTAGTTTTTTTTTTTAAACAGATCAGAACACAAGCCAAGAAAGTAGTAAACACACCTCTCCTTAGATCATACCCCCATAAAAGAACTGAGAACTTACAGGTCCCTAGAAGTATCTCTGAAAACAACTACACAAAACCACTAAAGATTGGGACAATACACACTCCACCCTGGAATAAAAGGCCCACTTTAGCAAAGAGTTAAACATCAAAAAATAGGCTGGAAAATTGAGCAAACAACAGAAAAAGCTTCTGACTATAGAAAGTTACTATGGAGACAAGGAAGAGCAAAACACACACTCAGAGGCAGACAACAAAGTCAAAACTCCTCAAAGAAAAATATGAATTGGTCTCAGGCCATAGAAGAGCTCAAAAAGGATTTTTAAAATCAAGTAAGAAGAAAAATTAAGAAGAGAAATGAGAGTAATGCAAGAAAATCATGAAAAAAGAGTAAATAGCTTAGTAAAGAAGGCACAAAAAATATGAACGAAAATAACATCTAAAATAAACAGCATAGTAAAAGAGTTACAAAAAATCCAATGAAGAAAAGAATGCCTTGAAAAGAAAAACTGACCAAATGGAAAAAAGATATGCAAAAAATTCATTTAAGAAAATAATTCCTTAAAAAGTAGAATTGGCCAAATGGAAAAAGAGGTACAAAAGCTCACTGAAGAAAATAATTTCTTAAAAATTAGAATTGGGCAAGTGGAAGCTAATGACTTTATGAGACATCAAGAAACAACACAACAAAATCAAAAGTATGAAGAAATAAAAGGACAGTGTGAAATATCTCATTGCAAAAACAACTAACCTGGAGAACAGATCCAGGAGAGATAATTTAAGAATTATTGGACTGACTGAAAGCCATGATAAAAAAAAAAAGAGCCTAGACATCATCTTTCAGGAAATTATCAAGGGAAACTGCTTTGATATTGAAGAACCAGAGGGTAAAATAGAAATTGAAAGAAACCATCACACACCTCCTGAAAGAGATATCCAAATGAAAACTCCCAGGAATATTATAGTCAAATTCCAGAGCTCCCTGGTCAAGAAGAAAATATTGCAAGCAATCAAAAAGAAACAATTCAAGTATTGTGTAGCCACAGTCAAGATAACATAAGATTTAGCAGCTCCTATATTAAAGGATTGGAGGGTTCAGAATATGATATTCCAGAGGGCAAAGGAGCTAGGGTTACAACCAAGAATCACCCACCCAGCAAAACTGAGTATAATCCTGGGGAGTGAAGTTGGGAAATGGACACTCAATGAAATAGAGGACTTTCAAACATTCCTAAAGAAAAGACCAGCATAAAAAGGTAAACAGGAAAGAGAAATCATACGGAATTCAATAAGGTTAAACTGTTTATATTTCCATAAGAGAAGGTGATACTTGTAACTCATAAGAACTTTCTTATTATTAGGGTGGTAAAAAGGAGTATATGTGAATATATGTGTGTATATGTGTATATATGTATGTATGTATATAGATAGAGGGCACAGGTGTGAGTTGAATATGATGGAGGGACATCTAAAAATAAAATTAAAGGGTGAGAAAGAGGAATGCACTGGGAGAAAGGGAAAGTGAGAGGTAGAATGGAGTAAATTATCTCACATAAAAGAGTCAAGAAAGAGCTTTTACTGTGGAAGGGAAGATGGGGGAGGTGGAAGGGAGCTCTTGAATCTTACTGTCATCAGAACTGACTCAAAGAGGAAATAATATACACACTTAGTTGAGTACAGTTGCCCTATAGGAAAATAGGAGGGGAAAGGGATAAAAGAAAGGAGGTAGGGCTGATAGAAAGAAGGGCAGATTGGGGGAGGTGATAGTCAGAAGCAAAACATTTTTGAAGAGGGACAAGGTGAAAGGAGGGAGAAAGAAAAGAATAAGCAGGGGGAAATAAGATGAAGGGAAATACAGTTCACAATCATAACTGTGAAAAAAATTTTGAAGAAGTTTCTCTGATAAAGGCTTTATTTCTCAAATATATAGGTAACTGAGTCAAATTTATAAAAAAAAAATAAGAGCCCTTTCCAATTGATAGATGGTCAAAAAATATGAACAGTCAGTTTTCAGATGAAGTAATCAAAGCTATCTATATCCACGTGAAAAAAAGTGCTCTAAATCACTATTGATTGAAGAAATGCAAATTAAAACAATTCTGAGGTAATAGCTTGCACCTATTAGATTGGTTAATAGGACATAAAAGGAAAATGATAAATGTTGGAGTGGATGTAGGAAAATTGACACTAATGTACTGTTGGTAAAATTGTGAACTGATCCAATCATTTTGAAGAGTTATTTGGATCTATGCTCAAAGGGCTATAAAACCATGCATACCCTTTGACCCAGCAATAATACTACTAGGTCTGTATCCCAAAAGAAATAAAAAGCAAAAAGGAAAAGGACCTATATGTACAAAAAATATTTATAGCAACTCTTTTCTGATGGCAAAGAATTGGAAATTGAGGGGATGTCCATCAATTGGGGAATGGCTGAACAAGTTGTGACATATGATTGTGATGGAATACTGTTGTGTTATAAGAAAACCTTGAAAGACTTACATGAACTGATGCAAAGTACAACCTAGAGAACATTGTACACAGTAACAGCAATATTGATAATGATCAATGTGAATTGATAACGAACTGTGAATGACTTAGCTATTCTCAGCAATACAAGGATTCAAGAAAACTCTGAAGGACTTATGATCAAAAAATGTCATCCAGCCCCAGAGAAAGGACTGATGGAGTCTAAATACAGATGAAAGCATACCATTTTAAACTTTCTTTATTTTTCCTGGGGTTTTTTTTTTTTTGGTCTATGTTTTCTTTTACAACATGACTAATGTGGAAATAAGTTTTGCATGACTACACATGACATGTATATATGTATATATAACTACTATAATCTATATTACAGATATATGAATTAATTAATCTATATTATAGATATATAAATAGCTCGCCTTCTCAATGAGGGGGTGGGGAGGGAGAGAATTTGGAAACCAACATTTTTTAAATGAATGTTAAAAATTGATTTTTGTAATTGGGGAAAAATAAAATACTAAATAAGTAATTTTTAAATGAGAAAAAAAAGTTATTGAGACCAAACCTCACCCCCTCGGTAGATCAATCTAACCAGGCAAAACTGTTTTACAGTTAAGGAAACTGAGGCACAGAGTGGTTAAGTGACTTTCCTGGGGACTCATAGTAAGTATCCATAATAGGGTTTAAACTCAGATCTTCCTGACTCTTAAGTCCAGTGTCCCGTCTTCTATGCCAAGGCTTCTTAAACTTTTTTCACTTTTGACCCCTTTTCATGTTTTGCCAGCCTTTGTTGGGGTTGCATGGCCTGAGGGCATGCACACTTGGGTTGTGATCCACAGCTTAAGAAGTGCTGATCTATGCTATGCTGGACTTCTGGCATGCAAAGAAATACAGAAACATCCTTTACATCACTGTGAAGTAGGTCAATCTGAGGCCACAAACAGGTAATATAGACCTTTTTTGGGCACACAGAGGCAATTTCTGTGATATTCTCTGTGTTTGGGAAAGGAGTAGAAGAGCAGGCAGAATAGAACTAAGGAGATCCTTTTGCCTATTTTTGTTCAGTCAAAGTACTCTTGAAGGCAGCTGGGTGGTCCAATGATAGAGTTCTAGATTTAGAATCAGGAAGACCTACATTCAAATGTGAAATCAGATACTTATTAGCTATGTGATCCTGGACAAGTCACTTAAACTCTATATGCTTCAGTTTCTTCAATTCATTTCACAAAATGAGGATAATAATAGCACCTGCCTCCCAGAATGGTTGTAAGGACCAAACAGGGGATAATATTTGTAAAGCATTTAGCGCAGTGCCTGACATATTTAGCGCAGTGCCTGACATATTTAGTGCAGTGCCTGACATAGTGCTTAATAAATGGTTGTTTCTACCTTCCTTCTATATATTCATTCATTCCAACCCTGGTGGAAAAACAATAGCAAAGTTGTAATGGAGTGTCTCCTATCCTATGTACTGGGGACATGGTTCAATGGAAAGAGCACTAGGCTTGGAGTGCGAGGATCGGGGTTTCAAATCCCAAGTGTGCCATCTGTGTGGCTTTGGACAAGTCACTTGACCCTTCTGGGCCAGAGTTTCCTAATCCCCTAATGACAGCGGACCACATGACCTCTAAAGTCTCTCCCAAATCTAAATCTCTGCTTCTATGATTCTCAAGAATCAACCTTCTAGGAACTTACAATGGCTTTGAAGAAAGTAGGCACACACGAACTCACACATACACACACAGAGGAATGAACACACACACTATGCTAAAAATGCAAGACAGCGTATGACAAGAACAGTGAGCAGTACCAACAATGAGCACTTACAAAGAGTTCAGAGAAGAAACAAATGGATCATTGTGGTTAATCCATGAAGGCTTCATGGGATTTGAGCTGAACCTTAGAAAACTGGATAAGAAAAAGCTAAGCAGAGAGAAAGAAGGGTTTCCTGAACAGGCAAGGTCTCTGGCCCATCTGGGGGGTCCCCTCCTTCCATTTCTAAGCCTGAAATGCACAGAGCTTCTCAGAAGATACCAGAGCCAGTGGCTATTGTTCCTCTGCATCTGGTCATTGATTCTCCAGAAAGTAAAAGTCAGTGTACCAAGTCTCTTAATGCTCATCAAAGGGGGCTCAGATTTCTCTGAAAACACACACACACACACACTCACACACACACACACACACACACACACCTCATCTTCCTGAGCTTCAGCAGAACCCAAGATAATGTGGTAAAAGAGAGATTTCCCGTCAGTGATGCCCACAGAGTTCCGGCAGGTTAGTGCCCTTACCAGGCAAAGGTTCCACCTCAGGGTCAAAGGTGACCAAGTGCTAATATTTAAATCTACTGATATGAATTCATGCTTTGTTTTACATGTCCATTTTATAAAACATCAAAATTCACCAAATTGATCTCCAACCCTAGTTGGTCCAAAACTGTTATTTTCAATCAGTCAGAGAGCTCCTAGTAGTAAAAAAAAAAAAAATCCTCCACTGATACTAATTATGTACCTTATCTATAACTTCCAATATTAGAGACTTGCCTAAGGCACTGAATGGCTAAGTGACTTGCCCACAGTTCCACCGTCAATACTTATCAGAGTTGGTCAGTCAATCTACAAGCATTGATTAAGCAACTGCTTTTTGCCAGGCACTGTGCTAAGGGATAAAATCAAAGTCAGGACTTGACCCCAGGTCTCTCTTGACTCCAAGGCTAGCCCCTTACCCACAATACCATACTGTGTCACTCATTCCTATATAATTTCCATTCATGAACCCAGCCCTGAGAGAGACAGAGTGGGTTGACCCAACCAGACAAAACTGTTGATCAGGCTTTGCCTCCAAATGTCCCACACCTGGGCAAAGCAAAAAAAAACAGCAGTCAGCAAAAACCTGTTCAGAGAGTAGGAGGTTGAGGTGCTGAGTGGGAGAAAGTGTGAAACTCACACCAAGCTTCTCCAAAGGGCAGCAGGCCTATGCCCAGAGAGAACCTGCCTTGTTGACTTCTTCCCAGGAAAGAAAATGGAATGAAGGGATGGAGAGTGATTGAGTCTATGGTCACTTGAGCCCTTGGCACTTTGGGTGTGTGCCCAGCTAGTTCTGGGGAGGGCCTCCTACCCTTCATAGAAGGGAAAGAAACTTGAGTGTTGTGGCTTGTTTTTAAAAAGAAACATGCTGCTGAGAGCCACAAAAACTGGGGGAGACTGGCAAAGCCTGGAATCCAGCTGCAGGACTGACTTAAAACCCATGGAACAGAAAGGCTGGGGAGAAGTTAGGGGGACTTGTAAGCATTGGGCATTGGGGAAAGGAGCACAAGGTTGCCTTCCCTAACTTGGCTTCCTCAAGGCCAAGAGGTATTTGATTCTTGGCCCAAAGTTCAACATTTTTATATTTTATCTAAGACATTACCTGATACATAAGGATGGAGGGGAAAGCATTTATTAAGTACCTATTAGGTGCCAAGTTTTGCAAATTTTATTTCATTTGTTGTTCAACACAAAACTAGGAGGTAGGTGCTATTATTATTCCCATTTTACAGTTAAGGAAACTGAGGCAGACAGAGGTTAAGTTGACTTGCCCAGTGTCAAAACTAGTGTCTGAGGCATGATTTGAATTCAGGTCTTCCTGACTTCAAGTCCAGTGCTCTATCCATTGTGTCTCAAACACCTAGGTGCTTACTGATTGACTGGTTGACTTATCTAGAGAATTTTTTCCTTTGGAAGCTCCTTGGGAGTAGGGAAAGTTTCGACCTTTGTATTTGTTTCCCCAACATGTAGCACAGTCCCTGGCACATAGTAGGTTCCTAATAAATGCTTATTAACTGACTGATAACCATAGTTCACTATAATTGGTTTCCTTAGTAATTCTGTACATTTTATTTTATTCATTTAAAAATATTCTTCTGAAAAGGGATCCATAGGCTTCGCCAGATTGTCCAAAGGGTCCATAGCACACAAAAGGTTAAGAGCCCCTTAGTCTGGAAGATTTATTCTTTTTGCCTCAGTAACCACCTTTTATCTCAGTTACTTTCTTCCCCTCAAAATTACTTCACATTTTACATTGTCTTTGGGCAGCTGGGTAGTGCAGTGGATAGAGTGCTGGACCTGGAATCAGGAAGGTCTGAGTCCAAATTCCACCTCAGACAATTACTAGCTGTGTGTCTCTGGGCAAGTCAATTAACTCTCACTGCCTCAGTTTCCTCATCTGTCCAGTGAACTGGAGCAGGAAATGGCAAATCACTCCAGTATCTTTGCCAAGAAACCTCCAAATGGGGTCATGAAGAGGACACAATTGAAAAACAAACTACTATGTGGTGGGTATTGTGCTAAATACTAGAGATTTATTGTTTTTCAATTGTGTGTGATTCTTCATGACACCATTTGGAGGTTTCTTGGTAAAGATACCAAGTGGTTTGCCATTTCCTCCTCCAGCTCATTTTACAGATGAGGAAACTGAGGCAAACAGGATTAAGTGACTTGCCAAGGGTCACACAGCTGGTAAGTATCTGAGGCCAGATTTGAAATTAGGAAGATGAGTTTTCCTGGCTTTCTATCCACTGTACTTCCTAGCTGTCCCACATATGCCAAGGATACAAAGACAAAGGGGGAATGGTCCTTGTCCTCAAGGAGTGTACATTGTAACAAGGAAAAGAAATAGGCATTCTTTAGAGTTTAATAATATTATATTGTATATACAAATATAATTATACATGATACATGTTGTATTATTATATAACATATATTGTATGTTATATGTATGTATGTGTTGTGTGAATATAATGTATTGGTGTATATGTATATATATATCATGTATAATTATATACAAAATATATAATTACATACAAAATAAATCCAGGGTAATTTTGGGAAGGTAAAAGGAAGGAAGAGGTTATTAACACACAGGGAGAAGTGAGATGAGGAAAGGCTTCACATAGAAAGGGGTATTTGAGACAAGTCTAGAAGGAAACTCAAGCCTGCTCAGATTATATGCAGAGTATTGTGTTCAGTTCTGTGGATCATGATTTAGGAAAAGCTTTAATAGAGGCTATCCAGAGGAGAAGACCTTGTGATGAAGGGCCTTGAACCCATGCCATATAAAGATTGGTTGGAGGAACTAGAAAAGTCTCACCTAAAGAAAAGATTTGGGAGGATCTGATAGCTACCATGGAGCATTTGGAGGGTCTTCATATGGAAGAGGAATTGGGCTTACTCGTTTTCCCTCAGACAGCAAAAGTAGGAGACACGAGTGAAAGTTACAAAGAGGCAAATTTAAACATCACTGTCAGGAAAATCTTCCCAACCATCAGAGTCATCCATAACGGGAATGGGCCACTTTGGGAGGCAATACACTTGCCCTTCCCAGAGGTCCTCAAGCATATTTCCACTTGTCCATCAGTGTCACAGGGATCCTTTTCAGTGCATGGGTTGAGCTAGATGACAGCTAAGGACACCTCCAAATGAAAATTTCCAGGATTTTATGATTCTGCAAGCTCCTTAAGAGCAGGAATTAATTTGTTTTTGTCATTGTGTTTCCAGTGGCTGGTGCACTATAGACCACAATGAATGTGTTTATGTTCAGTTGAATTGAATTGAATTGAATTGCTCCCCCTTGTTCTCCATAACCTGGATGTCCTAGCCCGGAGGAGAGAAAAGAAATTGGCTAGCCCAGTCTCCAGGGATGTCCAAGGAAGGCTCAGCCTGATGGACGTCTCAAGCAGAAGGCTGATATATGGCATAGAACTGGATTTGAGGAAGTTGGAGGAAAGGTAGGAAGTCTGCCTCTCAAACTGCTCCCTGCTCTGGGGCTTCAACATGGGACCCCCCTGGGGGCGGTGGCCAGCTGAGGATGGTACACATACTCCCTAAGGAGATGCCCATGGAGATTTTGTTGGATTGCACACTATATATGAGCCAATAGTGTGGTGTGGCAGCCAAAAAAGCCGAGAAGACAGTACAGAATCATAGAATTAGACGTCAAAGGGACCTCAGAAGCTATCTAGCTCCACCCCCTTCATTTTCAGATGAAGAAACTGAGGCACAGTGAAATTAATTGGCTTTCCCCAGGTTACCGAGGTCGTGAATATCAGCCAACCATTGCTCCCAACTCTACCTCCCCTCCAGACCAGGAGCACCATGCCCTGGGACAGCCCCAACATCTTCACTTGCCAAGCCAAGCAATTCTCAGAACTCAGTTGAGGTTTGTGGGCCTCCTTGGCCCCAGTCCCCAGCCCCTTTCTGAAGCCCTGGGGGGACAGGCCCATTCAGAAGACTGAGACAATTTGCTCCTTTTATTGGTTGTTTTGCTCTCAGATCAGAGTTTTGTGCTTTCGGAGTCTCTCTCTCTCTCTCTCTCTTTCTTTCTCAAGGCCCGGTAGCATCTGCTTTTGTGACTTGTTCGGGTGTGTTTTTGAAGTGGCTTTTTGTTATTTTGTCACAGTTCAACCCCATTCTCGGAGGCTGGGAAAACACTCTGCCTGTGCTCCGCTCCTCTCCTGACTGTTCATAGAAATGAAGCTTCAGGTTCCATGTCAACACCCTCTCTAGAGGCTCTGCCTCATACTTTGTTCCATTCTGGGGGCTAGGCTTGGGCAGGAAGACCCTGCTGACAGGCTGGCAACGGAGTAAATACTCTCTGGCACTCAAAACAAAACAAAAAAGATGTGTTCTGCAGAAAGCCTCACTCACTGTACTCAAGAAATCCAAGGCAACTGAGAAATCAGAAGAAACTTTCTAGGCACACAAGATTCATGGTACAGGCAGACCAGCTGTGCAGCCCAGACACAAGTCGTCCCCCTCCTCCAAGTCCACGGGCCTCACAATAAATCCACTCAGCTGCCAAGGTGATCTTGCTAACATGATTCTGGAAGAGAGAATAAGGCTGATACTTTGTGCAACTCTGCCTCACTTAATTCCAATTCACATGCAAGTCAAGACATTATCCCATGATGTCATTGGTTCTCTTTGAAAACAAAGGATGAACCCATATAAGCTAAAATACAAGTCTGACCAAGTCACATTCCACCCCCTATCCTTCTTACACTCAATAAACACCAGTGACTCCTTATTACCACCAGGATCAAACATAAAATCTTTTTAATATTCAAAATCCTTCACAGCCTGACTCCCTTCTCTATTTCAAGTCTGCCTCTATATACTCTAAAAATCCAGTTACACCAGCCTACTTGCTGGTCCTCACACAACACATTATCTTCTGACTCTTTTTTTATTGACTATCTCTCATGCCTAAAATTCTCTCTCTCCCTGTCTCAGTCTCCTGGCTTTCCTGGTTTCCATCAAGTCTCAGCTCAAATCCCACCTTCTATAAGAAATCTTTCCTTATCATTCTCCTTCACCTTCACTTTCTGAGATTATCTCCAATTTATTCTGTATATATCTTACGTATACATAATTCTTTGCATGTTGTATCCCTCAATACAACATGAGCTCCTTGAGGGCAGGGAATGTGTTTTTGCCTTTCTTGGTATCATCAGAGCATAACACAAGTGCTCGGCACACAGTAGGAACTTTATAAATATTTGTTATTGTTGGTTTGTGATGATGATGATGGTGATGATGGCAACAATGACAACAACAACAGGGCAAAAGTTATTTGCATTCTATTGAGAAGTTAACTGTCCAGCAAATCCATTTGGTTTCCATGGATCTTCCAGTTGGAGAGAAGAGGATGGAAGGAACAGATTGAGCATAAAATTGTGGTTAGAATCATAACTAAGATGAGGTGATGAGAGCTTTTCCCAGGTACCAGTATGGAAGAGGCACTACTTCCCTGCAGTGGCCTTCTGGTCCACCACCTTACTATTTCATAAGGCACAACCACCTTGATCCTTTGCTCTATCCCAGGTCACCACCCCAAGCATTCTGGCACCATGGCTCTCCACTCCTCATGCCCACCTTTCCCCACCATTGTTATGCCTCCTCTATACCCA
>NW_027187370.1:978984-1072051 GCF_028583685.1 Petaurus breviceps papuanus
GTGCTCTGATTTTACAAATGGAGGTGGGGAGGGGGTGGGGAAGGGAAAAGAATAAGTTATTTGCCAAGTACTTTGCTAAGCACTTTTTACAAATATTATTTTATTTGATCCTCACAAGTATATGCTGTTATTTTCTCCATTTTACAGTTGAGGAAACTGAATTAAATAGAGGTTAAGTGATTTGCCTAGTATCACCTAGCTAGTAAAGGTCTGAGGTTGGATTTGAACTCATCTTCCAGGTCCAGAGCTCTAGCTACTGCATGCACCACCAGTGGTCACTCTAATACTCTGCTTTCCCATTGCTCCTTCCAGCCTCTCCTTTTACCTACATTATTCTGCAGCTTCTCCTCCTTATGAGTTCATTCAATCCACATTCATCACTCAATCAAGATTTTGGTGGTTGCTATCTAATGACCCCTAGGACAATCTCCTTCCCTCCTCAATGAGTTTAGTACCTGGTTCAGTGTCTTTTTTCTCCTCCCTAACTCCTGCCTCCTTGCTTTTCCTCTCCCATCCTGTGCATTTTCAGTGGCTATCCTCAATTCTGGGAATGTTCCCCCTCCTCAGATTCTCCCTCTCACCCCAGCTTCCATGGCTTCATTCAAGTTTCAGCTAAAATCCCATCTTCTACAAGAAGCCTTTCCCAGTGCCCCTTAATGTGCCTTCCTTGTGTTGGTTAGCTCCAATTTATTCTGGTTTTATCTTGTCTGTTCATAGTTCTTTGCATATTGTCTCCCCCTTCAGACTATAAGCTCCCTGAGGGCAGGACTTTGGATTTGCCTTTCTTTGTATCCCAGAGCTTAGCACAGTTCCTAATATATAGTAAACCTATAATAAATACAAGTTGATTGCTTATTACCCTTACCATCAGGAAGTACTTCTTTAAATCTGCCCTTAGCCCCTCCACTTGAAGCTTATATCTGTCTTCCCTAGTTCAGTCCTGAGTGAAGATGAGGAGTCAGGTACTTTGCTCCAGAGAGCAGCCCTCACCAAACTCTAATACCCAGTTAAGTCACCTACCTGAGAGACCATGAACCAGGTTTGATCTCCATCTTTTTACCTTTTTTTTTGTAACTGAACTCACCTTTTTTCATGGCAGTGAGATTTGTATTTCTCACATGCTGGATTTAGTGTCCCATTGGTGCCCAGCTGAGAAAGCCAAAGGAATAGAGTACATATTGGCAAAGCTCCTCTCACTCCCAAACTGACCAGCAAACTCATTCCCTCCTCAGATTCATGAAATCATAAAATCTCAGGGTTGGAAGGGACCTGAGGAAGTCACCTCATCCACCATGTACTAAGTTTAAATTCCTTTTATAAAGCCCCATGAAAGAATCCATCCAGATTCTAACCCCCTGTCCAAGATAATTTATTCCTGTCTTCTGATCTATATCTTGCCACTAGGTCCAGATGGCTCCAAAGGAGAAAATGAGGCTGGTAACTATGCACAGCCCTGCCTCATTTAAATCCAATTCACTTGCAAGTCATGGCATCACCTCCCCGACATCATGGTCCTCTTCAAGAATGAAGGACAAACAACATTCTACCTTGGGACAGCTACAGCTGTAAATATTTTCCTCGCATGGAGCCAAAATCTGCTTCTACCTTATTTCTACTCATTTCTCCTAGTTTTGCCCTGAGGAAGGGGTAGAACAAATCTGACCCCTTTTTCCACATGGCAGTCACTCAAATAATTGAAAACAGCAGATAGCAAGTTCCCCAACCCCCAATGCTTCTCTTCTTATTGCCATTACTATTATTATTATAGCCCCTTAATTAATTTTCTTTCCCCAAGTCTCTTGCTTCTCCAATCCATCCCATTAATCTTCCCCACTGTTTTTATTGGCTCAAGAATCCTAATGACCCCCCATTGTCTATCAGATTAAATTCAACCCCCTCAATCCAGTATCCAACATCCTCCATTGTGTAGCCTCACCCTACCTATTGAGGATGCTTCCATTATTCCCAAACATATAATAATAGTTTTTCAGACCTTGTTGTTCAGTCACTTTTCAACAGTGCTATTCATACATTAACTCACCGGGGCCTCATGGCAACGCTGTGAGACAGGTACTATGAGAGAGATGCCATTATTGTTTCAGTCATGGCCAACTCTTCGTGGTCCCATTTTGGTTTTCTTGGCAAAGATACTGGAGTGGTTTCCTTCTCCAGATCATTTTACAGATGAGGAAACTGAAGTAAGCAGGTTGAAGTGCCTTGCCCAGGAACACACAGATAGTAAAAGTGTTTGAGGCCAGAATTGAACTCAAGAAGATGAGTCCTCCTGACTCCAGGGCCTGGCACTCTATCCATTGGGCAACTTAACTGCCCATTTTCAGACCTTTAAAAACTACTAAGTCCAATCTGTCCCCTCCATTTCATAGATGAGGAAATTGAGGTCCAAAGAGAGTATATGACCCTATCAAGGTCACAGATAGTGTGTTCTCAAACCTTTGCCTGCTTTGATACAGATAAAGAATGTACTATGGTGATCTCCAGATATTTTGGAAAGAACACCAGACTGGGAGACAAGAGACCTGGGTTCTACTAGGGCCACACACTTAGCCCACAAATGTCAGAGTAGCTCCCTCTACCTCTCTGACAAAGAAGAGGCTAAGTTGATAGTCAAATTGCCAGCCTGGTCTCTCTTTTTCTGAACCCAAACGATTCTCCACCTTCATCAAGCAAATCATGGGGAACAGAACTGAATCTAGGAAAAACTGTGTCTGGGGCAAAGTCATCAGGAAAAGGCATGGTAGTAGCCCAGCATGCTGGTAGGAAAAGTTGCAACTGGCCAGGGGGAGGGAATAAGTATTTATTATGCACAGGCTAAGTGGGTAATAAACAGATAAATAGATGAGGCAGCTCCAGGAAAAGGGTATCGCAGTAAACAGACGTTGGGGGCTAGTTTGGGTCTTGTCCCAGGGGGGCCAGTGGAGGAACAGAAGGTGAGACCCTGAGAGATGTTCCCCTCCATACCCAGAAGAAAGACCTCCCCCCACCCCCTCCATAGGAGGAAGACCCACCATGTCAGTGTTCTGGGGCAAAGTTCATGCTGACTCACACTAGTTACGGCTCTGGTCAGGACCTCTCTGCCTGGGTAAGGTTGGGCTGGCATTTTAGGCAAGTCCCAAGACTTCATAAAATTCCCCTGCTCCTTTACGGGTGAGGTTCGGGGAGGGGAAGAGAGGGGAGGGGAGAGGAGGGGAGGGGAAGGGGAAGGGGTTCAAACAAGAAGGAATATGGCCCTACATCAAAAACCTGGCCTGGCTGCCCATCCAAAGATGAATTACGGAAGCTGACCACCGCCTCACGATCCAAGGGGACATGAAGCTGGGCATGACCACCATCAGACCCAAAGTTCTGACCTTTTCTTTGGTGACCTCCTCTCCCAAGTGCCATCCCTCACGATGTTGTATAAGCACAAGGCGGGCACACACACCTCCCCCCTTCCTCCCTGGGGGACTGACGATGTCCGGAGAGTCCCTAGAGAGATGTCTTAGAACAAAAACAACAACAACCAAGAAAATACCAAACCTTCCCCCTGCTGCCGCCCCCACCCCTTCGGTTACGTATTCCAACCACAGCTGGAGGTTCTCTCAAGGGCTAGGAATCAACAGTCCTTTCACTTCTGCTATTTAGACTCTGCCGAGCTACGCCAGTCCACCGTCAACAGCCAAATCCCCAAACACGTGGGCTGAGACTTCTCGGGTTTGGATTTTTAGCTTTCTAAACCCGTCCCTCTCTGTTTACATAGGCTCAGGTTAAAAAGAACAACTGCTCAATAAATAACATGGTTACTGGTATGATGCTCCCTGCCCAGCCCCATACCCTCCTAACTCTGTGTCCATGCTCCTTTCGTCCCCTGCTCTCCAAGTTTAAGGGAGGGAAGTCCAGAGAAATGTTTTCCCAACATAATTCCTCATTTCTTCTGAAATCTTCCCATCCCCTTTCTCTTCTTTCTTTCTCCGAAAAAAAAAAAAAGCACAATGTCTGGTACATCATTTAGTATGTATTATATAATAGGTCATATATTAATGTGTCATAAGTCATGTATTATCATCTAGTATATTATATATCATGTGTGTCATGTATTATTATATATTATATATTATAAATTACATATTTAAGAGCTAAATGTTTGTTGATTGATTAAGAAAGACCTCACATTTATATAGTCTTTACAGCCCCCTTGCCTCACAACAATGGTGTAATGTAGGGAACTGGAGTTCAGAGAAGGGAAGTGACTTGCTGAATGTCACATGACTAATAAAAGGCAGAACCAGGACTTGAACTCAGTCGTCCTGACTCCAGGTTTCAGTGCTCTTCTAAGAGGAGCCATGGTTAACCATGTGGATACCAGTGGAACCTGTTTCATGCCTGCCAAGACAAGTAGAGGTTCCATTTTCCTCCTGTGCCCACTTATCTTTCCAGACTTTTCTCCCATTGTTCCTCCTCATCTAATCTACATTCCAGCCAAATTAGGCTACCTTCTCTCCCCTCAAAAGCACATTCTATCAACAATCTACCTGCCTTTGCAAAGCTTATCTACCATGCTTCCATGCTCTCTGTCCTCACCTCTCCCCCTTAGAATCCTTACCTCCCATTCAAGTCCCAGCACAAATGTCAAATGCTGCATGAAACCTTTCTCCATTCCTCTCCCCAGCCTTTAAAGTTTCCCACCAATTACTATGGATTTACATTGAAAATATTTTGTGTTTTTTATCTGCATCCCTACTATTTCCCACAATAGAATGTAAGTAAGCACCTTTAGGGCAGATGCTATTTTTGTTTTTGTCTTGCTATCAGGAGCACTTAGCAGGAGGTTGGGCACATGGTAAGTGCTTAGTAAATGTTTGTGGAGTTGAATTTAATTAATTTGCTTGACCCTAGAGAGAGCGTTTCCTTTCTACCCCCATCCAGCTGTCTCCCCCTGCCCTTTCTCCTTATCTCCCTCCTGTCTCCTTCAGATTTGGGCTATAAGGCCATCAACATTGAATTCGGTTAGCAGTAGTAACTAACTTCGCCCCACTGATGTCCATCCAGGAGACAAAGGCTATTGTTTGAGCTACCAGAACACCTCCACGCTGAGCACTCTTTTCTCCCATCCCCACTCCTGAAGAAAGGTACAGGCAGAAGATCTTTTAGTCTTTCAACTAGGTCTGCAAAGCCCAAATCTGAAACTTGAAAGGAATGATCATTAAAACAAAACAAAACACTCTCTACCTGTCCCTGTCTCTCTCTCTCTCTCTCTCTCTCTCTCTCTCTCTCTCTCTCTCTCTCTCTCTCTCTCTCTCTCTCTCTCTCTCTCTCTCTTTCTCTCTCTCTTTCTCCTTCCCTCCCTTTTCCTCCCTTCCTTTCTCCTTTCCTTTCCTCTCCTCTTCTTTTTTCTCTCCTCTCTTCTCCTCTCTTTTCTCTTTTCTTCTCCTTTTTTCTCTCTTCTCTCTTTTCTTCTCTTTTTCCCCTCCTCTCTTCTCCTTTCTTCTCTTTTTTCCTCTCCTCTCTTCTCTTTTCCTCTCTTTTCTTCTCCTCTTTTCTCTTCTCTCTGATCTTTTTTACTCTCCAAGTAGACTCTAAAGTCATAGGATCAAAGATTTAGATCTGGAAAGGAAGTGTGAGATCACCAAATCTTACCCTTTCATTTTATGTGAAGAAACTGAGGCTCTTAGAGGCTGTGACCTACTGTTCACAGTCACACAGATAGCAAATAGCAGTGGCAAGGTTGGACTTCAAAACCAGCACTCTTTCCATTGCTCTTTCCATCATCATATTCACCCTTTAGAAATAGGGAAGTAAAGAAGAGGAGCTGATTTTCTAGTTCAGTCAGGGAAATCTTTTCAGGGGTCCAGGACATGTGACTACCAAGTTTCCTTGACCTCAAGATGGTACAGGTACTCAAGGCTTGAGAATGGAGGCCACATCTATCCCCATCATCACACTGGGATCTCCCCAAGTACAAGGACTCTCTACCTCATCACACTGGGAGCTCTCTAAGTGTTAGAACTATGTTCTCCTCATCACACTGGCCAGTGAGAAACTGGTGATTGTCTCCTCCTTCATCTGTGTCTTTCTACCAACTACCTATAGAGATCAATACATATAACTACTCAATATACTCAGTGAATGTGTTAACTAATTGATCTGAATTAAGCTAAGTAAGTAATTAATTAAGGATTTGACAATAGGAACAGAAATAATGATCTAAAAATTCAGGACATAGAGGTAACTAGAGGGGCACAATGAATAGGGTGCTAGTCTTGGAGACAGGAAAACCTGAGTTCATATCCTGCCTCTGATGTTAATAGTTGGGTAGTCCTGGACAATTTACTTCACCTTTCCCTCATCTGTAAAATGATTCATTTTTATACATGTCTCATATTTGCATATTATGTGCTCCCCCCATTCAAGTAGGAGTCCCTTAAGGTCAGGGACCATGTTTTCATCTTTGTATCCTTAGCACTTAGCACAGTACCTAAGACAGTTTAATAAAAAATTGAATAGGAATAGGAGAGATTTGGCTCAATAGCTTCTAAAATTTATTCCAGCTGGAAATCTATGATCCTAGGATCCTATCATATGTGTACAATGTGTACAATTTCTCTGACAATGAGCAGGAGTGTAGATAAAAATAATGTAGAGATTATTGAATAGGTCTGCCTAGGGTAGCATCAGCTAAGATTTGGGTAGTACTTGAAATTAGAAAAGGAAAGACAGAGACAGAAACAGAGACATAGAAACAGCAACAGAGAAAGGGAGAAAGAAACAGATGGTCACCAGGCCCAATAAAGTAAGTTTAAGAACAAGAGGTAGTTAGTTTCATGTTCTCATTTTCCCTGGCTGTCCTGGCAGTATTTGAATCAAGGATCTATAGCTTCAATGACATCTAATTTTGCATTGGTGGATGGGGTCTCCTGGGGCTAAGTAAAGAATTGATCTAGCCTAGTTAAGAATGATCAAAGAAGTCTCAGCTTTTCAGGACTAGAAAGTACTCAAGGGATCTTTTAGCCCACCCCTCTTATTTTACAAAGGAGTAAACCAGCCCAGAGAAGGGGAGTAACTTCCAAAGTCACCAGGCAGTAAGGAACCAAATCTGAGTCTCAGGACTCTCTTGTTCAATGTTCTTTCCATTACATCATCCTGACCCAAGTTAAATGAGGGTGAAGATACGCTCTTTCTTGTAACTCTTTTTAAAAAAAGAGAGAAAAAAGAAAAAAAATCTGGTTACAAAGGGCACATGGCTGGCACTGACTGTAGACTTAGCCCTCAATTCAGGGAGTTCTGTTTTTCAGACTCACATCACCATCACTCCTTCTTCCTCCAAATCTCCCTACCTGACCAGGCTGAAATGTCAACATGCACACGCACACGAACACATATGCAAACCAACTGGGAGCTATTTTGGCTCCTGCCTCCCTTCTGCCTTTCCACTGAAATAAAGGTCACTGAAGCAGTTAGAGCTCTATTTTCACTGTAAACTATAGTCTGATCCTGGGAGCCAACACAGGGTGGTAGGCAGAGCTAGAAATAAAGGGCAGACATTGGTCAAGAGGAGAGGACTCGTTTAGGAGAGAAGGGCATGATATGAACAGAGTACAGGGAAAGCTGAGTGGCAATCCTTACCTACCTCTGGGTCCTTCTATTGCTCCCACTCTCAAAACACCTTGAGATGAATGGCTGATTTATTATGATTGATTATGGCTGAAACCATACTGGCCAGAGCTTTCACAGAGAAATACTGAAAGAAAAAACTAACCTTCCCCCTCAACTTCCTTTCCCTTTTTGCCTTCTCTCCTAGGTCCCTGAAGAACAAAATAATGTGAAACAAACAGACCTTCAAAGACCCCTCCCAATGCCCAACAATTTAGCTCACACATCAAAAACAGGAAACTTGTTCCTGGGGAGGCAAACCCATTGTGCTCTCTCTGTCTGTCTGGTGGGGGGGGGGGGCAGTAATAGCAGCTGCCACCACCGCAGACAGATTTCTGGTCTCCAGCTGTACCCCTCTGGCTTCTGTCCAGCCAGCTTCATCAACTCTCACCACCACCACCACCACCACCACCAAACACACACACACACACACACAGACAAACACACACACACACACACACACACACACACACCATTGTTTTCCTCCTGTAAGAGAACTCATTTGCCTCTCCATAGCCCAAAGCTCCAAGCGCTTCCCTTCTACTTCAGTTCAGAGAATTCCCCTTCTTCTCTGCCACATCCAGAGATAGACCTTTCCAAGATGAGATAAATGGGGAGGTGAGATCTGGGAATCAAGAGAAGAGGAAAACAAGTGGAAAACCTTGGATTATAGACCATATCCCTAGCAGCACTTTTACTGAGCCATCTGAGATGAGCCAAGATACCAACAATAAATCAGGCAAGCCAAAACTTCCATCAGGGACTGCTCTGTAGAGATGTTAGACTGGCCCTCTGCAGCCTGGGGTCCCCTTCATGTGATTTCTCCAAGTCTGGGTCTCTCTGTGTGTTATGATGGTGAGTGGGGGGTGCGTGAGTAACACCATCCCTGAGGATCTTGCGGCTTTGAATCTAGAGGCCCCTCTGCTGAGTCTCTCCAGTTCTAGGGTCTGCTCTAAAAGATCTCCTCAGATCTCAGGACTTACCATGTGATCTCTCCTGTTGCCCAAGACTCCCCCTCTTCACATCACCAAGACTGTCTATCTCACCATAAGGTAACTCCATAACCTGAGACCAGACACCTCATGGAGTTTCTCTAAGTCTAGAATCTCATCTTTGGGGTGTCTGAGTCCAAAGCCTCCTCCCTGGGATGATTTGGGTCTGGGGTTCTCCCTATAAAGTGTCTCAGGGTCTGAAGTGTCCTCCATGATATCTTTCTGGATTTAGTGGTAACTCTCTAGGGTTTCCAGTTCCAGAGTTGATATATATGATCTTTCTCTGGGTATTATGGTAACTCTGGGATCTCTCTGGGATAAGATCCTCCTCTGATAAAGACACTGGGAAGAAAAGGACATATCCAAGAGATATTTATCACAAAGACAAAGCTGACAATCTAACACACATGAAATAGCAATGAACAACCTTTGATCAGGTTACAATCTCTTTGACTCACCCCCATCATCTCATGCACCAGGAATGTTCAAAAAATGTTTGTTAAATTGACTTGGTGACAAATTAGATATTTAGGATGGGAAGAGGACTCAAGACCATGCCACACATCAGTTGAAGGAAGTGACTGTAGATCTTTGTCCTGGAGAAGAAAAGACAGAGCAAAGACATAGTAACTGTCCATCCTTCCAAACTCACAACAAATATTAACCTTGACTCTTCATTCTTACTCCCCCACAATGGGATGGCAAAAGATGTGGGAGGGGTAGCAAGAAGACCAGTGTCACTGGATCATAAAGTAAAGCAGTTCCCTTCCACACACCTCAGTTTCCTCATGTGTACAATGAAGGAGTTAGACTAGACAGTTCCCAAAATCTCTTCCAGGTCTAATATTCAACTGTCTGTGATCTGTCATCAATGTTCAAGAGATCAGTACAGGGCAAAATAGTTAGTCACAGGTGACTTCCTAGAGAAGGTGGAGCTTTAAGTTCAGGTAGGATTCAGAATGAGAGCTCCTCAAAGGAGGAAGGCTATGGCTTCTCTTCCTTTCTCACTCCACAACTGATCTTGGAAAGAAATGTTCCTACAGTATAATACATGACAGGACAGGACAGGACAAGACAATACAACACAACACAACACAACAAGAACTAGCAAACTGTTCATGTCCTTGGATCCAGGGATATCACTACTAGAATTGTACCCTAAGGGAAGGAAGGAAACAAGCATTTATTAAATGCTTTTTATGTGCCAGGCACTGTGCTAAGTACATTATAAATATTATCTCATCAATAACCCTGGGAGGTAAGGGCTATTATTATCCTCATTTTTAGAATTGAGGAAGACAGAGGTTAAAGTGACATGTCCTGGGTCACACAGTCAAGCAAATATCTGAGATCATATTTGAACTCAGGTCCTCCTGCCTACAGGGCCAACACTCTATTCACTGCATCACCTAGCTGTCTCAGGACACTTAGGGGTGTCATTAAAAGGCAAATGAGATCCATCTGTGCAAAAATATCCACAGCAACTTTGCTTGAAATAGCAAAAAACCACAGACCATCCATATTCTGAACTATCAGATAATTACTGGAAAAATAACAGTACAGGAATTTCACAGAATATTTATTATTGTCATAAAAACAACAGCTATGATGAATCGAAAGACGTGGAAAGAATTCAGTAGAAGGAAACTGAAAATAGAGAGGTCAGAAGTAAACAAGAAAGGGGGAAAATGGAGTGATGCAAGCAGAGAAAACAGAAAGAATACATCAAGATGTACACTGAGTACAATTATGTGAAAAATCATCATCATAATTTTAAAATCTTGAAAAATGCATCATGTCAGAAATGACAATGATAACAGTAGTAGTAGTAATAAAATCTGAAGAAGATATAACAGAGAAAAAGAGATCAGAAAGAATACATGGAGGGAAGTGAGATTATTTTTGTCATTATTTTATTAAAGTGAATATACACATTTTTTTTAAAACATAAGTTCTTTAGAAAATGTGGCTCATGGACAATCTTCTTACTGATTGCTGTTGTTTTTATTTCCACTGATAGTTACCACTTAGAATAAAAGTTTTTTTGTTTTTTAAGCAATTGGGGTTAAGTAACTTGCTCAAGGTTACATGGCCAGGTGTTTCTGGGTGGATGCTAAGTATCTGAGCCCAGATTTGAGCCCAGGTTATCCTGACTCTGGGGCCAGTGCTCTTACTCGCTGTGCTACCTGGCCACCCCAATAAAAGTATTTTTTTTAAACTAAATAAGAAATACTCTAGGCAATCAGCAAAACAGTATTCTAAGTTTGTTCTGCAGCTGGGGTTATTATTTCTTTATAATCCTAGCCAAGCTACAACTGGTCACTTTTACACCTGCAGCCAACATTGTGTAAAGCACCTTCAAATAATCTTGGGACAAAGCCACCATGGATGGATATACCTTAGGATACCATAAGGCCACTAATGGGAAAAGGGAAGCAGTGGGGCCAGTCCAGAGAAGAACTCACCTGGAAGCTATTATAGGAGATGGGAGGAAAAGAAGGAAGGAATTAAATATTTATTGAGCACCTACTATGTGCCAGTCACACAGTGCCTATGCTAAGTGCTTTACAAATACTATCTCATTTGATCCTCACAACTGCTATTATTATTGCATTTACAGTTGAGAAAACTGAAGCAAACAGAAGTTAAATTACTTCTCTGGCATCACACAGCTAGGGTTTGAGGCTGGATCTGAACTCAGGAGTCTTCCTGACCCTAGCACTCCATTCTCTAGCTTCCTCTATAGCACCATCAATTAGTTTCCTATTAAAAATAATTATTCTTGCTAACTAGATACTAAGCTAGCTTATTTTTTTTTTTAAAGCAATCGGGGTTAAGTAACTTGCTCAAGGTTACACGGCCAGTTATTTCTGGGTGTGGTGCTGAGTATCTGAACCCGGACTTGATCCAGGTCATCCCGACACTGGAGCCGGCGCTCTTTCTCGCTGAGCCACCCGGCCACCCCTAAGCAATTGGGGTTAAGTAACTTGTTCAAGGTTATACGGCCAGGTGTTTCTGGGTGGGTGCTAAGTGTCTGAGCCCGGGATTCGATCTCCAGGTCTTCTCAACACTGGAGCCGGTGCTCTTACTCGCTGTGCTACCTGGCCGCCCCAAAGCTAGCTTATTTCTAAAGGATTGTGAATGTTGCTAGGACCTCTTAAATTTTAGCACCCTGGGAGCAAAGCCCCATTCACTTCACCCTAGTTATAAGGCTCTTATCTCTAAAACTATGTTCTGCACACAGGGGGTACTCTGTTAAACATTTGTTGACTGACTAATAAATATTTAAGGGGAAGCCCATGGTCAGATCTGGGAAGATACTAAGGGAATCCCTTTTTTCTTATCCAAGAAACCAAGAATTGAAACTGAAAATTCTTTAGCCAGTAGACACTCCTCATGCAGACAGAGAGGAGAAAATGGATGTAGCTTGGGGACTGGGGGTTTCCAAGGCTCTTATAAGCTTGAGGATGAAGAAGTTGTAGAGTCATTGAACTTTGACAGTTGCCTTAGGATGAGAGTATTTTCACCATCAACCAACTCTCTGATGGATCTAATGGTGTAAGGAACCCTCTTTGGGTGTTCTCAGTCAACAGAGGGAGGTCCCCCACTCAGAAGTGCCAACAGTGCCCAGAGAAGATATGAAACAACAGCACAAAAGAATTTGACTTCTTGCCACCTCAGGAAAGTATCTGGTTCCTGGAGTGAGATGCCAGGAGGAAGCTCCTAAGATGAGTTCAAGGGGCCTATGTCTTAGGGTAAGGGTTCTGGTGTTTTGTTGCACCCCTGAGTAAACTACCCAAAACCCTTCCTTCCTTTACCAACAAATCTGCCCAAGTATGGCTTATAACACTACCACCACCACCAATGGGCACATACATCCAGATGCCCCTACTGTGTGACCCCAGATTCTGTAGATGACAGCTAAAACCACACAAGTTGATTGATTTGGAAAGGCTAAAGGCATCTGCTCTATTAGACTCTCAGCAGCTTATTTGGAGGGAATTAGGAATAAGGTTCCTTTAGTAGTGCATTCATCCATTCAATTAACATTAACTAAACACCTACATGTGCTAAACATTGTGCTGGCTGCTGGGAGAGGTACAGAGTTTAAGACATTGTCCTTAACCTAATAGATCTGTGGCAGGTCTAATCTCAGGCCTGCCTGAGTCCAGGCCTAACACTCATCTAATGCACTACCTAGCTACCTCTAAAGTACAATCCATTAGTATTTTATTTAAGATAATTATTCTTACTAATTAGATACTAAACTAGGCTATTTCTGAAGAGCTGTGAATATTCTATGACCTACTAAATTTTAGCACCTTGGGAACAAAGCCCCCTTCAGTACTTCAGGAAGCTGATAAAATCTACTTCCAAGGCTTAAAAAAAAAAGTTGATCCAATTGACCAGAAAGGGTAATCATTGCTATAAATAAAGATATAATCACTAACCCTGAAAGTAATTACTTTTGTCCTTACACAGAAGAGCACACACAGGCATGTGTACACACACACACGCACGCACGCACGCACCCACATGCATGTACACACACGCATGCATGCACTCCAGGCACACATACATGCACCCCTGTACTTCTACTAGGTGACCCATCAGATACAATCAACTTTCAGTGCTCCAGGATTTGTTTTTCCCATCTTAATGACCCCAAATCACAGAATTCTTTTTTTAAACCATCTATTCTCTGGTTCTGAGCTGGTTCACTGCTTATTTTTCTTCTCTGCCAGAGAGAGGAAGTCAAACCAGCCTTTGGTTCTGGTAACAGGTGTGATACAACAGCAAGTCTAAATTTATTAGAAGGAGGTGATAAAATCTTAGAACCACAGAATGTCCAAGCTGGAAGAAACCTTAGAATATAGAACATAGGTCATTAGGACTGGAAGAAACCTTAGAACAGGGATTTTTTAACCTGGGGTCCACAGATTCCCAAGGGCTGTGTGGATGAATTTCAGTGGGTCCATGAACTTGGATGGGGGAGGGTAGGGAATACATATACATATGTGTGTGCACACATACACACACATATATGCATATATATATGAAATTTATCATTTCCTTCAATTAAAATTATTATTCTGAGAAGAGGTCTGTAGACTTTAGCAGACTGACAAAGGGGTCCATGACTCAAAAAAAAAAAAAAAATAAGAAGCCCCTGCCTTAAAAGAAAGAACATAAAACATAGAATGCCAGAGTTGAGAGAAGCTAGTGACCACCTGACCCAACCCCTTTGTATCTCAGAGAAGGAAACTGATACAGAAACCCATTTTTCAGACTGCTCCTCTTCCTAGGACTCATAGGTAATCAAGGATTGGGCTGGAAAGATCAATGAAGGTGTCAACTGAATTACATCATCAAGGCCTCCCAATTTCCCTCACTTGGAGATGGATTCACAAGGCTAGAAAAGGGACTTTCTTAATACAGAACTTTCGACAGTGACTCAGGGGTTCTTTGAGAAGTCCATCAACTGCTGTGTGATATATGTAATGAGGTGGGGGGAGAAGGAAGCATTCAGGAGGCTGAGCCAAGGCATCACGTGCGCCTTTGCTAGCTCAATAAAAAGAACCTAGATACAGCTTCCTCCACAGCTTCAGAGCTAGAGGGTGTGTGGGTGGCCACTGTCTCTTTGTGATTACAGCAACGGCAGAGCAGGCACCATGGACCTAGGTGAGTGAACTTTAGGGGGAAACTTTTTTTTGCGGATATTCACAGGAGGGGGCTTGTAGAGGATCCTTGAGGACATGGTAATTCTTAGGGTCTGCCAAATGGCAAGGAGACAGAAAAAAGGAGACCACTTTTAGGGTCTCCCTGAGCCTCTGTACCAATTGGAGTTTACAGGGTATGGAATAGGGAGGGAAGGCTCATCCCCAGTGGGGATTCTGGTCAGAGTTCCACTCAGCAATACACTGGCTGAGTTCTCAAAATTCAATTTCTGTGATCAGGTGTGGTGGGGACCTCTAATCAAGCATGGTCAACCTAGATATCAAGTTTGGTGGGAATTCACTGCTCCTACAGAAGCTGCCTCTCATCTCCTTTGCTCCAAAGGTAGAACCAGAATCTAGAAATAGCCATTCACTCATTCAAATGGGTAGGGAATCAGTAGAGGGTCTGAGGGCTGAGTCCGTCCTTTCCCACCTGAGAAAGGAAGGGTGCCAGAAAGAGAGTTATATTGGGTTAAGTTTGGGAGAGCAGAGGAATGAGAGACAGTTTATCCTCTGAAAGCAGGAAACAGGTTAAAGACTTAGTGGTATCTCTTGGCCACTACGTGTGAAAATAAGGATCTCTCCAGATCAGAGCTGGAACTAGTCTGGGGAAAATGGGATTTTGTCCCAGAGTGCAAACATGACAGGGAAGGAATTGGGGTGAGCATGCCTTCTTATCCATGATGACCACCACCCCACCCATCATGTCCTAGTTTTCTGTCAACTACTCGTGGATAACTAGAACCAGAATCCCATTACCATGGCACTACTCTCCTGAGTCACCATCTTCCTAACCCTCACGAGAGGGCCAAACTATTGTCCTCTGTGCCATTGCCCATTAGCCCCATTCCTCAACTGAATTTGCCCCAGGAGCATTATGTCTCAACCCTAGATTCCCAGAGAAAATAATTCATATTCCAAGGGAATTTTTCACCGAATGCTTTCAAATCTCTCAAGTTTGAAAAAAAAAATAGATATTTTAAACCATTTGAAATATAGCTTTCAATGCTATTTGGAAAGGATGGCCAGGAACTCCCAGATTTCCCCTAGCTCCATTTCTTCTGCTATAAAGACTGCTATGGAAGACTCAGTTAACCTACTTGACAATATCACTGGAGGCTTAGGTAGGACCAACCTACCTTCAATATGTTGCCTACAAATAGCATACTGTTTGAGAAGCATCATTGCCAGGGTACCCAATCCAGTCCCTCTTTCCAGTTAGGGCAGCCCTTTCCTGTCCCAGGCAGATGAATCCCACCAGAAAAGGGAATCATATAATCAGACCTTGCAGTACATTGCAACCTTTTCTATTCAAAAGCCCCTCTTCATAGCTAAACCCCATTTATCCAGGGGTTATATCTCAGGGTTTTGTCTTTCCGAGAGAGGAAAAAGAGCCAAAAAGATTCTGGAAGATTTTTATGGAGCCATTCACCCCCTTTCATAGTAATGTGAAATGAGAGTCAAAATGGGTAGCTTGGAGAATTGAGTTTCTGGATCACAAGCTGGCTGCCACAATGGCCTCAATGCCCCAAGAGGTCTCACCTGTAAAAGTGAAAGTGGCTCATGATACCCTGCCTTGTCTTCCTTTGCCACTGAACCACAATTCCATACCTTATCATCCCTGCCCTACCTGCCTGACCCCACCCCCCATACAGAGACCTGGAACCCTGAGCTCAGCCTTCTGCAAAACAGCTTTGAAAAAGCAAGTGACCATTAGGGTTTCCACCCAATGACCCATCATCTGTATCCTATGTCTGAATATATTCCATCCAGGCTCCTCCAGACTCCCAGGAGGCATCTCTCATCCCACCATGGAGTTCATTCTCCCCAAACCATTCACATTTTCTCCTTCACTTCTCTGAAGCTACACCCTTCTCCCTCACCCCCTCAACTCCATCATTCAGAGGCTACCAAATGGAGGCCCTTGTACCTGTCCTGCTCCTGGTCCTTCCTAATCTCTGCCTCCAACCCTTCCAGGACTGCCAGTCACACCTGGGAACTGTCTTAAGGTTCCCACCAATCTCTGCTTTGGAGGATACTGGCCTGATAGAATCTCATGATGGAGGGAGATTTGTTCTTGGAGCTCAGCTCACCCAAGACAGAGAGAGCAGTTTAGAGATATGGTGGGTAGATAAGAAGAGGGAAACCACCAAGAGTTTTATTATTATTATTATTAAGAATGGGCCTGTGGCAGTTGGCAGGGCCCATTGCCTTCATTGGCGGATTAGGTTTCACTCATTTCATTTGGGGAGAGTTGGGCAGGAGGAGGTAGGGGAGTGGCAGACAGGGCAAGATAACTGACTAGTTTCTGTTACACAAAATGAAAATTGAAGCGGGGCTGTGCTGGCTCTTTTCAGTACTAGAATGAGCAGGAAGAAACGACTGTTCTCAGCTGCTTTGAGAAACAAAGGGAAGATGTTAGGGTCTGAATTCTCAAAAACAACAGGACACAGGAGTGCTAGGGGGGGAGGGGGGGAGGGGGAGGGAGGAAGTAGAAACAGAGGCTCCTCTGGCCCTCGGTCCCCTGGAAGGATCGGTTCGGAAGATGGCCATGCAACCAGGCATGCTATGTCATTGATTGGTGCCAATCACTTGTAATGCCTTTTTTTAAACTTAAGTAAACAGCATAAGAGACAATTTGGCTTAATGGGTAGAAAATTGGCCTCAGGGTCAGGAAGACCTGGGTCCAAGTCTGATAGCTGAATGACCTTGGGCAAGTCATTCAACTACTCAGTACCTCAGACAACTCTCTAAAACAGGGGTCCTCAATCTGAGGTCTATGAACTTGGTTGGTTTTTTTTCCTTTAATTATTTTGATAAATGTATTTCAACATAATTAGTTTCCTTTGTAGTCCTATGTATTTTATTTTATTCATTTAAAACAATCATTTTGAGAAAGGATGTGTGAGTTTCACCAGACCACCAAAGAGGCTCATCACACAAAAACTGTTAAGAATCCCTGCAAGTAAAACCACATATTACTGAGAAGATGGAAACCTTATTGGTGGAAGGAAAGTTCTCATTGGAAGTTCCTGTGCCAATAAAATTACAGGTTAAACCCAAAAGTGTTGGAGGATGAGGGGAAAGGGAATTGGATGCATCTATCCAGGTTCTACAAATTTTTCATGGATGTTGTACAGATATTGGGGGGGGATGATTGTGGGGAGAAGGGGGAGGAATTTCTGACAGTCAATAGACTCATTATCTTAACTGATATGGCTATTTCACTATCTCTATAGCCATTGTTTGGCTATCCCAGATGTAGATTTTCCAGATTACTGGACTCCTCTCTTTCCCACCTACCCCCTAATATAGATTTGCTAATTTACTTCTTCTTGCTTTCCCACAATTAAAAGAGAAAGTCAAGCAGCCTGCTTGCCCCTCAGCAAAAAGCCCTGTCTGGTAACAGGTGTGATAGAAGAGAAAGTTCAAACAATTCGGTTCTATTAAAAACTAGTATGGAACACTGCATTGGAGATATAAAGGTAGATAGTCCAGAGACTCTGTCCTTCTGACATTCACAGAAAATGAAGTTTAGCTTTAGGGATAGAATCAGAATGCCAAAGATGCAAGGGACTTTAGAGATCATCTAACGTAACCTCCTTACCGGAGAAAACCAAGGCAAAAATCTCATTGTCCAGGCTACTCTTGTCCCAAAGTTCATGGATGATCAAGGGCCAGCTATAAGAAACAATAGAGCGTTTTCTCACAGGATATCTTCTCTTAGAGGCTAGGGCTCTGATGTTGTTGTTTTTGCTGCTACTGCTGTTGTTATTGTTATCATTTTAACCATTTTTAGTACTACTGTCCCGGGCATCCCATTGTTCTGGAGCCTGGGCTTGTAGCTATCTACAACGTTGGTTGATTTCCATACCCCCTAATCTTTAGTGCCAGGCAGAACCTCTGGAGTTTAAAATGTTCCAAGGAATAGGAGGAGGAGGGAGCATAATAGTTGTGGGGCCAATGAGAAACAGAACAGAATTCGGAGGAAATAAGAAAAGGCCAAAGAGCATGGAAAGGGGTAAAAAGCTTGAGAAGACCAGACATGTACACATAAAACATGTTATCTGGCAATAAGCTCTCAGTGGGAGAGTGTTTTTGCCATTGACTCAAGCTTCCCTGCCTAACCCCAATCCCAGAGGGTGCCTCCTCCTTTTAAGGGAGACTGGCTCCCATCCAGCAGTACTTTCCCTTTCCTTTGCATGATGTAGTATAGAAAGTCTACTAACTTTGAGTCAAAGAACCCAGGTTCAAATCTCACCTTTGATACTTGTTACTTGTATAATCTTGGGCAAATTACTTAGCTTCTCTGTGCCTCGGTTTTCTCATGTAAAATGGGACAGCCTCTCAAGCAACCTTAGATCTAGATCTATGAACCTTTGACCTTTCCTTACCCAACTCAATTCCTAACATACATACACTACACACAAATGGAACAAAGAATTGGGTACCCAGATAATTTGGCAGGCTGAAAGTCCTGAGCACATGGCTTAGAGAGGGACTGGGGATCAGGGAGTGAACAGAGCCAACAACCCACTTGTATCTCAGGCTGAGGAGGTGGGGAGAGTTTCTTTTGTTCAAAACTCGGAGAGGAATTTTAGGGAATTTCTTCATGATAAAAGCTGTAGGTAACAGTTGCAGAAAACACCCAATATTCAAGTCAACCATGTTCCAAAATCCCATCCACCAACCCTCAGGTTTACTGGTATTGTCCAACCTTCCTACTTAAAACCAGCTGGTCTATGACTGATGAAGGTTCTGACTCATAAACAGTTGACTGACCTCTCCATCCCTTGTAGGCACAGGGTTTCCCCTGTGTCTTCCCAGTATTGTCAGCCCTTCCTAGGAAAAAAAAAAACAAACAAATCTGTCCCCAACCTCTCAGGCCCTTCACCTTTTTTTCCCAGGCACAAAAGAGGGCCACCTCCTCCTGGGCTGCTCCCTCTGGGAGTGAAGGGACACATATGAGGCATGGGGGGAGGGAGTGGGGGGGGGAGGTAGAGTGAAAAAGAAACAAGGTTGTTGGTCCAACTCTCACTCTCGATGACTTCAATGACACCTTGGGGTTTTTTTTGGCTTTTTGGTTTTGGTTTTTTTGGTTCCCACTGCTAGTCAGAACAGACTTTCTCAACTGTAACTAAATGATATTTGCATGTCCAACAAAACTTAAGAGCTTAAGTGAGATGAGTCAGTGCACATGTCTCTGGCCCCTTATACAGGGTGTGGCAAGTATGGACTTGGTCCCAGACTGGATCCTCTGGGGAAACTGAGGTTTACTGGTTTAAAGGTGTTAGAAGAAAGAGATGAGTTGAGGAAAGGAGAGAATGCACACCACTATGACACAGAGAAGCCCAGGAGACTGAGCTGAGAGACTGGACATGGGTTCAAAACACTTCTACCTATATGACCTTGGGCAAGTCACTTAACTTCTCAGGGCCTTGGTTTCCTCAAACATGTGAGCTGGTCTATATAAACTCTAAGATTCCTTCCAGATTTAAATCTATAATCTGATGATCCTGATTCTACTTCAGTGACTAGTTAGCTAAACAACTTCCCCTTCTGAGTTCCCTTTAATATAGTGTTATCAGTTCACAAATGCTCTATAAACACTATATAAATCACAACAGCCCACTCACATGGGTAGTGCAAGTTTAATTACCCATATTTTTCAGACTGAAGAACACAAGGCTCAAAGGGTTTGACTTGCCTAAGGTCACACAAATAACAAGTTTCAAAAATCAGGATTCTGGATAGAGCACCAGCCCCAGAATCAGGAGAACCTGAGCTCAAATCTGGCCTCAGAAACTCACTAGCTGTGTGACACTGGCCAAGTCACAACCCCAATTGCCTCCAAAAGATAATAATAATAACAATCAGGATTCAAACCTGGGTTTTTTTCCCCTACACAATACCTCCTCTTTATGAGGTTGTAAAGATGATGGATTGTTGCTAGATGAAAGTTGCTAGGTAAATTAATAAGCTCTTTGCAGGCAAAGACATAGATATTTAATAAATGAACTTCTCAGCTCCTTCCAGATCTATTCCACATTTTAACTCAGATCTTAAATTCTCTGTTTCAACAGGCAAGGAATGGATGGCTCCAACAGATTTCCACAATTCCCCATTGCTAACTGTTTCATTAGAATTGGTTTCCTTTATAATCCTCTGTATTTTTACATGGGGTCTCTAGATGGTACAGAGGATAGAGCATTGGGCTTGGAATCAGGAAGACTAAAAAGCTCAAATCTGGCCTCAGACACATACTAGCTGTGTGACCCTGGCCAAGTCACTTGACTCTGTTTGCCTCAGTTTCTTCATGTGTAGCTAGAGAAGGAAATGGCAAACCACTCCTGTATCTCTGCCAACAAAACCCAAAATAAGATCATGAAAAGTCTGAAACAACTGAATAAGAAAACTTTTTTTGCATTCAAAAACATTATCTTGAAAAGGGGTCCATAGGCTCTCCCAAACTGCCGAAGGGGTCCATGACAAAAAAGGTAAAGAATTCCTGCACTAGACAATCCTGTGTCTCCTCACTGATTCACTCTGACTCCCCTTGACCTTGGCCCAGTTCCCCAATCAGGTGAAGTAGGGGGTTAGTTTTCCTCAAGGAAACTCAAAGTAGCTTCTCCCTCAATTGTCTTGAGGCCCTTAATATTTGCCAGTGTTCAGCTTTGAGTGCGGAAAGATTATAAAATCATAGATTCGAAGCTGGAAGGGCCCTCAGAGACTATCTAATCCAAAATCCTTCATTTTACAAAGGAGGAAATTGGGACACAGAGTGGATGTGTGATTTACCTACCCAAGATCTTATAGGTAACAAGTAGCAAGGTGGGAGATTTGAACCCAGGACCTGGGATCTGGTTCCATTTCCCATGAAAACCATGGGACAGTATGAACAATTTAGGGAGACACAGAGATCTACTCCTTTGTGTTGTTTGGATCCATTTCCTTCTTTCCCCAAGGACAGTCCAGGGAATCACAACCCCTTTTCCTATTCCCCACCCCATACCCCCAAAAAAACCCTCTCCCTCACCCCAGGGGCAGAGGAAATTTTAATTGTCTTGCCAAATCATTTCCAGCAGGTGGCGGTGTAGGCAAGGAAACAACACAGGGAAACTACCCAGAGTTGGGAAGCAGGGTGAATACCTGTGAACTCCCCTAATTCTTAAAGGCTTCTGATGTGGAAGAGTGGGTCACATGTCCCCAGCCCAATGTAAGGAGAGAAGTGCCCCGGTCATGTTCAAGTCACCCTCTCCAAAGAGGAACATGGAACAGAAAGGGACCTGGGAGATCATGTTGTCCTACACTTTTATTTTTTTTTTAAAGGAAACTGAAGCAATCAGAGGAGAAGTAACTTGCCCAGGCTAAACATGAAAAAGTAGCTACGTGGTACAGTGGTTAGAGCTCTGGGCCTGGCATCAGGAAGACCTGAGTTCAAACCCAGGACTTCCTGGCTGTGCGACTCTGGGCAAGCTACTTTAAAAACTTTCTGCCTCAGTTTCCTTATCCGTAAAGCAGTAAAACAATAGCACTCACCCCCAAAGCTTGTTGTGGGAATAAAATGAGATCACATTGGTAAAGTATTTTGTCTATTTTAAAGCACGATATAAATGCTAACTCTCAATGTGGACAGTCTTTTGAATTCTAACTATCTTCCCCAACCTCCAAGGAAAAAGTTTCCAGGGTCCTTCCTCACTCCTGAGCCTTAAATTTAGAAGAAGGAGGAGGGATTACTATGCCCATCTGAAGACCTTCTGACTCTGCTGACCCTGATGTCCTGGTCACCTGGTCTGCCTGGAACCACAGGATCCTGGCTAAGCCCAGTCCAAGGTCTCCTGACATACCCCAGGAGTATCTGAACTTCATGGTCGGGATAGAACATTCGTCCTAACCCCCCACAAATCATCTTGCAGGAAGAGAGAAAGAGAGAGAGAGGGGTGTGAGAGAGATAGATAAACAGAGAAAAACAGAGAGAGAGAGAAAATGGGAGAGAGACAGAGAGAGAGTACCAGCCCACTAAACAGCATTTAAGAAAATTTAACTTGGGGGTACTGGTGGTCTCCTCCCTACCACTTCTCCCCACCAAAGAATACCCTCATCCCCAGGCTTCTGGGGACCTGGAGCCTTGAATCTAAAGCTAGATGGGGTCTTAGAGATCATCTAGATCAACTTCCTTATTTTAAGACACTAAGGCACAAAGATGGAGGGGACTTGCCCACAAGTAGCACACAGCACAACTATCAAATTCAAATCCAAGGTCTTCTGACTCCCATTCCAGCCACTGGGTTTTCCCCAATCTACCACTACTTCTCTATCACCCTCCAAGTGAGTCCTCTTCTCTCAGCTCCTGGGAGGTCCCCATAACACACTTTGATTTAAGAAGGGAGAAGACTCTGGCTAAAGGGAAAATTGTTTCTGATTGGGTATGGAACTGAGAAGCCCCTGGGGCACCACCCTTCCCCATCAAGTGGTTAATGAAACAAGTGAACCCAGTCACCCCACCCAACTTCATTCATACATTTATTTCCTAAGCTGGCCAGCCCCATTCAAGAGGGACCCAGAGCACCTGACTGGTGGCATCAGATCTCTGCAGAAACACCTGGACCCAGGGACAACTCTCCCTGGATGGCTATTTTGAGCAAAACTTTAGCCAGACCCTGGCTTTCTTGTAGCCCTGCCCAGGGTTGTGGCAGATGAAGAGTGGAGGAATCAGATTCATTCTAGCTCAGTTAGAGTGGGTCTGCCCCAGATTAGAAATTTCTGAGGGGAATGGAAGGAGTTTCAAGAAGTGGGGAAGGGGGCCTGTACCGCCCCTTGAAGAGATGGACCTGGACTGGGACATAAAGCTGGCTGTAGGAAGGGGAGGAAAAGGAGAAGAGGAGAGCAAGGGGAGTGGGCTGGGCAGCTGGCCAGGTATCTGGTTCTGATGTTCTGTCTCAACAAACATAGTGCGTAGTAGCAGTGCCCATGATGAAAGTTCCCAGCATCTCTTCCCCTCTCCCCTCTCTTTAATAAGGAACAGGGGAGCTTAAAAACAAGAGCTGACATTTACATAGTACTTCAGGCTCTGCAAAAACCCTTTCCATGCATGATCTCACTTGATCCTCAAAACAACACTTAATACTTGGGGTGGGGAGGAGGGGGAGGGAATGCTTTAAAAAGCAAGTGTAGTATAATGGGAGTTCTGAACTGGGAGCCAGAGGCTCTTGGTTCAAATTCTAGCTCAGTTATTTCCTAGCCATGGGATCAAGGGCAGGCTCATTCAACCACTATGAACCTCAGTTTCTTTATCTGTATAATGAGGATAAGTCAGTCAGGTAGCACAGTGGATAGAGAGCCAGACCTGGATTCAGGAAGACCTGAGTTCAAATCCAGTCTTAAACACTTACTAGCTGTGTGACCCTGGGCAAGTCACTTAACCCTGTTTGCCTCAGTTTCCTCATCTGTAAAAAGAGATAGAGGAGGAAATGGCAAACCACTCCAGTATTCTTGCTAAGAAACCTCAAAAGAGGTCACAAAGAGTTTGGCACAACTGAACATAATGGGGATAATGGTGTTCTCATAGTACCTGTCTCACAGGCCCTAATGAGCTATTGCATGAACAGCATTGTAGTTCATTCACTCTGTCCTGTCCTGCTCTTGGTGATCCCATAGTTCATAGCACTCCAACAAGCCCTTCTATCCTCCAACATCTTCCAAAGTCTATCCAAGTTTGTGCCGATTGCTTCCATGACACTTTCTATCCATCCCCTTCTCCTTTTGCCTTCAATCTTTCCAACATCAGGGTCCTTTCCAATGAGCCCAATCTTCTCATTTTGTGGCCAAAGTATTTAAGTTTCAACTTCAGTACTCGTCCTTTCAATGAGTAATCTGAACAGCATAGCTCTTTGCAAACCCCAGAGTACCTTATAAATGCCAGCTATTGTCCTTTTACAGATGAGGAGGTTAAGGCTCAGAGAAATTAAGTAACTTGCCCAGGGACCCAAAGCTAAGGTGTATTAGGGAACAGGAATTGGAACCCATGTCTCCACTCCTAACTATGGACTGCCTCTTGCAGCTGCACTCTCCCCCACCCTCTACCTCCATGGATAGATTTCAAGGGATCTATGAATCGGATTAGATGTGAAAAAATGTATATTTATTTCATATAGTTTCTTCTGTTGGTCTATTTTTTTTTTATTTTATGCATTTAAAAACGTCTTTCTGAGAAAGGGTCCACCCATCCATAGGCTTCACCAAGCTGCCCAAGGGGTCCGTGACATAAGAAAAGTTAAAAACCTCTGTACCATATATACTCTATGATTCATTAATCACAGATTCACCAAAAACTTTCCAAGCCAACTGATAATGTCGTGTCTTTTGTCTTCTTCAGGAAAAGGGATGCGGAATGTAATGGTGGTGACCCTGCTTGTTATTTGTCAGGTAAGAGTTCCTCACCAAGCCAGTGGTAGGGGGTCTAAGGAGAGAGCCTTGGATTAGAGGGTGATAACAGAGCCTGTTTTACAACTGCACCCTGTCTCTCATCTTCCATGCTCCCCAAACTGGGGAAGTCACATAAGCCTGGCTCACATTTCCTCAAGTTCCATTATAGGGGAAGAATCAAGTATTACCATACCCTTTCCCCTGGAGAGATTTGAATTAAGGACGCACCTTGTGTTCTTTGAGAGAGAAGCAGCATAAAAAAAAACATAGATCGGGACTTAAAGGGTCCTTAAAGGTATATGGAACACCCATCTAATTTTGCAGATGAGGAAAGGGAGGTCCAAAGAGAGAGGGCAAGTGACTTGCCCAAGGTGATGCAGGTAGTAGATGGCAAGGCCAGCATTCGAACCTAAGCCTTCTGACATTAACCCAGCCCCCATTCCACTGCACCACCAAGGACAAAGCTCATAAGTTTTCACTCACAAACAAGCACACACTTAAATGAGGTCTGAGAGTATAAAACTTCATGTGGCCAAGGGGGAAGAGGTAGAAGGAGGGAGTGCATTTAGTCTGATAATCTAAGTTAAATCCTAGGTACCTCAAGTTTTCCATACTTCATATTCATCCTCCCACCTTTTATTTGCAAAGTGCATCTCTCAGATCTCAGTTTCTCATTCGTGAAATGGACTGAATCAACCCAAACTCCCTAGATGGGGTGGGGGAGGAGGGAAAAAGAAAAAAAATCACTGAAACAACCACAAAAGCATAGGGCGGGAGATAGAATCCTTATCATTTCATCGCTAACATTTGACACTGACTTTAGACACAATTCTGTCGATTTAAGTGTTAGTTCCGATTTCAATTCAACCCAACACAAATATCAGACACCTATGTGATGTGTCAGGCACTATGCTGGGTGCTGAATATTCAAAGACAAAACCAAAACAGAGCCTGCCCTCAAGGGGCTTACATTCAAGAAGAAGAAACTGAGCTCAGATGAGAAAATTAAGGAACCTTAGCAACCATCTAATCTACTTGGGGGGGAGGGAATCTTAACCTTTTTGTGTATGTCTGGATTCCTTTGGCAGTATGGTGATGCCTAGGGACCCCTTCTTAGAAGAATGGTTTTAAATTACTGAAGGAAATAAAAATAAAGATGTCGTTTTTTTCTGCATCCAAATTTATAGTCTCACATGACCCCAAAATCTATCCATGTACCCTAGGTCTAAAATTCTTAGTTGAATCCAAGTCTAATGTTTAGATGGATACTGGTAGTTCACAAGACAGCCCTGAGGAAGGGAGTGGGTTGAATACAGAGGGTTGCCCAATATTAGAATGAAACGGCGCAGAAAATTCCAAACTTGACTCTCAACATATCCTGGTAGCCAGAGCCACAGCTTTTCAGGAATAAAGTCCAGAATTCAATTTCTGATCTTCATCCATTTCTGAAAGCCCAGGCCAGAGGGCTGCTGGTACTTAAACCACGCATCTCCAAGTACAGCCTTGTTTCCCATACCCCCAGCTCCCTGTCTCTTTCCTGTGCCTTAGACTTAGGGTGAACATGATAGTTGTCTTCAAGTACGTGTTGGAAAGTTGGGTAGAAGCAGAATTAATTTTGTCCAGATTGGCCCCAATGGATGGAACTAGGTGAAGTGGGTGGATTGGGATATTTCTGTTCAGATGGAAAGAAAAAAAAAGAGCGCTTTCCCAAAGGGAGATGGTCTGTCTTGGGAGGGAACGGGGTCCCCCTCTCTAGAGATCTCCAAGCAGAGGCTGAGTGAATGGTTCTTGGAAGTGCTGTCGAGGAGATTGTTTTTCAGGTAAGGGTAGGTATAGCTGGCTTCTGAAGCCTCTTCAAGTTCTAAGGCTCTGTGATTCTGCCTCTTACTAGAGGGCTGTGCAGCACCTATATTTCTGGCAGTGAGAGTTAAGAGGCTGGGGTTTGGGTAAGGGGGTGGAGGATTGAAGGAGCAGGAGTTGTGGCTTGTATTTCCCTTTTACACGAGGGAGTCAGCTCAGGTGGAACAGGATGTGGTGGGTTGTGGGCTACAACATCGATGTACAGGGAGAGCCTCAGAGGATAAGCAGAGAGCTGGAGGAGGAGGAAGGGAGGGAGGAGAAGGGCCAGGGACCCCTCTCTGCAGAGAGAGGACAGAAGAGGAGCCTAAGCTGAGAGGGCCATATAACATCCAGCACCATTAGGGGCCTAAGGCCTTGGGGAAACCAGAGAGCATGTGTCCAGGCAACTGGGGAGGGGAGAGAGAAGACTGGTGACCGGGCTAATCAATGTTTCTGAATATTCTGTCCCTGGAATATAGCCCTTGACTGAATGATAGGGCTGCTTTAGGTCATACCTATTCTAAGAATGCCCTAGTCCAGAGGAAATGGTGGATGCTGACTTTGAGGGGAGGCAGATGATCAAATAGGTGGACCAGAACATCCATGTTCACATTCTTCCTCCAGCACTACCCAGCTGTGCAATCCTAGGCAAGTCACCTCTTTAAGACATCTATGAATGAGGGGATTGGACTACATGAACTCTCATTTGTCTTCCAGCTCTAGCATTCTGTTATTTAACCTCTAAGAGACTCAGTTTTCCCATCTTGTACTCTCCACTTCTTAGGGCTATAGGGAGGAAGTATAAAAGTGAGCTATCATCAAAATACCAAATTAAAAAACTCAGACAAAGGGTACATTATCTCATCCCTCTCCCTATCTAAGGCCAGGAATGCAATTAGTCCAAGTCAAACTAGACAATAGGCATTTATGAAGTGCCTACTGGTTACAAGGCATTGTAAAAAAAGACAAAATGAAAAAAAAATCTGCCTTTTGAGCCAGCTGAGCTTAGGCCTAGGTTCCCTGGATTCAAGTTAGATTGCTGTTTTTGCTAGCTCTCTGGGGCTACCCAGGGCCCCAACTTCAGGGTCCTCTCCAATACTCTGCTGAGTAGCAAATATATGCCCTCTCCCTCATCGATAAAAATAACTTCAGGCCATCTGAATTCTGCCCTATTGGGCAGATAAGCTTTAAAAAAAGAAAGAAAGAAGAATGAATTAGCAACTGGGTCCTACAGATTGGAAAGGTCTGTAAGATACACAGAGACAGAGAGATAATGTGTGGAGTGGTGCAGGGAGAAGGGGGGAATGGGCTTTATTTCCTTTTGTGGGCACAGACAGCTGGATTGGGGAAACAGAGAGGGACCTTGACAGGCATGGTAGAAGCAGGTACTGGGGCTATGGGGAAGGAAGAAATATCCACACCTCCCACCAAGCTGCCCCTGTCATTTATTCATTCATCAAGTATTTAAATATATAGCATATGGTAAATACTATAAATAGCACAGTGCCCAGCAAATAGTAAGTGCTTAATAAATACTTTATCAGTCTATATTATATATTTAAATCTTTGCTGTGGCATAAAAAAAGCTGATACTTTGAGGTGGGTGACATGCTTTTTATTATCTTATCTTATCCAAAATAGGAACTTTGAGATAGGTAGGTACAGAAGATATTATTATCTCCCTTTTACAGATGAAGAAACTAAATCTCAGAGAGGTAAAGTGACTGTTGGTCTACTACCGTGTTTCCCCGATAATAAGACACTGTCTTATTTTTTTTTTTTTGGACAGAAAAACACCAGAGGGCTTATTTTCAGGGGAGGGCTTATTTTAATGAACATTGGCAGCAATTTTAATAAACAGGTAAATGTGAACAAAAAAATGTACTTTTATTCAATAAGCAAATCACTGGGGAAGAACAGGATGACGCGCTCACTGCTGCAGCTCTGATTGGATGCAGCTCAGAGCGCGGCGTGCGTTTCACGGGGGGGCGGGGAACGGTGCATACAGAGGGTACCGTAATGTAGTGTGTAGCACAGGGGATCACCTTCACTACAGTAGCAATCTCAATAGGGCTTATTTTCGGGGGAGGGCTTATTTTAGAGGAATCTTACACAGTAAGGGGGGCTTATTTTCGGGATAGGTCTTATTATCGGGGAAACACAGTAGTAACCTAGTATCTGTCAGAGCTGGGATTTGAACTTAGATCTCCTGACTCCAACTCTATTATACAGCATCCTGAAAGCACCCTTTATTATTTAGTAACCTTACTGTATAGGGCCATGTATTGGGTGCTTTAGGGGAAATATCAGACATGAAAGATATAAAGGTCCTTATCCTCGGAGTTCTTTTGTCTAATCAGAAAAACAGAATACAAACAGCCATGCTTAGAAAATAGCAACTAACCACTCATAAAGCAACCTAGAGAAAGGTGTAAATTGAGTTCCAGTCTATGAGTAATCAAGGGAACTTATTGCCATTCCCCTCCCCCTGCCCACTCCCACCCCAGGGTCTTTGTGTAGACTTCTTTCCTTTTCCACTATTTAAAAGCCCCACAATAAACCAGATGTTTTCCCTTTATTCTCTGCTCCCTCCATCCCATCCCACCCACAGGTCTGCCTTTGCTATGATGGAGTCACTGATGACTACAGCGATGAAAACACCACTGTGGACTACAGCCAGTTTGAATCCCTTTGCTACAAAAAAGACGTCCGGGACTTCAAAGCCTGGTTTCTGCCCACCATGTACTCAGTCATCTGCTTTGTGGGCCTGCTGGGCAATGGGCTGGTCATGCTGACCTACATATATTTTAAGAGGCTCAAAACCATGACTGACATCTACCTGCTGAACTTGGCCCTGGCTGACATCCTTTTCCTTTTGACACTGCCCTTCTGGGCAGTCAGCGCCGCCAAGTCCTGGATCTTTGGCCCTATCCTCTGCAAAGCTGTCTATTGTACATACAAAATGAGCTTCTTCAGCGGCATGCTCCTGTTGCTGTGCATCAGTGTTGACCGCTATTTTGCCATTGTCCAGGCTGTCTCAGCCCACCGCCACCGGACCCGCATCATCCTCATCAGTCAGATCTCCTGTGGTGTGGTCTGGATGCTGGCCTTCCTCTTTTCCACACCAGAGCTTATATACAGCAACGTCCTAAAGAATGGGAAGTGTTCACTGGTGACTGAAGACCTGGTGACCTTCACGACCATCATTCAGGTGTCTCAGATGGTGATAGGCTTCTTAATCCCGCTGCTGGTCATGTTCTCTTGCTACCTTGTCATCATTCGCACGCTGCTGCAGGCCCGCAACTTTGAGCGCAACAAGGCCATCAAAGTCATCATTGCTGTGGTCATTGTCTTCATTGTCTTCCAGCTACCCTATAATGGTGTGGTCCTGGCCAAGACTGTGGCAGCTCTCAACAAAACTTCCACTGACTGTGAACACAGCAAGCAACTGGACATAGCCAGTGACATCACCTACAGTCTCGCATGTTTGCGCTGCTGTCTCAATCCCTTCCTCTACGCCTTCATCGGCGTCAAGTTCCGCCAAGATCTCTTCAAGCTTCTCAAGACCTTTGGCTGCCTCAGCCAAGAGCGCCTTCTACACTTGTCTTCATGCCGACAGAATCGGCGCTTCTCCATGAGCATGGAGGCAGAGACCACCACCACCTTCTCCCCTTAGAGAATCACCTCCCCAACTCAAACCCATCCCCAAGGACCTCATTGCCCTCTTGGCCCAAGTGGCTACAGCTGCTTAGACAGTTAAGAACAAGAATTCCAAAGCTGCTAGGGTTGGAAAAAGGGTTTCTCTCTCTCTTTCTCTCTCTCTCTCTCTCTCTCTCTCTCTCTCTCTCTCTCTCTGATACTTCACTATAAAGGTGTTTCTTGGTGTTTCAACCAGAGAAGTCGGCCTGAGCCAACCACATCAACCCCAACAAAAGGGAAAGAAGAGATGTAGCGACAGCTTACACCAGAGCTCAAGATGCTTGGGTTATCCTCAAGATCTAAAAGTGAGAGTTGGGAGTGGCCTGGGGCGAGGAAAGGGCCTGGTGGGGTTGGGCTTGTGGGGAGATGGGGTGAAAAGCCATAATCTCAGAATGAAACTGTTCTAGGATGTCAGAGGAAAAACACACTTCAAAGAGATCCCTGAGAGCTGAAGCAAATTGCACCAGAAAATAAGACTATCTTACCTGGCCTAGAGAGAGTAGACAACCCGCTTTGTCTTAGAGGGAAAAGCCATAAAACTTGCCTGTGTCTGACTCCATCCCCGCCCCCATACTTTTTCATTGAGGCCAGTTCTGAGCTAAGATACCTTCACTTCGTCACTGACCAAGACTCAACTTGCAGCTATACTTGAACCAGTGCTGAGCAGGGCTGGTCTCCCTCTCCTAAGCCTGACTGTGTAAGGAGTGGGCAGAAGGTGGCTGGGACTACTTCTGCAGGTCAGAAGACTTTCCAAAGCCAAACCCACTTTTTCCTGCTTTGGCCTGTGGAACCAGACTGGAACGCACTGAGCCCCAATCTCTGTTTGGCTCCAGGCAGGAGGAAAGCAGGAAAACAATGCTGTCTACTCAAGTTCCACAAATGTATTCCCCTGTTGTCTTTAAAATGGGCAGAGGAAGATTCTTGTCATGGCTGAGCATCAGCTTCTATTTCATTAGGAAAACATTTTCCACACTCACATAAATAAATGTTTTCCCTTAAGAAAACAATAGCTTTTTTCAATAAAAAAGGAGATGTTTTGCAAACTGCAAATGAGAAGGATTCTAGTTTTGCAATCAACCATTCCCCACCTGGGCACTCCCTCCTAGACCCACTCCCTCCCCACATTCCCTTGGAAACCCAGGTTTATGATCCCTACCAAGCTGACAGTCCCCACTGTCAGGAACCCACCGCCAAAACCAATGATCTGTATGGCCTCCAAGTGAGGGAGGAAGTAGGGCAAATAACATGCCCCTCTTTTGAAATCTAATGGAATTAGGCATTGTCCTATGAACTCTCCAAACATCCACCCACCAGACTGAATTGGGACTTGGTTAGGAATGCCCAAAAACCAGAATTTGTGGGAATTCTGTGTTTAGGGAATTCTGTTCCTGAAAATAAGCATCTTCCATCTTCCACAATGGTCCCGTATCCTGGACAGAGCAGGAAGGGTATTAGCTCTATACCTGAGACTTTAAATGGAGGAGAGGGAGAATTCCAAACTATCATTAGAGATCCTACATGGTTTATTGATTCTATTTCTACCCTCAGCATCTGGCACCCCATGACTGGAGCTTCTTCTTAGGATTATGGAATGGGATCCCATATACACCCTGGAGGTAGGAGTACCCTGAGGAAAGGTACTAAGTATTTGACCCAAGTCTGCCAAGCTCATAGACAATGCTAAGGATGTACCTCATGCCAACAGCACCCACTGTGGATCCCCAGCCTCTCTGTGGACTCCATTCATTATAGGTGTGGGAAGGGAAGTGGAAGAGGGAGCTGTTGACCCTACTTCTGCAAATGTACCTGGAAATGAGTGGGACAGGAACATCTCATTGCTTCTCTTAAAATTGTCTTAGATTACATCTCTGCGGGGAGAGCCTATGATTTCATCGGAAGTGCATGGGGAGGGGGCGGAGGGGGAGTGACGAACCTTTGTAGACCCACTGATGTATGAAAAGGGTGCTGTAAACACTGGGGGAAGGGGAAGGGGAGGGAGAGTGGTTAACAACTACAGCCACTAGGTGACAAATGGAGAAGGAAGATTGGGAGGCTTATGGAAACAGTCCTGTTCATCTCTTTTTCTAAAGAGAAAGTGAGACTGTTTAAAATGAAGCCTGTCTGGTAATGAGGCTCATTCTCTAATCTCATAACCACATTACATTACCCTCCTCTGGGGATGGATTGAGCCAGAGAGTACAATTTGTCAGCGGCTCTCCAGGCCTGCAAGGCAACTACAGGAAAGGAATGATCCCAACACACAAAGCCCCTCCACTAGGGAATTGACTTTGCTGTAACAACATTAAATATTAAAAGAGGCTGCAGCGTGTGTATTTGTGTGCATGTGCTGATGTGTGTACGTGTGTGTATGTGTGCTGGGGTAAAGTGGGCTGGGTGGGGGTGGCACCGTGCATGCCTCTGTGTTTGTGGGCACACATGGGTTTCCGCCTCTTTCTGTGAGACCGTCAATGCGTGTGCACATGCTACGTTTGCACTTGTACGCACACATGCTAATTGAATTACATATGGCACATTAGATGGCATCACTAAATGGGAAGAATGTCTGGAGCAGGCATGCAGAAGGCAGTCACCCAAACCACACAAACGCCACACTTCATCTTCAGAGAATGAGCCCGGCCTCCAAATATTTGCAAAGAAAACAAACGTCCCAGCCCTGTTCATTCCTTCCCCCACACACAATCCCCACCCCCCAGGCTTTATGAGCTCAAGAGGCTGCCCATCCAGTTACCATGGGATTGGGGTGACCAGTGGCAAGTGAAAGTCCCCACAGAACAGGTCCAACCTCCACCCCTTCTTCCTTTCTCGCTCATTTATCTCCCGTTCTGATTCATCCACTTTCCTTCCCCATGTTTTATTTACATCAACCCAGCCTTCCCATTTTCCCTTCTACCCAAGCTCAAAAGCTAGACATTTTGAGTTTCTGTTCCTCACCTGGAAAATGAACACACACATTTCTACTCCTTTTTAAGGATTACAAAGCACTTTGTTGATAGCAGCCCTGAGGAAGCATGATATATATGGTAGAGTCAAGCCCTGATCCTAGGGTCAAGAAACCTCTGCCTGAATCCCACCCAACTTTAATACTTAATTTCTCTGGGCCTCAGTTTCCCCATTTGCAAAATAAAATGGTTGTATCTTCTCCCTTTCACTACTCTAAATCCTATGAGGTAGAGCATGCAAATATTATTACTGCCATTTTACAGATGAAAAAGCTAAGGCCAAAAGAGTGACTTACCCACAGCAACTCTTTAAGGCAGGGCTTCTCAATCTGTTTTGTGTATGCTGCTATGGGAGTCTGGTGATACCTATGGACCCCTTCTCAGAATAAAGTTTTTAAATGCATAAAGTATATAAGACTACAAAGGAAAACAATGATATTGATATAGAGTGATAAAATATTTTTTAAAGCAAGTTCATAGATTCCAAGCAAAGAACCCCTGAAATAAAGGTTTATTTAACATATATGTATATGTGTATATTTATGTGTGTATGTATATGTGTATATACATGTGTATGTATGTATGTATGTATGTATGTTGATCACCCCTGGAAGGTAGATGATATATTAGACATAATATATAGAATATAGATATAATAATATAGAAATATTAAACATTTCACAGATAAAGAAGCTGAGGTAGAGGTAAAATGGCTTGCCCAGGGTCATATACCTAGTAAGTATCTAAGGCAAGATTCAAACACCGGTCTCTCTCCTTCCAAGTTCAACATTCTATCCATTACACCACTTAGCTGCCCCTTATTGGGGCCAATGGTAAAGTAGGCACATCCTGTGTATCCCCCACCCCCAAACATTAGAGTCCAAGTCCCCATATCAGAACTGTAAATCCATCCAGCCTTTGAAGAAGCTAGCCAAGATTCCCTGAGGCTATAATAGAGTAAACCAAAAAAGAAACCAAGTGAAAACATCTCCCAGACTACGATCCCCTTATTCCTCCTATACACACACACACACACACACACACACACACACACACACACACACACACACCTCTTATTCAGTTGTTTCAATCATATCTGACACTTCATGACCCCATTTGGACTTTTCTTGGCAGCAATACTGGAATGATTTGCCTTTTCCTTCTCCAGCTCATTTAACAGATAAGGAAACTGAGGCAAATAGGGTTAAGTGACTTGCCCAGGGTCACACAGCTATTATGTATCTGAGGCTGGATTTGAACTCAGGTCTTCCTGACTCCAGGCTTGGTTCTCTATCCATTGCTTCACCTAGCTGCTTATAACTAAAAAGATGGGGTCTGAGGGGCTCTTCCATATGATAGCACTGCTCATGCTGAGCTCTGTCACCCTGCCAGGGCCTGGGAGACATCTATCCTTCCTTGTGACTTGACCTTCAAGAAAACCATCAGCTATCCTCTAACCTGGCCATGAACTCGGTGTCACTTCATCCAGTTCCATGCATTGTCCTGTGTCCCAGGTTCAGAGAATCTAAGTGGTCGGGACTAAAGGAAAGCAAACAACAGAACTCCTTCAATGGCTTTTGTGTAAGAGAAAATAAATGCATGGGTGGAATTCAGATTCTCAGTGATAATAATCTTCTCTAAGAAGAACATAGTTTCAGAAAACTCCAACTCAGGAAATCCCAAGGTAAATATTCCTAAAAGGTTGACCTTTCATGATCACTATCCAGTCACCAATCCTCAAGGAAAGAAATGTTAAGTAGAAGAGGTAGATGACCATGTGTGAGAAGCTATAATAGCTCTTGGCTAAAGGGAAGGGGAAGAACTCCTCCCCCATTATAAGATGTCAAAAAAACATAGAGTCCCCAAACACTCAGCATACAGGAAATCAAAGAAGGCCAAAGGGTAGCCATATCACCTGAAGTGGCCAGGGGAATTTAGTTCAGTTCCATTCATGAATGGTAGGATGGGTCCCACAGACCTATCCCCATACATGCTCTATGGGCAGGTCCTATAATTCAATTTCCATGACAAAACAAGCAGATAGTTATCTATAAGGAGTGAGAGAAAGGCAAAGGACAAAGCTTCTCAGCAGCATCCTGGAGGACCTTTCCCCAACTCCTTCATCACCAATCCCTAGAAGGAACTGAAGATAGTTTCAGAGAGAAGGCAGGATTGAATCAGAAAAATGGAACTTAGAAAAATGGAGAATGGGCCCAATTACTGTCTGTCTCCCTGAAGCAGTAACCTGGTTGTTCATCTTCACACCTCGAGAGGAACAGATCTTGCCCACCTCCAAAAATCTGAGAGAACAGAGAATAGACAGGAAGTGCTGAGAGAAGGGCACATCAATGCTAGACATGAAGATAAGAAATAATTGATAATCCAACTACAGTTTTAGCGAGGACATTATAAAAATAAGCAAAGTCATTGACAGAGACCCAAAAAAAGGTATCAAAAGAATAGAAATTTATCTTTCTCTTAAAGAGTATCTAAAATCAACTCTAAAGCAGTGTGGAGAGGTGAGACAAAGATGTTTCTGTGAACTCCACTGTGGTGTTCAGTCCCTACTAGGAACTAACTTTACGAAACAATGGTGAGCATCTCCATACCAGTAGGGAGAGTAGAAATTTTGTAGTAACTTGCATCAAGTTTGCAAAGACTGTATTCCTTCCATAACTTAATTGACTGTTACCTGTGGTCCAGGTGTAGCCTGATCTCTCTCCTGAAGGGGAAGGTGAGGAAGGGTTCAAAGAATGCCTCTCCACACTTCAGATTGTAAAGGACAATGAAGTGATCCTAAAGGATGTAGTGCATATTCTGAAGCTCTTCTCTCAACCCCTACTCATACCAGCAGGCTAAATAGCCCCAAGAGTGTACCTTAAAGGTTCTAAGGGACCCTGCAGCTCTTGTGGGGTATATTTATAATGCTATATAGCTCATGAGCCCCCATCAGTGTGCTTTTTGCCCATAATTATTCATTTATATCAAGCAGTTAGCCAGGATTAATTAGATTTTTGAAAAAGGTATTTATTAAGATGATATAGTAAGATTAATTGTTAGAAAACACCCACCCAAAGTCTGTGACACACTCTACCCCAAGTATATAGAGTTCAAGGAAAAGTAGGCTCAAACTTAGATAACGCAAGGTGGCAAAATGAAGTAATTCACATTTCCTGGGTGCTAGAAGTCCTTTTCTCTCCTTCACAGGTTACTCAAGAAGTTCCCCATAGGCATGTTATACTCCTTGAAAAATTCTTGAAGCTCCTTTTCTTCAGTGTGTCTAGTTGGACCTTGCTTCTTCATACAAACAATACCTTCAACTGTTCCAGGAAGCTCCTGGGATGCTGATAGGAAATCCAATATCTTTTGGACTTTTCAAAGTTCACAGGGCCCTCTTCTAGTCAAGGGAGAAGAGGGGAGACTGAAGATCATTCCCTCCTTCATAAGTGATCCCTTTTTTGGGACTTGGCTGAAATGCTTTTCTCCTCTTTGCTGACAGACATAGCACAAATAGGAACCATCTCACTGCTCCACAGGGCACAACTGAGTCTTCTCAAACAATCCAGATATACTTTCTGTCACATGTAGTTGAAATGCTTTGTACTGATTAATTGATGATTGATCAAATAAAGGTATTCTCTCCAGGTTAAGTTAATTACTTTCTGTGGGGGTGGGGGTAACTGATTGATTCAATTGACTTCCACCCTTACAAAGAAAACAGTAATAAACCTTCAATGGGAGAGGAGGAAGAGTTCTGAAGAAAAGATTTGCCCCTTGTCAGGATGTTGTGGAGTAGAAGAGGGTTACCCAAAGGAGAAAGGGAAGGAGAAGATAAGTTGTACACTTAGAACTTAAAAATAGATTGGATGCTCTTCCTGGATAGAAGAAAGTTGGTTTCTCTGAGAAGGCAGCTGCTCAACTCCCAAAGAATCATATCATATAACCACAGAAGCTATCAGACAGGAGGTCATCTAGTAAAGTCAGAAGAAGACTCAAAAAGGGATGATTCCCTGCAGCTTTTTGTCAATTTGATAATAAAAATAGAAATCTGTTGTCTTTCTTGAGCAAGTATCTAAAGCAGGGGTGGGGAACCTACAGCCTCAAGGCCACATGTGACCTTCTAGGTCCTTGGGTGTGGCCTTTTGACTGAGTCCAAGTTTTACAGTTTGGATTCAGTCAAAGGGTTGCACTTGAGGACCTAGAGGGCCACATGTGGCTTCAGGGCCACAGGTTCCCCACCCCTGATCTAAGGTATAACAGAGAACCTTCTGTTGTTCAGTCATTCAAGTTATTTCCATCTTTTCATGACCCCATGGACCCTAAGACACTAATACTGTCCATACTGGATTTTCTTGGCAAAGATGCTAGAGTGGTTTGCCATTTCCTTCTCCAGATAACAAAAAACCCTCTAAGACTTATCAAAACAAATGACAGTTACCCACTTGTACTGATTCACATCAGCTCAAATGATACTGCATGAAGGAACCTAAAAATCATTGTCAATGATTATGAGGTCTTGGTCAAGAAAATGGAAATCATGGTGGCATAGGTTTTATTTTCTTGACTGCTACTCATTGAAAACAAGGGATATAGAAGAAAAAATTGATTTAGGAAGTGAAAACTTGTTAAGAAAATGGTATCTGAGAACGGGGTTTGAACTTCTGCTCTTTGACTTTAAAATATAGGAATGACAGATTCCTGGCCAGAGGTTAAGTACACCGGCCAAAGACTGGTAAGAATATTTTTGTCCAGGGTCTTGGAAATACAATCAAGAAGGCATTAAGCTAAAAAGGATGGAGATGGGAGAAGAATGTCAGGGTATATCCCCCAGCTAGATACCACAAAAGTAGCTACAATTAAGAAAGAAGAGTAAAAGCCAAGACATCCAGAAGTACATAGGAGATAAAACCCAAGAAAGGAGCCAGTAGTAAAACCCTCAGCCTCAAATGACTATATACAGGTGCTCAAAGTTTAAGTGCAAACAAGAGACACTAATGGTCTTAATGCAAGGAAGAAAGTTTCTCATAAATTCATAAACATCACTGGGGATGTTGGGATAAAAGCCATAACTGGAATGTGACTCTGTATGTTTTAATAAGACATATTCATGTGGGGAAATTCAGAACCATAAGAGGAAAAGATGATGGAGTGCATTTGGGTGAAGGTCAATGGAAAAAGAAACAGAAATGGTTTTGTCATCAAAATATACTACAGCCCATACAAGCAGAAGGAGGAGAGAGAGGAAGCATTTGGGAAGTCATCACACACCTGCTGGGACAGAGGCATGATTTAATAGTGATGGGAAACTTCAATTATCCAGACATCTACTAGAGCTTTTCTCTTCCAAAAGCAAAGCAACTAATAGCATCTTGACTTGCCCTAACTCTGATGTTATCCTTCAAATGGTAGAGGAATCAACGAAGGGAAATTCTATTTTGAATTTGATTCTCACCAACAGAAAAGAATGAGTTTTGAAGATAAACATGATGGAAACCCTGGGGCAATGGGAGCACTCCCTACCAGAATTCATGGTAGAGAAAGAGAGGAAATCTAGGCATAGTATGACCTACATCTCAGATTTTGGGAAAGCAGATTTCAAAGGTTCACAGAAAGGATAGGAACGATCCTTACTAAAATTGTAAAGCAGAAATCAAACCAAAAGACCTAAGATGTGCTCAGGAATAAAATTCTGAAGACCCAAAAGGAAACAACTTCAATAAGGAGGAAAAATGAGATCTGGCTGATGTGAATGAATATGGAGCTAAACCAACCAACCTAGATTATTAAAAGAAATGTAAAGATGGAAGGGCAGCTAGGTGGTACGGTGGATAAAGCACTAAGTTTGGAATCAGGAAGACTCATCTTTATGAGTTCAAATCCAGAGTCAGATACTTATTAGCTGTGTGACCCTGGGCAAGTCACTAAACTCACAACCCCATTTGCTTCAGTTCCTCATCTGTAAGATGAGCTGAAGAAGGAAATGGTAAACCACTCTAGTGACTTTGCCAAAAAAAACCCCAAAATAGGGTCACAGAGAGTTGGACTTGATCAAAAAGATTGAACAACAAGAGAAGGTAGAAGCAAGTCAAGTAAAAGCAGGTAAATATGAGAGCTTTACGTATTTTGTTAAGAGCTTTACATAGTCCTTTTGAAATAGTATAAAGTGCTAGAGCTGAGCACTAAATGAGGCTAGCAAATGAAAGAAAGGATAACAGAGCTCTGTTAATTATATTGGAGGGAAAAAGAGAATCAAAGAAAATATAGGAACTTTGCTTGGAGTGGATGGAACAATGATAATGATAGCAGAGAGAAGGTAAAGGCTCAATTTTTATTTCACTTCTGTTTACTCTAGGAGAATGAATGGCTTGACCCTGAACAAGAATGTCTAAGGGGGAGTTGACACCCAAGATAAGTAAGGAAATAGAAAGAGAACATCCAGTTTCCCTTCATAAATTCACCATGGCAATAGAATTCACAACATTGTAGCAAAAAGAATTTTATTAAAGTGATAGGAAAGACAACTGAGCAGAATCTTGTGCATCTAACAGAATGGGGATGGGTAAGGGTGAGGAAGTGGTGGGGGAAGGCCCACAATGCCTCTTGCAGAGTGGACTCTCATTATGAGGACCTTCCAGCATGATGGGATGCTCAATTTTAAGCCTCACTGAGCTAAGCCCAAAAAGTACTTTTTATATGAAATGTTTCAGAGTTCTTTGTCTGAGAACCAGGTCACCAAGTGGGTCTTGCCCAACAGGTTTAATTCAACAGTTTAGTGAAGGGGTAGGGAACTGTAGCCTCGAGGCCACATGTGGCCTTCTAGGTCCCTGAGTGCCTCCTTTTGACTGAGTCCAATTTTTACAGAACAAATCCTTTTATTAAAGGGATTTGTTCTATGAAGTTTGGAATCAGTCAAAGGGCCACACTTGAGGATCTAGAGGGCCACATGTGGCCTTGAGGCCGCAGGTTTTCCACCCCTGGTTTAGTGTTTTGGGTGTTATACAACACAAATGAATAAATAAGAGGATTTTGGTGGCTGAGCTCTCTACAAGTCTGAAACTGAGGAAAACTTTTTGTTCAAACTATATTTCCATAAATAAACTCTTTAGCAGAATTCCCTGTTGGCTACAAACCCTAAATGTGAATAATTAAATTCCCCAGTGAAAAGAAAGATAATGAAGATTTTTTAAAATTCAGTGAAATTTTTTTAAAATTCAGACAAAAAAATTTTAAACTATAAAGACAGAGAAAATGAAGGAAATGAAAAAATCCATTATGATTCACATGACTCTAAAAACCCAGGATTTCTAATCACGAATGTAAGGCTTTCACAGGGAAATTATATTGTGCACAAAAAAATGAAACAGTTACATGGCAATGAATAGAGCCCTGAGCCTAAAGTTAGGAGAGTTCAAATGTGGCCTCAGACACTTAGTAGCTGTGCGATCTTGGGCAAGTCATTTAACTGTCTGCCTCAGTTTCCTCAACTATAAAATAGGGATAATAATAGCACCTACCTCCCAGTGTTTTTGTGAGGATGAGCCAAGATAATAATTGTAAAGCAAGTAATAGCTACATAAATGCTAACTATTATTATTATGGCTCAAAGTCAGCATAGACAATGAAAAAATGATGATACTAAGGGCATAGGTGCCAAATGGAATAGCCACTACGTTCTTAAAAGAAAAGCTAGGCAAAAACATTGATTGCAACACAATAATAATAGAAGACTTTAATATCTCTCAGAACTGGATAAACTCAACACAAAAAAAAAAACCCAAGAAGGAAATATAGAGCTAGAGGAATTGTTGGAAAAATTAAATTTGACTAACCTATGATGATTTCTGAATAGGAATCTTAAAGCATATACAAATTTCTTTTTTGTTTGTTTTTGTTTTTTGGAGGGGGCAGGGCAGGGCAATTGGGGATAAGTGACTTGTCCAAGGTCACAAGGCTAGTAAGTGTTAAGTGTCTGAGGTCAGATTTGAACTCCTGACTCTGGGGCCAGTGCTCTATTCACTGTGCCACCTAATCACCCCTACAAATTTCTTAATATGAATTTCCATATGGTACTAACAAAAAACAATAGAAAAATACAAGAAAAACTACATTCAGTGCAATTACACAAGGCATAAAAGAAATTACACAATGCTTTAATGAAATAAGAAGACACAAATGACTAGAAGGATATTCACAACTCATGGTTGAGTCATGACAATAAAATACAAATGACTATACTTTCTAAATTAATCTAGAGATAAGTACTATACCAAATTACCAAAGAGATATATACATAACTAGACAAAAAAACTCATTCAAATTAAAAAACAATCAAGGTCTATAATCTAAAGGAGATAATGAGAAAAAAGTACAAATGAAGGAGTATAGTATATAGTATTACCAGACTTAAAACCATATTATAAAGCAATAGTTATAAAAATTATTTGGTATTCAATTTTAAAAAAAACAGAAAAGTAGATCAGTGAAACAAATTAGGTAAGCAAGAAACAGAAGCAATCAAGAACAGACTAGCGTTTGGTGAACCTATAAATGTACTCAGGAAAACACTCCCTTTTTGACAAGAACTACTGGGGAAAACTGGAAAGTAGTTTGTCAAAAACTGGGTTTAGACCAACATTTTACAACATCTACCACAATAAGCTCAAATGGGTACATGTGCTGAATATAAAAGATCACACAATAAAAAAAAAATACAAGAGAGAATGAGATCAGATAACTTTCTTGACTATGGTTATGGAGAGAATACTTAGCTAAACAAGGGATAGGGTAGATCATAAAAGTAAAAAGAATATTTGGCTACATAAAAATTAAAGCTCTTGCACAAGCAAAATTAATGAAGACATAATTAGAAGAGAAATTATAGAGTGGGAAAATGTCTGTATAAAATATTGTTATTAAAAATTTGACATATAAAGAATTGACAGGGATATTTAACACCAATGGCTATTCCCCAATAGATAAGCAATCAAAGAACAGTTTTCAAAAGAATTGTGAACTACAGGGGCGGCTATGTGATACAAGTGAATAGAGCTCCGGCCCTGGAGTCAGGAAGACCTGAGTACAAATCTGGCCTAAGACACTTAACACTTACTAGCCGTGTGACCTTGGGCAAATCCAACTGCCCTGCCTTCCCCCCTCCAAAAGAAGGAAAAAAAAGAATTTCAAACTACACATGGTCACGTGAAACTGTGTTCCAAACCAACTAATATTTATTAAATAGTGTTACTATAGGCCAAGCACTGTCTTAAGCATTGAGGATACAAAGACAAAAATAAAAGTGCCTGCCCTCAAGGAGCTTAAATTCTATAGGAAAAAACAACATGTAAGTGTAACTCCACTCCATTAGCAGGAGCTATTTAAGTATATGCAAAATAAATCAAAATAATTTTAGAGGGAGACACTAATAGCTGGGATCAGGGGAGAAGGAAAGACCTTATATAGGAAATAGTATTTGAGCTCATCTTTGAGAGAAATGAGGGATTCTAAGAGAAAGAGGTGGAGAGAGAGTACATTCTGGGCATGGGGGAGAACCTTTGCAAAGATGTGATCAACATCAAAGACTGTTTGATGTGACCACAGAGTTTGTGAATGAAAGTAATGCATAATAAACCCCCAAAAGTAGAATTAAGTTGAGTTGTAAAGGTCTTTAAATGTCAAAGAGAGGAATTTTTATTTGATCCAAGAAGCAATAGGAAGCCTCTTTAAATTACTTAGGAGGAATGTGACGTGGTCATACCTGTGCCTTAGGAATATTGATTTGGCGCCCCTGTGGAACTTGTATTGTAGAAAGGAGAGAACTGAGGCAGGAAACCCAATCAGAGGTCAGGTGACAGGTAATGAGGGCCTGAACTAGGGTGTAGGCCATGTACATGGAGAAAAGGAGATAGATTTGAAACATAAGATGGCAGTAGAATTAACAATGCTTGGGAACTGATTGCATATGTTGGGTTAGGAAGAATGAGAAGTTAAGGTTGATTCTGAGTCTGAGAAATAAACATTTTAAAAACCCTAAGGTTTCACTTCACACCACATAAGTTGGAAAAGATGACAAAAATGGGATTCAAAGTGATACAACTTTTGCTTGAATTCTCTAGTGAAGGGGAACCCACTACTTCTCAAAGTAGATATGTATATATATATATATATGTATGTATATATAATTTTAATAAAAGTATATGTAATTCTATTTAAAATATTTTCTTTATTTAAATAAAGTAAATAAAATTCATTCTATTTTTTAAAAAATTTTTTCTCTCCCTCCCCACTGAAAAAAGAGAAGGAAAAAAAACCTTGTAACAAATATTCACAGTCAAGCACAACAAATTCCCATGGGTATTGTCCATGTCTCAAAAATATTTCATTCTGCACCCTGAGTCCATCTCTTCTCTGGGAGTAGCGTGCTTCGTCATCAGTTATCTGGAATCACAGATGACCAATGGATTCATCAGAGTTCTCACTATGCCTCTCTCAAGGCAGCCTAAGATTCTATTAGGGTGTTTTTGGCTGGTACAAAATATTCCAACCTTGGGCCCATTGACTCTGTAATCTACTTAAACTTCCAGATCTTTTTTTTTATCAGAAGAGCTGTTGTTTGGCCATGTTTCCCCCACCTTTTACTCATGAAGTTGTTTTTAGAACCTAAGTATAAACTTTTGTATTAATCTCTGTTAAATTCCATCTCATTAAATTCAACCCAATGTTCTTTATGGACTCTATCTCTGTCACCTGGTGTTAGCTAAGTATGTTTTCTATTCCTTTTCCAAGACATTGATTAAAATACTAAACAGTACAAAGCTAAGTACAGACCCCTGGGTCCCCCATTAGAGACTTGCTTCCAACCTGATGTGAAATGATTAATGACTCTTCACTGGGTTCAGATCCAAATACATGTAGCTGTAAATCAAGTAGCCCACAACTCTCCGTCTTTTCTACAAAAACAGCATGAGAAATTCTGTCAAATTCTTTGATGAAATCTAGGTAAATTATATTCACAGCATTCCCCTGATCTACTGCACTGATCTAATAACTCTATCCCCAAAAAAGAGAAATGAGGGTGGCCTGGTTTGTCCTTGGAAAAACTGGATTGAGAATCAAACAGCCCAGGTATGGAACCTCGGGATCATATACTCATAGAATGTCAGAACTATAGAGATCTGACATCATCATTTTTCAATAGAAGGAAACTGAGTCCCAGAGAACTGAATAGTCCAAGGTTAAAGAACTAGTGCAGCAAGGAAAAGTTTGGCTCAACGTGAGGGAAAAGAAAACTCTATCAATCAGCATTGCCTATAGGCGGAACAGGTTACCTTTGAGAAATATTGATTTACCCATCCAATAGAAGTCATTAAATAAAGACAGAATGACCGCCTGTCAGAAATGCTATAGAGGAGACTGCTATCCAGGTGTGGGTTGGACTTGATGACCTCTGAGATTCCATCCAACTCCAAGTTTCTGTTGATTCTGCTTCTGAATCTAATTTGGGAACATCAGGCAAGTAACTGCCAAGAATGGTGACTAGTATCAAAACAATGGGAGAGGGATTTAGACTCTGAGCACATCTGCTGCAGACAAATAATAGAGGTCACTAGCTGCCTCCTCTGGAAAGCCTTCCCTGATTCTTCAAAACTGGTAGTGTTCTCTCCCTCCTCAAACTTCATGTAGGTACTTGTGCTTTTGCATACTGTGTTCCCTCAGTGTTAGAGGTAGCATGGGAGAGTGTGTATAAAAAGTGGACTTCACAGGTGGAGTCAAGATGGCAGAGTAGAAACAGGACCTCCTTGGGGCTCTGGCTTCCACCTCCTCCAATTCATGTAAAAGGTGACCCTGAACAAACTTTGGAGCTACAGAACCCGCAAAATGACACAGAGAAGCTAACTCCCTGCTGAAGACAGCCCAGCAGGCCTACAGGAAGCGACCAGCACAGCACTATAGGTGCTGGCCAGAGGGCTTAGCCTTAGTGCGGCCTGGCCAACCCCCAGCTGGAGGGACTTCAGATCACCAGCAGCTGTGGCAGTTTCCAGAATTATCAAGCCATAGATGCTGAGGACAAAGTGAGAGGTCAGTGCAGCGTGAACTTTGGGATCCAGTAGTTCCGGAGTGCAGTTGGCCTTTGCCCCCAGGGCAAGAAGTGGCTACAGCCACAGCCACGTGGCTGCTTCAGCTCCTGGCCTGCAGATTGTAGGGTGACCAAGTGACCAGTCTGAGAGGTAATCACTCTTGCTTTAGCTTGCTTGGTTCTGGATTGCAGTCTAGGGTGGAGGTCCTGGGGTGTGTGACCAGCTTGCCAGAACATGTGGAGGCTTCAGAAAGGGCACACCCAACTAATACCTTCAGTAGCTGAGAAAACCCAAGCGTTTGGGATAAAGCTCCCCTGTCTGGTGGCAGAGTCCTACTGTGGCAAAAAGCTCAAAAGTCAAGTAATTGAGTGGCAACATGAGCAAACAAGGGAAGCAAAACAAGCAGAGCAACCCAACTTTACACTCCTATTTTGGGGACAAAAAGGATCAAAGCATGGAACAGGAGGAAGACAGCAAAGTCAGAGCTCCTGAACCAAAAGCTTCCAAGAAAAATACAAGCTGGTTACAGCTCATAGAGGACCTTAAGAAGGATTTTGAAAACCAAATAAGAGAAGTGGAGGAAAAATTGGGAAAAGAAATGAAAACAATGCAAGAAAATTATGAAATGAGAGTCAACAACCTGACTGAAGAAAATAACACCTTAAAAAATAGACTAACTCATATGGCAAAAGAGGCTCAAAAAGGCAATGAGGAGAAGAATGCTTTAAAAAGCCAAATTTGCCAGATGGAAAAAGAATCTCAAAAGCTCAATGAAGAGAATCATTGCTTCAGAATTAGATTAGAGCAAATAGAAGCTAGTAACTTCCACTTAATAAAACAGATCCAAACAAATGAAAAAATAGAAGGCAAGGTGCAATATCTCATTGGGAAAACCACTGACCTGGAAAATAGATCCAGGAGAGATAATTTTAAAAATTATTGGACTACCTGAAAGCCATGATCAAAAAAAGAACATAGAAATAACCCTTCAAGAAATTCTCAAGGAAAATTGCTCTGATGTTTTAGAACGAGAGGGCAAAATAGAGTTTGAAAGAATCCACTGATCACCTCCTGAAAAAGATCCCAAAAAAGCAAATTCCTAGGAATATTATAGCCAGGTTCCAGAGTGCCCAGATCAAGAAGAAAATATTACAAGCAACCAGGAAGAAACAATTTCAATATTGTGGAAACACAATCAGGATAACACAGGATCTGGCAGCTTCTGCATTAAGGGATCAAATGGCTTGGAATATGATATTCTGGAAGTCAAAAGAGCTGGCATTAAAACCAAGAATCACCTATCCAGAAAAACTGAGTATCATGTTTCAGGGGAAAATATGGTCATTCAGTGGAATAGAGGACTTTCAAGAATTCTTGATGAAAAAACCAGAGTTGAATAGAAAATTTGACATCCAGATACAAGAAGCAAGAGAAGCATGAGAAGGTAAACAGGGAAAAGAAATCATAAGAAACTTATGAAAGTTGAACTATTTACATTTCTACATGGAAAAATGATAATTGTAACTTATGAAATTTTTCTCAGTATGAGAATAGTTGAAGGGAATAGAAATGTGTGTGTGTATATATATGTATGTATGTATATGTACATACATATATATGTCTATATAGGAGGGTATGTGGACATATGAATACATATGTGAATGTGTATATATGTGTACAGGTATATATAGATAGAGGGCACAGGACCAATTTAATAGGAAGGGATGATACTTAAAAGGTGAAATTAAGAGGTGAGAGAGGAATATAATGAAAGGAGATGGGGAGAGACAGAATGGGATAAACTATCTCACATAGAAGAGGCAAGGGAAAATGGGTACAATGGAGGGGAAGAACAGGAAGGCAAAAGGGAATGGTTCAACCTTATTCTCATTGAGTTTGGCTTAGGGAGGGAATGACATACACACTAAATAGAGTATCTCACCCTACAGGAGAGTAGGGGGGAAGGGGATGAGAGGGGGGATGATGGAAAAGAGGGCAGGCTGGAGGGGGAGAGAAGTTGGAAGAACCCACTTTTGAAAAGGGACAGGATCAAAGTAGAGAATAGAACAAGTGGGATGTGGGATAGAAGGGAGGGAAATATAGTCAGTCTTTTACAATATATCCACTATGAAAATGTTTTGCATAGCTATACATGTACAACCTTTACTGAATTGCTTATCTTCCCAGTAAGGGTGAGTGACAATGGAGGAAAGGAATGAATATGGAATTCAAAGTTTTAAAATCAAATGTTTTAAATATATATTATTTTATTATTAATTTATTGTTATTATTAATACTATTATTAATATTATTTTACATGTAACTGGGAAATAAGATATACAGGCACTGGGGCATAGAGATCCACCGTCCCCTACTGGAAAGTTGGAGGGGATATGGGAGAAGATATGGGAGAGAGCAGATTGGAGGAGGGGACATCCAGTGGGATCACTATTTTGGGATGGTGGGTAGGGGAAAAACGGGGAGAAAATCTGTAACCCAAAATCTTGCAGAAATGAATGATGTAAACTAGAAGTTAATAAAGCATTTGATAAAAAAAAAAAGTGGGCTTCACTTTGTGTGACAGCAGCTTGGAAGAGGTTTTGTGAGTTTGGGGGCTGTGGCACTGGCCTCATCTGGCTAACCTGGGTACCTGGACAAAAAGGGAAATGGGATTAAAGATAGAAAACTTCAAGTGATTAGAAGTGAAAAGCACAGGATGCCTGGATTGAGCCTAAAACAGAACCAAGTCCATATCAAAATTCACTACTGGAAGTCCTCTGTAGCTCTTTGGTGAGAGAAAGGACCCTGTCAAGTTGGACTGACAAGTCACACTGTAGTAATAGCCAAAGGAAAGGCCACATGTACACATGCAAGCCAAGTCCATGTCTCTTTATATTAGATGCATTGTCATATGGAATTGTGTCACTATAGTCCACTGGAGAATTGAAGGTAACTGGATGATATTATATGGAATTCTTCCCTTCAAATCTGGGATGGTGTTGGTTATTTTGTTTTCTTAACTATTAATGCTATTGGCACCCTGATCCTGTGGCTAAACACTAGACTAATTAAAAGAAGCAAGAGATGATGGACATATGCCCCATTGTCATAACAGTGCTCCTAAGATTTGACCTAGCAGGTCATGCCTTTCCACAGCATCTATTCACCATGCCTATACAAAGGACCATTACTGCAGCAAATTGAATGGATTGTAAAGTCTGTCATAAAGTGGGTAACATGGTGTGATGGGTAGATAAGAGCAATTTGTTTTAATGGCCATGAAGGCAGCTGAAGCTGGTGCTGTGGAGTGCTTAGAGTTTAGTCAGACATCAAAGAGGCCAACATCATCCACTGCATCCTAGGCCATTGCTAGTTGTCTTAACTTTTGTCTTGCCACTGGACTTTGATGACTCTGGAAGAGACAACAAAGCTTATGACTTTATGCAACTCTGACTCACTTAAATCTACTTCATACATAAGTCAAGCTAGACCCTCATGATGTCATTGGTTCTCTTCGAAAATGAAGGATGAACAACAACATGGAAGGTTCTGCTGACCCTCATGCCAGTACCACTATCCCACTGGATCAATGAATTCACATATGGAGTACTTTATTCTTCCCCCTATCTTAAATACCTGATCTGTGGAAATATATGGACTGGCCCTCTCCACTGAATATGGGAAAGGACTGAAATATGAAGTACATGTAAGTCATTCCTTTTATACCAATCAAGTTGCAGGACATCCACAACATTAAATACAACATTGAAGTCAGTATCCATTGTGTAGCCAAAACAACAATGGAACAGTATACTTGAGTGGTGTCCCAAAAGGAGAGATGTGACCAGACCATGTGGTTTGATACTGATGAGGACCCATGGGAAGTGGACCCTGGATTGAATAGCGGAGGATTCCTAAAATGTGGGAAGACCTCTTCAATGATATTCTAAAGAAAACAGATACTCCAACTCCATCATCCCCCCCCTCAATTTATACCTCTACCAGCTGGAAAAGCGAAACAAAGAACTATTATAATTACGCTTCAGATGTATCAGCTGAAGAGGGACAGACTGTCCACACAAAATTTAATATGGCAAGTTGCCCTAGTGAAGGATCTTTTGTCAACTTCACACTTAAAAATCAGATGTTTGAGACTATACCCTGTGCTTATAATGATATCCCTTGGCACTATTTGACCCGTTCATAGAAAAAAATGTGAAAATTGTAGATGCCCTTGGTACTTTGAGATAGGTACTCTGACAGTACAAGGGAAAGAACTGTAGTCACCAAATTCCATTTGAACCCACTATTCTGATAATAGACTTACTCTATCTCACATACATACGCACATACATACACACACACATGCACTTGGGCTTTATTTCATGTGTGGTGATTATGCTTATAAGGCTTTATCTCCAGGTTAGGGAGGAATGGGCTCCATAACCTATTTGGTCCCTGAACTACAGATACACAAGACCTTGATTCCCATGTCTGTCACCAACCTTGGGATCTTCATTCTACAGGTTCATAAAGGCATCTAAGAAACCCTCAGGATTCCATGCTTTCACCTGAGTCTTGTTTCCATGGTTTAGGATTTTAGAAGTTGAGAAGGCAGTAGTGAATATGCCTGCAGCTGTAGACGCCCTTGATGATGTTTCCACCCTGTGGCTAGAGATAGATCCCGGGTCTCAGGTAGTGGTTCAGAGTTGGGTGACATTAGATCTGAAACAAGCTCAACAAGGAGTTTGTTCATTTATCAACACCATGTATTGTTTCTATATTGATAAAAATAAGCTAAGTCAAAATGTTACCAACTTGACAAACTTAATGAATGCAGACGCTGAATAGTCTAGACTTGGTGAGACTCTAAAGGAGTCTCAGAGAACTTTGGGGAAAATTGTGAAGCATACAAAGGGACATAGGTCCAGGGAGAGCCTGATGAAGTAACTTAACATGGACATTCTTATTAGAAACTCTGATCAAATTCTGTTTATCAAAGTATGCTGACTACTGGCTGTGTAATCTCTGCTATAATGCTAAGTCTTCATGCACAAGGTCTACGGGTTTTCCTAATTTATAAGATAAAGGATCATAGGATTTGGAACTTAGAGGGACATTAAAAATAATCTAATCTTAATACTATTTATTATATGGAATGGGCCTCTGGGAAGCAGGAGCAAGAGGGATATAGGGGAAAATTTTACCTCATGAGTAGAAGGTAAATTCCCTTAAGGCAGAGACTGTCTTGCTTTTCTGTCTCTGTATGCCCAACACCCTGCATGGCACTAGGTACAAAGTAGTTGCTTAATAAATATTTTTAATTGAATTGGGAGACTCTGTGCCCAGGTGCCCAGGTCTGGGCTGAGCTGGAAGTGAAGGGGCATGTTGGTACCTGGAAAGGGAGCAAGAAAGAAAGGGGGAGGTGGGGAAACTGCTCCACACCCAGGCTGTGGTTTCTGATGGGGCCCCAGTGGCAACAGGTGAAGGGAAGTGTTTGTCACCCTCTTGACAAAGACAGTCAAACAAAAGCCCAGGTTAGGCAGGCTGGCAACGAACGTGGCAAACAAACAAATAAAACCTTTGGCCTGTCATGGTGTCAGGGTCACAGCAGTCATGGCAGCTGATGGGGACCCCTGGAGCACTCTAAGGTGAGAGTGGGGCTCAGGTTTCATTCATTCATGCCCCACACATGTGCAACATACACCCGATACATTCACACACATACACACGTATACATACACACATGGCCAGTGTACACACATTCATACAGTCCTGGCTGACTGAATTTTTTTTTGATGGCCAGCTGCAGAACAAAAGTCTGGGGGAGGCAAGCAATAGGAAAACGGATTTTTTTTCTCTGCCTCCAAATGTCTCCCCCAACAGGATTTCATCTCTGAACATCAGCAGTAGCCTGCATCCTTCATTTGCCTATGTGATTCTCATCCCCATCAGACCAAATGTGTATCAGTCTGGAGGGCTTAGGAACACAGGTGAATGAATGGATAGAAGACAAAAGCATGCATTCTAACTCAGACCCTATTCCCTAAAAAGTGAACTGACTAGGTAATATTCCAGGGAAAGAAGAAATTCCTGACACTTTGAGAAATGAGCTACCTTGGGAAGTAGCTCAGGATCTCCAAGATCTCTAAGACTAAATGGGGCACATTAGGCAGATGTCAAGAGAAGACTCCTGTTCACATATAGATGAGATGAATTAGACAGTATTTATCCTGGAAGCAGCTAGGCGATACAGTAGATCGGGCACTGGGCCTCAGCTGTCAAATGAGCTGGAAAAGGAAATGGCAAACCACTGCAGCAGCATCTATGCCAAGAAAACCCCCAATGGGGTCACAACTGAACAACTCTATCTACTATACCACATTGTCTCTCATCTTTCTCACTTACTACATTTTATGTTGATGTGATAATAATCATAGCTAGCCTTTGTCTTATTTGATGCTCACAACAACTTTGGGAGGTAGAGAGCTATTATTATTTGCCCTGATTATTAATTACCCTTTTTACAGTTGAGGAAACTGAGGCAAATAGTGGTTAAGTAATTTGTCTAGAGTCACCTAGCTAGATAATAAGTATCTGAGGTCAGATTTGAACTCAGGTCTTCTGACCCTAGACCCAGCACTCTATCCACTGAGTCATTTAGCTACCCTAGTGAATAGAGAGGGGCCTCAAAGCCAGGAATAACTGGATTCAAGTACTACCTTATGGCTATGTGACCTTGGGCAAGTCACACCCTCTCATTGCCCCAGCAGAGAAAGTTCCTAAACCAGAGCTCCTTATACTGAAAAGAAACAAAACAAAACAAAACATTCATCTGGTCAAAAACAAGTGATAATTTTTTTTTTAAATACAAAGTGGCCTGGTGTATTGGAAAATTCACTGGACCAAGAACCCAGTGTTTGGGGGTTTAGTGCTGGCTCTGCCACTAACTTGCTATGTACCCCTGGGAAAGTCCCTTCCCACCTCTGGGCCTTAGTTAAATAAAGTAATAAGCCTGAATTATCTCTGTAATCCTTTTTAGCTCTGGCAGCACAGAATTCTAACTAAAATGGGCAATGGTGCAATGGAATTATCGGTATAGGCTTGATGTCCAGTCTGAGATGTCTAAGAGCCCCTGGAGGCTTGTGGGGAGATGCAGTGTGGTTTGGCATGGGCCAAAAACCAGCTGTGGGAGGAACAGCTGCCTCAGGGGTTAGAGGAGTCAGTTAGGTCTTGGGGAGGGAGAGAGGGAACCTATGGAGAATGTTTAACAGTTAGCAGAGAAAAAATGAATTCAGGAGAGGCAAGCCAGAGTTCTACAAATACCAGAAAGGCTGGAATGTGGGGAGAGAGACATGCAAAGGAGCCTGAGGATGAGTCAGGGGAACTATACTCACAGAAGCCAGCTGAGTTTTAGGGGACAAAGTAAGTATGGAGGTAAAAGCAGACCACAATCATACAATGTAGTGCAGACAATGAAGATAATTACCAGGAGAAAAGCCAAACAGGTCCCAGCCTTGGAAAACCTGGCAATGCTACTGCATGACCTTGGACATCACTTTTCCTCCCTAGTTCTCTGTTTTCCTCATCTGCAAAATGCTGGAGTTGGCCTAGGTGGTCTTTAAATCTTTAGCTCTGAATCCTATAATGAAAACCCAAAGTTGGCCATTCCCCTTTTTTCACTCTATTGTCCCAACTCTGACCCAGTGGGGTCCAGTTGTGCTGTCATAGGGGAGGTAGCTACTGATCCCTACACTCCTCTCCCATCCCCCTCAGAAAAGCAGAAAGAAGAGCCCTTCCCATCCAGGGTCTGTACATAGGATATACTTCTCGGTCATTTAAAAAGAATGTAAAATCCTTGAGGACAAAGACTGTTTCATTCTTGATTTTGTATTCCTAGTATCTGTAGTGTCTAATACAAGGAAGGAAAGAAGGAAGGAAGGGGAAAGGAGGGAACAGGGATGGAGAGAAGGAAGGGAAGAAAGGAGGAAAAGAGGAAGAGAAGAAGGAAGGAAAAGAAGGGAGAGAGGAAGTGAATAAAGAAGGAATGAGGGAAAGAGGAAGGAAGGAAAGGAAGGGAGGGAGGGAAGGAGGAAGGAAGGAAAGGAGAAAGGGAAGGAGGAAGGAAGAAGAGAGGGAAGGAATGAAGGAAAGGAGGAAAAGAGGAAGGAACATTCAAGCATTTACAATGAGCAAAGTACTATGCTAGGCACTGGGAATACATATAGAAAAAGTAAAGCAGCCTGATCTCAAGGAGCTCACATTCTAATGGGAGAGACAGTACATAAGGAAGGCTTTATAGCTGCAAGTCAGATAGAAAGATCACTGGTCCTTAAGGTACAGCAGCAAAGAAGATGGTAATACTCCCTCTATCATGTCATTTCCACTGATAAAATAATGTTTCTGATGTTGAACCATATGATAATGCCAAGAACTTTGGTGTCAAGGACTTTCTTTCCCGGATTAGGTGACTAATAAATGCTTATTGATTGATTCCAAGAAGTATTGGTCAACTGCTTAAATGAGTAAATTTGAGATCTCTCTACATACATTACATGCTTTCCTCTACCCTCCTCCCCCAACCCTTAGAGGGAAACATTACTAAAGAAATTCCTATATTGCAGAGGTCCCATCTCTAATAACAGCTGACATCTGTACAGGCATTAAAACCAAGAGAGTACTTTACACAGTTGAGCCTGATGCACCTTGTGAGGTATAACCTGCAAGTGTTATCTCTGCTTTACAGATTAAGAAACTGAGGCTCAAAGACATCAGGTAACATCCTTGTGGAGCTAACAAGTATCACAAGCAGAATTTGAACCTAGGTCTTTCTAACTCCAAGTCCAGCTTTCCAGCACCTTTCTAATAGGAACACTACTAATTTATCATTTAAAAAAAAAAGTGGTTCCTGAATAATTTTTCTCTTCCTTTTTCTTAATATTAAAATTTTAAATATTATGTTATTTGATCCTCACAACAACCCTGGAAAGCAAGTATCTTCTTATCATTCCCATTTTACAGTTGACAAAACTAAGACAATTGAGTCACAGCGGAAAAGTATCTGAGGCCACATGTGAGCTCAAATGCTTATAATGCTCTAAGCGCTTATGATGTGCCGCACGCGGTACAAGCTAGAAATACCGCTACACCACAAGCTGAAAGAAAAGTCCTTTCCCTCAAAGAGCTTATGTTTTAAAGAGGGAAGTTGCTGTTTTTTCTGTTGTGTCCCACTCTTTGTGACCCTATTTGGGGTTTTCTCGGCAAAGAGACGGGAGTGGTTTTCCATTTCCTTTTCCAACTCATTTTACAGATGAGGAAACTGAGGCAAACAGGGTCAAGTGACTTGCCCAGTAAGTGTCTGGGGCCAGATTTGAACTTCAGGAAAAGGGGTCTTTCCGACTCCAAACCTAGTGCTCTATTCACTGTGCCATCTAGCTGCCCTAGAGGGGAAACAATATATAAAAAGAAGCCGGAAGTGGGGAGGAGAGAGATCTAGGTACAGGGATAGGAGAGAAGCATGGTAGAAAAAGTCTGAAGGGTCAGGAATCCATGCTCTCAAGGAATTTATATTCTATTGGGGGAAACAGTAGGTACAGACAAGTAACTGTATAATATATACAAAGTAGAGATTGTTACATATACAAACTATATCTCCTAGTTGATGTAGACTGAGCTGGAAAAGGGTTGTTGCTAGAAAAAGGAGAATAGAATAGAACCAGGCTTCTGCGGAAAGCCAGGCTTTGAAATTAGCCAGGAATGCTCTAAGGTGGAGGTGAAGGGGCAGGAAGGACAGCTTGTACAAATACACCAAGAAGGGAGGTGGAATGTTGTCTCCAGAGACCAGCAAGTTTGGTTGGAACTCAGAGTACATGAAGAAGAATTATGTGCCATAAGCCTGGAAAGGCAGGGCTGAAGCCAGATGGTAAAGAGTTCTAAAAGCCATATGTCATTGCCAGAACAACAGCTCCCTTTCCCCCTCCATACATACACATTCATATGGTGCTTGCACCCACCCTCCCATCCAAAAAAGTACAAGGCTTCAGTCCCCAAGCAGGATTTTAAGGAGATATGAAACTCCAGTTTGCAGATAATTCTGATGCATTATTATTTTAAAAAACGCATTATTTGGTGCTTGGGATAGTTCTGTGTATACCCTTCCTCCTCCCCTCCCCCAAAGATAACCAAATCCTATAAACCCTAAGGCTCAATGGGGGCCTAAAGAAATTCTGCTTCTCAGCAGCCTACCACCCATAACATTAGATGAACTCTGTTTATTCATCTGTAATTGGAGGTTTAGACCAGACGCTGTCCAAAGTTCCTTCCAGATCTGACATTCTATGTAGTTCCATAACCCTAGAAGGAGGGAAAGAAAGCTCAGTTCCATCAAGTAATGGGAGGAGAGAAAAGGTGGCGCTCCAGCAGGTTTTGGCAAAGGAAGTAAATTCAGAACAGATGATTAAAAAGCCTGGGATTTGTGTGCCTTGGGGAAATCGTGGTTCCCCAAAGTCTGGTCCCATTCTCCCCCACCCCCACTTCCTCTAAGTGACAACGAATAAGTCAAATAAACAGAAGAGCTGGGGCTGAGAGGGAGGGGAGAGAGATGGGGGGGGGGGGGGGACATGGCAAGGTTGGTATAAACAATCCCAAATTCCAGCAAACTGACTCTTCAGTGAATCCAGAGATCAGGGTGAGTGGTTACAACCTTCCCAGAACATCCCTCTCCAAGTGGCTGGGCCACCTGGCAGATTGCCTGGGGGTTTAGGCCCTGGCAACTCCTTTCTCACTAGGCAGAAGTTAAACAGGTCTGGTCCCCCCACTAAAGTCCCAGAACCTCAGACCATTCAATTCATTTAGCAAACAAGTATTAATCTTCTACTTTGTGCTATGCACTTAAGCTATTGTCCTCTGGAGGAAAGACTAGTGTTTTCCTAAACTAGATTTATAGTTTACCTCCAGATTTAGCAACCACTTTCACCCCCCTTTCCACACATCCCCCCCCCCTGGCAGCTAGAAAGAATGGTCCTAAAGCAAAGACAGAAAAAAAGAAGTCTCCACTTTGGCCACAGTTTTCTCTGATTACTAAGCAGCTGTCCAAGGGGCTGGGAAGATGGAGAGGAGACAGACACACACAGAAACAGAGACTGAGCTCTCTCAAGGGAGAGGGAGAGGAATGCAGAAAAGGAAATAAGATGTGTTTAGTGAACCTTCTCAGATTTACAGTCATTCACTTAGCTTCCCAGTAAACTGGAGGTGGCTGGGTCTCATTGCCAGGGTCCGGGTTCCCCTAGACCTCCTCTCTGTCCCAGCCTGCCCTCCCCCAGGTCCTGTCATCACTGAGCTGGTTCAGACTGGGAGGCGGTTCTGTGGGTTAGCAGTGCCTTCCCGTGACCCCAGCAAGCATCAGGGCCCTGCAGTCCTGTGGTTAGCGACACCCGCAGAACCCTATGACCTGATTTTTTAGAAAGGAAGATCAAAAAGCATCTTGGGGCGGGGAGTTTGCGGGACAGGAACTGTGACAGTGACCAGGAAAAAAAAACCAGCAGAATGGAAACTTTCTCTGTCTTCTTCAACAGGAAAGAAGGGTTAAGAGGAAGAGGCCAAATCATTCTGTCGAAAGCAGCATCAAGTCTCAGAGGTTAAAAAAAAAATAGTACAGAATAGTTTAGGAGTTCTTTGGCCCTCCTTCCTTCTGCTCTCTCATTGTGCTGTTCATCTGACACTGAGACGATTCCCTGGTGACATCTCTGTGTACAATACCCTCTCATGCTATCATCCTAGATCTCTCTTCTCTTTCCCTGCCAAACTCCTAGAAAGAGTCAACACTCTGTGTCCATCCACTTCCTCACCATCTACCCACTCCCTTCTCAGCCCCTCACAGTCTGGCTTCTGACCCCATCCATCATAGCACTGAAACTTCAGAGATTACCTATGATCTCCTAAAGCTAAATCCCATGGATTTCTCAATCCTTCTCCTCCTCCTCTTTGATTTCACTCAACTTTCAATCCAGCTTCCCGCTGGCTTGCTTCCTGCTCTTTATACAAAGATATTCAATCTCCCTACTTCCCCGATTTGCACTGGCTCTTCTCCATGCCTGGAATGTTTTCCCCTCCTTACCTACTAGTTTCCCTAGCTTCCTTCAAGAATCAGCTCAAATCCCACTTCTGTTCCTACCACAACCACACACATATATACATTTGCTTCTGCCTTCCTTCTGAGATTCCCTTCCATTTACACTAGTTATGTATCTTGTACATTCATAGTTATGTACATGTTGTCTCTCATTAGAATATGTGGTCCTTGAGGGCAGGGATTCTTTTTTTGTTTGTTTGCTTTTTGGAGGGAGGAAGGCAGGGCAATTGGGGTTAAGTTTACTTGCCCAAGGTCACAAGGCTAGTAAATGTTAAGTGTCTGAGGCAGGATTTGAACTCAGGTCCTCCTGACTCCAGGGCCAGTACTCTATTCATTGCACCACCTAGCCACCCCTGATCCTTTTTTGTTTTTAAAGCCAGTTAGGTGATGGAATGGATAGAGTGCTGTGTCTAAAGTCAGTAATACCTGAGTTTGAATCTTGACTCAAATACCTACAAGCTGTGCGATCCTGGACAAATCACTTAACTTCTGTCTGTTTCCGTTTCCAACTGTAAAAGGGGAATAATCACAATTCCTGCTATTGGGATTGCTGTGAGGATCAAATTAATCTTTGTAAAACATTTGGCACAGAGCAAGCATTTAATTGTCTGAAGAATACAATCCCAATTTCTGTCTGCCCTATCCAAAACTCTCCTCCCTGACCACTACCCTGTAGAAATTGTCTTCCCCTATTAGAAGAGACTATCTTGTTTGCTTATATTGGTATCTCCAGCCTCAGTACTGTGCTTGGCATATGATAAGAATTTAATTGAGGTAACTAAGTACAGAGTTCAAATTGGCCTCAAACACCTACTAGCTGTGTGGACGTGGGCAAGACACTTAACTTCTATTTGCCTCAGTTTCCTCATCTGTGAAATGGGGTTGGACAATAAAAATACCTACCTCCTAGGGTTGACGTCAGGATCAAATGAGATGATAATTGTAAAGAGCTTAACACAATGATTAGCACATAGTAAGTGCTATACAAATTATTGTTATTCATTTTTAATAATATTATAATTTACTAACTTATTAATAATTCATTAGTTCTTTATGGTTTACATTTGTTTTCTTTAGTGCAACCAGCGGAAGGAGATAATACTAGTTATTGCCATATCTATCTTGCAGATGAGGAAACTCAATTTCAGAAGTAGAATGATTTGCCCAAGGTCACAGTGGCCAGTAAGTAGTAGAGCCCAGGTCCTTAGACTCCAAGGTTAGTGCTTTTCCACTACTGTCAATCAATCAATGAAATTTATTAAGTGTCTACTAGTATCAGTGCTAAGCACTGAGGATACAAGATAGGTTAAAAAAAAAAGTCAGAAGTCCTGGCCCCCCTGCCCCACACCCAAGATTCTTAGTCTGATGTGGTAGACAACATGCACAAATAAGACATAAGAAATAATAGAGATAATGAATAGAGGAAAGACTCTAGCATTATGGGGGATCAGGAAAGACTTCTTACAGAAAATGGAATCTTGGCTGGAACTTAAAGGAAACCAAGAGGAAATATAAGGAAATATACTTTCAATGTATAGGTTTTAAAAAAATAAGGATCTTTAGCAGGAAAAGGTTTGTATGCCAAACCAGAGTCAGACCAGAGACCTAAAATGGCAAAACAATGGTCTGAAAGAAAGATACAAAAGGCAAAGAACCCAATCCCCCATAGGAAGCCATCCCCTAGCTTCTGATCCTGGTCTAGGAAAACCAAAAAAGTTAGATGTAGAATAGATGCTGCCATTAATTCTGCAGGGCCAGTCTCCCCAGCCATAGCTTTATAGATTACAATGGAGCAGACATAGAGATAGCTGTCCTTAGCCTCTCCCTAGTTCCTTCTTATTCCTTGGCCTCTGCTCCTGTTCTATCAGGGGCTTCGTTGTATTAGGAAAATAAACCAGTGGAGTCTGCTGCTGTTCTGAGCATAGCTGCAAATCAGCTAAAATACAGAGAAAGGAAGAAAGAGAAAGAACCACTTGACATAGCAGAATCACTCTATCATGCTCACCACTTGGGTTCAGAGTTTGTATCTAAAACCCATTTGTCTGGACACCTATGACTGTGACCACAACTACTATATCTTCTCTCCCTAGTAAGTAAATGTGGACACAGTGAACCCTTATCAAGATGGTGTGATCTGAGGATCACCAGTTTAGGCCCTATGGTCCCAGGATCATAGATTTAAAGCTGGAAGTCCATCTATTCCAACCCCTTCCCTCCCTTTCCTTCCCCTATTTTACAAAAGAAGAGAAACACTGTACTCTTTTCCCACTGAACAACAATGAACCCAAATGGACAAAGCAGAACATATCCAGAAGAGGGTAAGCAAGATGGTGGCTGATCAAGAAGCCAGGTCCTACATGATGAGTACTTGTTGTTTGTCCTTCATTCTCCAAAAGAACCAACGACATCAGGATGTTTTGACTTGCAAGTGAATTGGATTTAAATGAGGAAGAGCTGCTCAAGTCATCTGCCTTGCTCTCTCCTCCAGTCATCTGAATTCAGTAGCAAGACATAGGTCAGGACTAGGATGAGTAGTTAGGGCAGATAAGGAAATGGCAAACCCAAACAAGAAAGACTTACAGGGACCATGTGACAAAGTGACGTTTGAGGGGAAAGTAATTTTGACTGGGGCAATTGCGTAACCATAAATAATAGGCAGGAATAACATTCATCCTTCAGGATATACACAATGAAGCCAAGGGGCTGACTCACAGATGGAACAGTGCGTGTTAAAGATGTCACTGTCTTTTCCAAGAACAGAGCTCCCACGGAAGCATCATGAGAGGTAGAGAAGAGGAGTTCTGTATGAGATTGGGAAAGAGGAGAGAAATGTGACATTTCTAGTTGAAAACAACTGGCTAACCTCACAGAGTGGGATCCACTACCAAATGACTTAGATGAGGAGGCTTAGTGCCAGGCAGTTACACTGGCCAGCTAGTCAGTTAGTACTCTTCATCTTGTATCATGTTGAAAGTGCTGGAAATACTGTTTGCAGGTGTACTGGTGAATGTTTAACAATTGGTTGTCTGAATGACATATACATAGGACAGTCTCTGACATACAGCAGGTGATTAATAAATGCCTTTTTTTTTTAGCAATTGGGGTTAAGTAATTTGCTCAAGGTTACACGGCCAGTTATTTCTGGGTGCAGTGCTAAGTATCTGAGCCCAGATTCGATCCCAGGTCATCCCAACTCTGGGGCCAGTGCTCTTACTCAGCTGTGCTACCTGGCGGCCCCAATAAATGCTTATTGACTGACAACTTTCAGTCTAATCTGCATTATACACACATTTCCTCCATCACTTTCTTAAGTCTAGACAACCAACAAAACAATCAGTTAAACCTGATTTGAAGCCTTTGACATTTCTAAGGTGTAAATGCCCACACTGAAATTTTAATGATCAATTCTCTGGAGTAAAATGGTTCCATTACACCCTCAGCTTATAATTCTCAGCTAGGTCAAGAAGGGAAAAGAGAAATAGATAACATACAACCACAAGAGACATTAGAGATATAAATGATTGTTTGGTAGTAGAGTACAAAAAAACACTGGCAAAATTAGTTTTCAAAATAACAATTCACATTTATGTAAGATTTTAAGTTTACAAAGTACTTTCCCAAAACATAATGAGGAAGACAGTGTAAGTATTTTTATTCCCTTGTAGAGATGAAGAAACTGAAGCAAGAAAAGGTAAGTGACCCACCCAGAGTCATCCAGATAGCAAATATAAGAGGTGGAAACAAAAAAAATGAAAAGAAATAAGGGCACAGGCCAGGCCCCTTGGATGATGGATAAAGGAATGATCTTGGGCCTCTGGAAGTGGTAGAAATTGAAAGGTCCATTTGTTCATTTAAAAAGCTTTTATTAAGCTATGTTCCAGGCACTATGCTAGACTCTGGTTTTACAAAGACAAAAATGAAACAGTTACTGCCCTCAAGGAGCTTACATTCTACTGGAGAAGAGGAAGAGGAACAATACATGCATAAAAAATTAAACACAAAAGATACAAAGCAGTGCCCAGAGGGAGAGCATACGCAACTGGAAGGATCCCGAGAGGCTTCCCGTGGGAGGTAGCCCTTGGGTTGAGCTTTGAAGGAACAGTAGGATTTTGTGAGGCAGAGGGGAGGAGAGAAGGTTCTTTTGTGTTCTTTTGTGTATATGAGAGGAGGAAGAAAAAGAAGAGGAGGGGAGGAGAAGAAGGAGGAGGAGGAGAAGAAGAAGAATCTCTGACTTCATCCTTGTGTGTGCTCCCTTACCTATACAGATCACAACCCTTCCACTGACTCCATGACCTCAGGCAAGACAACCTTTCAAGCCTCAGTTTCCTCAGTTGTAAAATGGTGATATCTATACCATTAACTTCCCAGAGTGTCCTGAGCATCAAATGAGGAAATATATGAAGCACTTTGCAAGCCTTAAAGCATTGTAAGTGCTTAACAAACTTTTGCTAATTGATTCAGTTGTTATTTTTGTATTGTTGTTGCATCAGTCAACAAGCATTTATTAAGCATCAACTGTGTGCTGGGCACTGTACTGGAGACACAAAGACAGAAATTAAAAAGTCCCTGCCCTCAAGCAGCTTATACTCTACTGAAGTAATAATATGCATCTATAAAATAAGTGCAAGGCTGTTTCTGGGGGAGGCATAATTGCTATGCTGATGATGAAGAATCTCTGGAGAAATCTCTGAAGAAATTCATTAGCTGGAGGTGAATGCTTTGGTGACCAGCCTCTCCAGACTTAGCTGGGCTTGCTATCAGGTAGATATATTATCTAGCTTGATCTGCCTGAGTTCCAACCCTTCCTAGCCTGTCAGAGAACTAAGGTTACCTCTATACCAAGATAAAACATGGGAGGAAATCTTTGGAGGGAAAGGGTGGAGAGAAATAGTAATAATTAATAAAAATCATAATAATTCATTTCTATAGCACCCTTGAGAAATATACTTAGTCTAGTAATAAGCAATATTCTTTGGAAAGCCAGGAAAGTTTTCATTACATTCATTTTACATTTATTCTTTCTGAATAAATGGGTAGCTCCCTTAATGGAGTATGCTGACTCAGACAAATGCGGGCTCTTTTATACTGCTTCCATTCAAATTTCCCTCCTTGTCCTCCATTGGCTAGCTGCAACCTCCCAACCTCCCCAACTCCCCAACCTGCCAAACTGCCTGCTCAAATAGCTCAGCAAGCATGTGTACAAGCCTCTAGCCCCCTACCCGATCAGAAGCCTGGTCCTGCTAGAACACAGCTCTGATTAGAACCAGTCACCCCTTACCCACATTCTATTATCACTCAAAGATAGGAACACTTTTAATTATGTGGAAACAAAATTCTTCCCACCATTTCCTACACACTTTACAGTTAGCAAATACACACCTTGCAGCTTGGCTCTGGCTTAGGTACAGAGACACTGAGTCCAAGCCCCAGTTTGTCTTTGTATTGTAAGGTGCCTGTGTCTTTGCTCATCAGATTGGGGGAAGCTCCCTGGTGGGAAGAGCTATGGTGCTTCATTGTAGGATTTAAGCTGGAAGGAGCCTTAGAGATTTTGTAGTATGGCCAGTTCATTCTACAGCTTGGGGATCTGTGGCCTAAAGAGGGGAAGTAATTTGCCCAGTGTGGCATGGATGATAAAGAGCAGCCAGGATTGGAACTTGACTCTAGATTAGACTGGGATCTTCCAGAAGACAGGAATTACATCTCCCCCTCACTAGCATATGTGGCCACAGAGCAATGGTCTTTAGCCTGGGATCCATGGACCCCAAAGGGATCGGTAATATATTCCAGGGGGTCTGTAAACTTGGAAGAGAAATATTTATGTATGTTTTACATATATACACACATATGTATACATATACGCATATGTATATATAATCTTTATTTCAATATAATTGGTTTCCTTTCTAATCCTATGCATTTCATTTTGTGCATTTAAAAGCATTCTGAGGAGGTTTCCATAGGCTTCACCAGACTGTCCAAGGGGTCCCTTATACAAATAAAAGTACTGAGAACCCCTGGTTTAGAGTCTTGGGTTCAACTAGCACAATTATGCCCATAGACAAAGAGCTCTCTGAAGCAAGGGGAAGGAATCTCAACCCAATAAGACTGGAAACTCTCTAAGAAGAACTGTCTCCCCTTTCACACAGGGAGGGCCAGGGGTCAAGAACTGGGTCTCTCCCATAGGACTAGGAGCCTCCCAAGGGCAGGTTGCATTTCTTCTCCTTCCTCTCTCCTATCTATCAATCAACAAGTACTTATTTAGGGGGCAGCTAGGTGGCTCAGTGAATAGAACACCGGCCCTGGAGTCAGGAGGACCTGAGTTCAAATCCAGCCTCAGACATTTAACACTTACTAGCTGTGTGATCTTGGGCAAGTCATTTAACCCCAATTGCCCTGCTTCCCCCTCCAAAAAGATATAAACAAACAAACAAACACAAGCACTTTCTGTGTGCCAGACATTAGGCATATAAGTACAAATAATGAAACAATCCCTACTCAAAAGGAGTTTACATTCCAGTGGGAGAGACATCAAGCACATATAAAAATGCATACAGTATGAATACAAAATACATATACACAAAGTAGTTAAATACACAGTAGTTTGGAAGAAAGGGCACGATGAGGCACAGATGGGCCTAACTAGGACTCACAGTGGTCACCCAGCTCAGGCTGTCATAGTAAATGTCATTCCCTTCAGTGTGGCAGGTTTCCATAAGCATCATAGGCTATTGAAGAAAGGATGTAGATAATTTTCTACTTGTCCTTATTTCCAAGCATGGCAGCAGCTGAGGATTAAGTAGTAATGAATTGCCCATTCCTTTCTTTGGACATTAGGTACTAGTGATTTTAAAGAAATTTCTGACTATGGGCTCTTCTCCCTTAAGCCTTCAAGCTTGCTGTTCTCCCAGGCTAAGCTCCTTAAAGGGAGAAAAGAAAAGAACAAACAAACCCATCTAGTGTCTATAAATTAAATGAATGACATCTCCCACTCTGGAACAAGGCTGCCTGGGGCCCCATCGGATCAGAAGCCTGGAGAACAGCCCTGCCCCTCCCCCCAAGAATCAGTCTCTTGAAAAATCATCAGCAGACACTGAAGCGAAGCTGGGAGGCAGCTGCTTCATTTTCATGCTGGGCTTGTCCCTACCCAGGAGCCCATCCATATCCTGGATTGGAGAGCCCATTCCCAGCTCATTCCAGGGAAAAAGTGATGGACGAAGACAGGAGTGCTGCAGAGCTTGCAACCCCATCCATCATTGTAAGCAGGTGGGGGCAGGAAGTAACCCTGGAAAGAAAGCCTGCCATGAGAGGCTAAAATCACAAGAATCAGGACTAAAAACCCAGCCATAACTAGACCCGAGAGGGAGTGTTGTTTTAATGGATAGAAAGCTTGACTGGGAAGACCAAGGTTCCAGTCCTACCTCTGACCTATACTGGCTATGTGACTCTGGGCAAGTCACAGACTCTCCTCACTTTAGGCAACTCTCTAAAATTATAAATTGTGGAGAAAGTACCAACTTGCATTGGTAGAGACAATTCCCTATGCCTATTAAATCACAGGTTCTATCCTTAAATAGAAACATGAATAAGGGTGCCTTCCCTATCACTACTACCTTGTAATACCTCTTCATGTCCATCCAGCCTGGTATATTATTTAGCAGATGCATCCCCAATCTCTAACCTGGGCCCTTTTCTCTCTACATGGTCTCTGAGGTTCCCAAATCTCTCCTGTGAACCCTCCTGATCCAGCATGTATAATCATCATTCCTATGCAAATGACTCCTAGATCTATATAGGCAACCCTAGCCTCTTTTCTGAGTTAAAACTCATAGCTTTTCATCAAGTATCATCCTTCATGATCTCTCTGCAGCATTTGATGCTCCTCCTGGTTCTTTCTCTTTCTTGGGTTTTTGTGACACTTCTCTCCTCTGGTTCTCCTCCTGTTCAGTCTCCCCTGTAGGATGTGAAGTCAGATGTTCCAGATTCAAACCCTAGCTTTGTCACTTACCTGTGTGACCTTGGGCAAGTGGCATCACTCCTCTGGGTCTCCATTCCAACAACTGTAAAACTAAGGGTTTGGATTAGATGGCGTCTGAGGTCCCCCCCCCCAAATCTATGATCCATTTATCATACACACACACACATACACACACCCAAGAGTAGTTATTACCCCCAGGGCTCTCTCTTGGACCTTCTTCTCTTCTTACATTTACTCTCTTGATAATCTCATCAGCTTTAAAAAGTTCACTTACCATTTATGCAGATGACTCCTAATCTCCACATCCAAATCTTAATCTTGCTCCTGAGCTCCAGTCCCACATCACCAACTGTCTGAAGGACAGCTCCACTTGAATGTCACATGTCCAAAATAGTATTCCTTATCTTCCTATAAAATCCATTCCTCTTCCTGACTTGCCTGTTTCTGTTGAGGAAACCACCACCACCACTACTACTACTGCTGCTACTGCTACTACTACTACTACTACTACTAATAATAATAATAATAATAATAGATACAATAATAATAGCTAGCATTTATATATGTGCTGTGCAATGTGCTAATTGCTTTATAAATATAATCTTATTGGATCCTCACAACAACCCTGGGAGATACATGTTATTATTTTCCCATTTTACAGATAAGAAAACTGAGGCAACAGAGATTAAGTGATTTGGCGAAGGTCTCACAGTCAGCAAGTATCTGAGGATGGATTTGAATTTGGGTCTTGCTGACTCCAGGTCCAGAGCTCTATCCCCTGAACCACCTCACTGCCATCACCCATACTCCTAATCTTGGAGTGATTTTCAATTCTTCCCTCTCCCCTACTCTATATTTCCAACCAGTTGCCAAATATTTTCTATCCTACCTCAATATTTTCAACATCCATCCTCTTCTTCTTTGGTGATAGGACCATCACCAAAGTTCATGTCTTCATTAATTCTCACATGGACTATTACAATAACTTCCCAAATGTTCTCTCTGCCTCTCAGTTCTCCCTTTCCAATCTGCCTTCCACACAGCTGGCATTCCTACAGCATAGGTCTGATTATGCCACTCCCTCTCTCAAGAATGGCTCACTCTTGCCTCTAATATATAATTTCTTAAATTAGGGTTCATGAATAATTTTTTAAAATATATATATTTTATAACTGTATTTTAATATACTTGGTTTCCTTTATAATCCTATGTCCTTTACTTTATATATTTAAAAACATGGTTCTGAGGAGTCTGCAGGCCTCAGCAGACTCCTAGGGGGATCTATGACAGGAAAAAAAAAGGTAGCTACCCGCTACAGTAGTATAAAGCACAAACTCTTCTATTTGGAAGGTAAATAAAGCCTTTCACAATACATTTCCTGTCTATACTTCTCCCAGACTTAGTATACATTATTCCTCATCATGTACTTTACATTTCTGCCAAACTAGCCTAATTGTTCTCTGTGTAAAGACATTCCATCTGCCATCTCCGTGTCTATACACAGGTTGTCCCCCATCCCACCCCTCACCCCTTCATGGAATACACTCCCTTCTCACATTACCTGACCCATGGAAAGCCCAGCTTCCTTCAAAGCTCAGCTCAAGTGCCGCCTTCTATATGAGACCTTTCCTGATTCCCACCACCTTCCCTTCCCCCCAGCTGCTAATCCCACATGGACACACATCTCCAATTACTATATATCTACTTTGTATATTTTTTGCATTTACTTATATGTAGATATGTGGTTTCCTTCAGTAGAAGGTCCCTTAAGGGCAAAGATCTTCATTTATTTTTTTTTTTGCCTTTGCATCCCTATCACCTAGTAAATGGACATTTAACAAATGCTTGTTGATTGATTGACTAATCAATAGAACAATTCAACCACTATTTTCCTTTAACCTGGTCATAAATCAATTTTTTCAGTCATGCACAACTCTTCATGACCTCATTTGGGGTTTTCTTGACAAAGATACTGGAATGGTTTGCCATTTCCTTCTCCGGTTCATTTTACAGATGAGGAAACTGAGACAAACAGGGTTAAGTGACTTGTCTAAGATGACTTAGACAAGTATCTGAGGCTGGATTTGAACTCAGGAAGATGAGTCTTCCTGACTCTAGGCCTGGCCATAAATCAATACTGGTAACTAATTTAGGACTGAGATTTAGAAATAGGGGTGCATAGAGTACAAATTAGACACTCCACTCTCACTCTATGTATGCCTATCAGCAGATGTGGACACAGGTGGCCCAGGCCATAGGATCATCTTCTCACTAGAAGCAGCAGTGGGATTCAGTAGTCCCCTGGGTGTCTGAGCTGCCTTTTAAGGATCACACTGCTCATCTCCTGGTATGAGGAAGGGGCTAGAAAAGGTGCCCTGAAAATTTTCTGCTTACCCAACCCTGGTATGATTACTGTGGCAGGAGGGAATCCCACCCTGTGGTCAAAACACACACACACAAAAAATGTACATAAACTTCTGCAAAGATGGTTCCACTCACCATCAGTATATGGAATGTATATACACCTGAAAGATGAATAGCTCTTGTTGCAAGAGAACTCAGCAGATATCATATCCAAATAGCAGCCCTGAGTGAAACAAGGCTGACAAATGAAGGCCAGTTTATTGAAGTTGGTGCTGGATATGTGTTTTTCTGGAGTGCTTACATTGAAGAGGAGCACTGTGAAGCTAGCATAGGTTTTGCCATCAAAACTAATCTAGTCAACAAGCTTGAATGCCTAGCAAAAGGAGTGAACAACAGGCTCATGACAATGAGATTTCCACTTGCAGGAAGATGCCATACCACCATCATCAATGCCTATGCTCCAACCTTGACAAACCCTGATAAGATCAAAGAAAAATTTTATGATGATCTGGAGACCCTTATGATTAATGTGACAAAAGAGGAAAAAGTTATAATTCTGGGTGACTTTAATGCTAGAGTAGGCTCATACTAACAGATATGGCTGGGAGACCTTGGAAAAAAAAATGGAGCTGGAAAAAGCAACAGCAATGGTCACTTACTGCTGAAGACTTGTGCATCTCATGACTTTCTCATCACTGACACAGTCTTCAGTTTACCTAAATGCAATGAAACTTCATGGATGCACCCTGACAGCAAACATAGGCATTTAACAGACTCTGTGATTGTAAAGAGAAGAGACAGATGGGACGCAAAAGTGTCTAAGACAATGTGTGGTACAGAGTGCTGGACTGATCATAGACTTATCCTCTCCAAGCTAAATATTCACATTCAACAAAAGCAGCAACCCCAGAGTACCAGAAGAATTCATGTCAACAGATTAGAGCTCTTCTCTGAGAGAGAACAGTTTGTTGCTAACTTGTTGGAAAAGTTTAGCCAACATACAGTTGGCAACAGTTGAGCAGAAAAGGAGTAGGCAGCTTTCAGAGATTTGGTGTACAGCACTACATATGCTCTTCTGGGTCAGAACACTAGCAAATGTTATCTCTGGTTTGATGAAATTCAGAAACCACTAAATGAAAAACAAGAACTCCATAGGGTTTACCACCAGAATAGTTTATCCATCTCTAAGAAGACAGCATTTAATTCCATCAAAAGTAAAGTACAAGCAAAGCTTAGAGAGATGCAGGATTCTCGGCTCAGTAAGAATGCAGTTTTATGCTAATAGTAACAATCCAAAGCACTTTTATGAGCCCTGAAGTCTATTTACAGACCAAAGACCTGTGGTGCATCTCAACTACTCAGTGCTGATGGAGCTACATTGATTAGTGATAAGGGCATGATCCTAGAGAGATGGACTGAACACTTCAATAGTGTTCTCAACAGACAGTCATCAATCATGGATGAAGCCACTGACTGTTTACCTCAGGTTGAAATCAATCTCTCCTCAGCTCAAATTCCAACTGAAGAAGAGGTTTTGAATGCCATTAGGCTCCCTTCATGTGTCCAAGCACTTGGTGCTAATTCTATTCCAACTAAGATTTACAAGGTCGGGGTCCCACTACTCATACAAAAGCTGACTAAAATTTTCCGGGTTATATGGCAAGAGGAAGTTATCTCCCAGGAGTTCAAAGACGCTTCCATTGTCCATCTCCATAAAGGTAAAGGAAGTAGATTGTCCTGTGACAATCACAGAGGGGCCTCTCTCTTAGTCATTGCTGGCAAGATTCTTGCCAGAGTCCTCCTTAATAGGCTAATCCTTCACCTGGAAGTTGGTCATTTACCTGAGATCTAGTGTGGCTTCAGAAAAAGCCAAGGAATGGTTGATATATTTGCTGCCCAACAACTCTAGGAGAAATGCCAGGAGCAGAACAGGTCTGTGCACCACATTTGTAGATCTGACCAAGGCCTTTGATACTGTTAGTCATGAAGGATTATGGAAAATTGTCAAAATGTGGTTGCCCGGAGAAGTTTATCAGCATTGTACATTGGTTTCATGATAGCATTCTTGTCCAGGATCTGGATAATGGACAATGCTCTCATGCTTTCCCAGTCACCAATGGAGTGAAACAAGGTTGTGTACTTGCTCACATGCTTTTTTTTTAGTATAATATTTTCAGCCATGTTGTCAAATGCCTTCAATGAGGACAAATAAGGCATCAAGGTTAGCTACCAAACTGATAGTAAATTCTTTAACTTGAAAAGGCTACAAGCTAAGAATAAAGTGGAGGAAGTACTGGTGCATGATTTTTTTGTTTGCAGATCATTGTGCACTCGATGCAGACTCTAAAGCTGAGATGCAACAAAGTGTAGATCAATTCTCTACTGTTTATGCTCATTTTGACCTAACAACACCAAGAAAACATAGGTGCTCCATCAGTCAACACACCATCTGTATGTGGAACCATCAATTATAGCAAATGGAGAAGTTTTGAATACTGTGTATAAGTTCGCTTACCTTGGCAGTATACTTTCCAAGGATGTAAACCTTGATAATAAAGTTGATGCACACATTGCCAGAGCTAGCTCGGTATTTGGGAGACTCCAAAGGATATCGTGGGAGAGTAGAGGTAATAAAATGACTACCAAACTGAAGGTCTACAGAGCCATTGTGTTGATTTCATTGTTGTATGCCTGCAAAACCTCGACAGCATACCAATGCCATGCCAGGAAACTGAATCACTTCCATTTGAATTGTCTTAGGAAGATTCTGAAGATCACCTGGCAGGATAAGATATCAGACACTGAGGTCCTTTCTTGAACTAGACTGCAAGCATTCAAACTCTACTGAATAGAGTGCCGCTAAGATGGGCTGGCCACATTGTTTGAATGCTAAACATATGTTTGCCAAAAAGACTTTTATAGGGAACTCACACTGGTCAAGTGCTCATGTGCTGGTCAGAAGAAAGGATACAAGGATACTCTCAAAGACTCTCTTAAGAACTTTGGAATTGATTGTGTGACATGGGAGACACTGGCACAATACCGCTGAGCATGGACCCTCATCAGAAAAGACGCTGTGCTCTATGGGCAAAGCAGAATTGAAGCAGCTCGAAAAAAACACAAGATGCACAAATTTAAGAGAATTCACTGCAAATATTCACATGGACTATTTCTGCCTGACCTGTGGTAGAGCATTCCAAGCTCATATTGGTCTGACCAGTCACAGTTGGACACATTGAGACTTGACTCTAACATAATGATGTCATTTTGTTCCTCTTTGAGAATGGACAACAGCTATCACCACCATGTATGTCTATGTATTTAGAGCAAGAAGGTACCTCAGAGACCATCTAATCCAATCTTTCCAATTAACAGATGATGAAACTAAGGCCTAGAGATTACCCAAAGTCTTTGATCCAGTGACACTGGCCTCCTTGCTGTTCCTCTACAAGATGCTCATATACTAGCTCTGAGTATTTTTCCTGTCTATGCCCCATTCCTGGAATGCTCTCTCTCCCTATCTTTACCTCCTGGCTTCCTTGGCTTCATTCAAGTTCCAGCTAAAATCCCACCTTCTACAGGAAGTCTTTCTGGTCCCCCTTAGTGATAATGACTTCCCTCTTGATTTTCTCCAATTTATCATGTATATATCTTGTTTGTAGGGCAACTCTGTGGAGCAGTTAAATGTGTGTGTGGCATGATTTGAACTCAGTAGATAGAGCAGTGGGCCTGGAGTCAGGAAGACTCATTTTCCTGAGTTCAAATCTGACCTCACTTACTGTCACTCACTATGACCCTGGGCAAGTCACTTAACCCTGTTTGCCTAAATTTCCTCATCTATCAAAAATGAACTCAAGAAGGAAATGGCAAAGCATTCCAGTATCTCCACTAATAAAACCCCAAATGGGGCCACAGAGTCAGACATGACTGAAACAAGTGAACAAGAACAACAAATGTCTGGTTTGTACATAGTTGTTTTATATCATCTCCCCCCAGAGACTGTGAGCTCCTAGAGAGTAGGGACTGTTATCTTTCTTTGTATACCCAGCCTGGCACATAGTAGGCACTTAATAAATGTTTGTTGACTGACTGACCAATGTCATGCAGGTGAGCGGCAGAGACAGAACTCCAACCAAGATCCTCTGACTCCACTGTTGCATGCAGCTTCTGTGAAAACCTACTGACCAAGTTAATCATATATTAACCTATTGGCAACTGTAGATGGGATAAGACTAGAAGAAGGTAGAACTGCTTCCTCCTAAAATACCAAGAATCATATGAAAAGGAAATAGTTGGGGGAGGAGAGACCAACATATGCCACACCATATGCTAGGGACCTGATTCCTTCCCTTCAGTCCTTTCCACCCAGGCCTTTCCACAAAGACATAACTAGGGTAGGTGACTGGAGCTTTGACCCAGGTTGCAAAAGTTACTGGATGCTGTTCTCCAGCAAGTCAAAAGTCACTGAGATTGGCATCTAGCTAATGGAAATGAGAAGCAACCCAATGGTACAGCAACTACAGCTCAGCCCCAACCCCTTCCCTGCCCATGTTTGGCTGTCTTTCTCAGAAGCATTTGAGTGCCTGTGCAGTGTTGCTTCCCAGGGTGCATTTTATGCTTCTTGCCCCATGTGAAAAAAAAAATTGTAGCTACTAGAATCACAGAATTCCCACCCAAGTTGGGGAGATACCCAGATGCCTTGCCCAGGCTCTGTTATGAGTCCCTGGAGAGAGAAGTATCTATAGAAAGTAAGAAAATGATTTGTCACTTGTGAACTTGGGCAGTGACCTGTGTATAAGGTTGAATTACCCTGTTTGTATGTTTGTTTTCCCCTCCCCAGGTGGGCAGTCTAGGCCAGCTGCCTTTCCTGGTTTCTCCTTAATTGAGAGATCACACCTAGTTATCAAAGCTGTTCCATAACAACGGAACCCATAGTTTTGAAGGGGTCTTCTGACTGGCTGAGAGGAAGGGGGGATTAAATCTCTAGCTAGAAGATAAGAACAAAGCTGGTTTGGAAGTCCACTTTTGGGAAGACCAGCTAAAACATCAGCCTCCATAGAATCAGGACTGGCCTAACTAGACCAGGGGAATTTTAGTTAAGAATTAGATTAGAAAGCTGAGGTGCCTCTCAGTCTGGGACCAGGGAGATTTTTTAATTACCTCACTCTGGCGTATTATTTCAGAATTTGTAGAGTCTCTTTTCTTTCCCAAATTAATCCTAGAAAACACAATTTGTGGTCTGGAGCACGTAGACACTGAGGGGGGGATAAAGGAAAAGGGGAAAGAAAATTGGTGCTTGGGACTACACTACTGAGAGAGACCTCTCTCAGCCTCAGTTTCCCCTGTAAAATGGGGATAAAAATGGCATCGGATCATGGTTTTAGACCTGGAAGGACTCTCAAAGACCCTCGGGTTCAGCCTTCCCTCCTCCCCCCATTTGCAGATGAGGAAGTAGAGGCTTGGAGCAGTTAACTTGCCCAAAGTCACAGAACTAGGCAGGATTTGAACTCTGGTCATCACTGTGCTAGCTAGCACCTTCCTCTTGGGGTTATTGTGAGGAACAAATGAGATCAGTTAAATATTTGTTAAGTACTGATTATGTGTCTGGCACTGTGCTAATCACTGTTGATGTAAAGAAAGGTAAAGGACAGTTCCCATTCTCAAGGAACTCATAGTCCAATGAGGGAAAGACAACTCATAAAAAGAAGCTGAAAGGGGAGGGGGGATGGTGGGGGTTGGGTATTTAATGAGGGAACATGTTAAAGTCAAGAGGAGTTCGGCCAGGTGGGAAATGAAGAAATGACTGGACTGGGCAACCTCATTAAATGGAGGATCTGGGAGGAATTCTCCACTCTTCATAATGAAAGAGATTGTGAGAGGTCCCAGAGCAGGGGTTACTGACAAGGCATGAGTTTCAGACTTGATAATAAAGTGTTATGTGTATTCTCTGTTATTAATTACCATTAAGATTTACAGCTAGAAGGGACCATAGAGATCTAGACCCACCTTTCATTTTTACCGTTGAGGATACTGAGGTGGACACTAAGTGACTTGTCCAGGGTCACACAACTACTAAGTGTCTGAGGTGGGATTTGAACCCCGGTTTTCCTGATTCCAGGACAGCTCTTCATCCACTTCACCACCTAGTCACTTCTAGGGGATGGTGCTAGCAGATGAGGGGACCAGGAAAGGCCTCTAGGAGGCAGTAGTGCTTAAACTAAGTCTTCACAGAAGCCAAGAACTCTTAAGAGTAGGGAGATGGGAGAGAGAAGATTCCAAGCATAGGTATGGGAATTGGGGTATCATGTTTAAGAAACTTTGAATAAGCTGGTATAGCTGGGTTGTAGGGTGCATGGAGGGGAGTTGAGTTCAAATCCCAATTCTATTTCCTCCAGCAGTTGTGTGACCTTAGACAAGTCACTCCTTCATATCCCTGTAACTGTTTTTGCCCCACGTGAAAACATTCCTACTTAAGGCTCTAGAACTCCGGGGTGGAGAACCTATGGCCCTGAAGCCACATGTGGCCTTCTAGGTCCTCAAGTGCAGCCCTTCAACTAAATCCAAACTTCACAGAACAAATCCCTTTAATAAAAGGATTGTTCTGTAAAACTTGGACTCAATCAAAAGGCTACATCCAAGGACATAGAAGGCCACATGGGGCCTTGAGGCCACAGATTCCCCACCCCTGCTTATAGATAATTGAAGAAATCAGTGGCCCAGGAACTGAGCCTGAGGATTCACCAAAGCCTAAGGATTAGGTTTGATTCTTGCCCTGTTGGTCTCTCTCCATCTCTCTTCTCCAGATAAAGAATTAGTCCAGAAGGGATAGTTAAAAAGACTACCATTTCCTCCCTGGACTTTAAGCAGGGAGGGACTCAGTACCTAGTCCAAGAGATGTCCTATACCTCAGAGGCAAGGCCACTAAAGAATGGCCTGAGGGATTTCAGAAAACCCTAGGAAGACTTATATGAACTAACACAAAGTGAAATGAGCAGAACCAAGAGAACATTGTACATAGTAACAGCAATAGTGTATGATGATCAGCTGTGAATGACTTAGCTCCTCCCAGCAATACAATGATCCAAGAACCAAAGGGCTCATGATGGAAAATGCTATCCACATCCAAAGAAAGAACTAATGGGTTCTGAATGCATTGAGGCATACTATTCTCACTTTCTTCATTTTTTGTGTGGTTTTTTTTTTCTTTTTGGTCTGTTTCTTCTTTCAAAACATGACTAACATGGGAATATGTTTTACACGATTACACATATATAACCTATATCAAACTGACTACCTTTTCAGGAAGAGGAAAAGGGAGGGAGAGTGGGTAGAAGAAAAATTTGGAACTCAGAACTTTGTAAAAATGAAATAAAATACCATTAAAAATCAAATACAAATACTCTAAAGAATTTTAAAAAGAAAGAATGAGTCTGAAAAGTCAGGGAAGCTTTCCATTCCAGTTTTGTTGTGTGACCTTGATCAAGTCCCTGGCCCTCTCTAGACCTAGGCAAAGGATACCAATGTAAGAAATATGGACAGAACTGAGAGTGGGAGTATCCCACTGCCTGCATCTGGAAATGCTTCTTTCTCAGGAAGAGAACAAAGCGGGGAAAGATGAGAGGGCCTCTTTCCTGAGTAGGTGCTTGCTAGGGAGAGGCTGGGCTTTGAGAGTAAGAATGTCTCCAGGAAAGGGGCTGAAGGAAGCCATAAGTGTTACCAGGTGAGGTCTGGGGTCCAGGTGTGAGCTGGAGGCAATCTGGTGAATAACCCTTCTCAGAATAATGTTTGTTTTCTATATTCATAATTGAAAGAAAGATTCAGTGTCAGCTACAGGTCAGTGAAAATAACGATGTAATTTTTTTTCTTTTCCAAGTTCATAGACCTACTAAAATCTACCCAGACTCTGTGGGGGTCCATAGACCCCAGCTTAGGAACCCCTACTCTCAAACTTTCCCCTCCCCCATGAATACTAGCTCAGAATCAAACCACAACTGCCCCCTCCCCACTCATAGTCAAGTGACTTCAGACCCAGGAGACAAGAAGGGAGTTTCCAACAGGGGAAGGGTTGGGGGAAAACTGTCTATGTATCTACATTTGATTTGTTTTTAAACTCTTGTTTTTTCTTTTTTTCTCATGAAGAGTTCTGGCTTCTCTTTCATTTCTGTCTGAGGGACGTGAGAAAGGGCCATCACAAATTCCTAGAGTCAAAAATCAGAGAAGATCACACCTGGAAGGGACATGAGGAATAAGTTCAGTCAATGTCCTGATTTTAAAGATACAGGAACTAAGGACCAGAGATGGAAGTACTTTGATAGAATCAGAGAATTTTAGAGCTGCTAGGATACTGGGTGTCTGTCTGGTCCAACCCACAAGTGGTCCAACCTGACAAGTGGTTGTCCAGACTCTTCTTCAAGACCTCCAAAGAGGGGTGGCTAGGTGTCATAGTGAATACAGCACTGGCCCTGGAGTCAGGAAGACCTGAGTTCAAATCCAGACTCAGACATTTAACACTTACTAGCCATGTGACCTTGGGCAAGTCACTTAACCCCAATTGCCCTGACTTCCCCCCTCCAAAAAAAAAAAGCAAGCAAAAAAAAAAGACCTCCAAAGAGAGGAAATCCTCCTTCTCCAGAGGGAGTTCATTTTATTTATGGACAGCTCTAATTATTAAGAAGCTTTTCCCTATCTCAAGATTAAATTTGCCCAGCATCCACCCAATCATCCCTAGTTCTGCCCTCTGGGTTCAAACATAATCTCTAGTGAGGCCCACCTTGGAATTGCCTCCTTCTGTGTAATTGGAAACAATCTGACAGAAGCCTCCGAGGACCCAGGTTTGAATCATGGCTCTGCCACTAACCAGTCATATCCTCCTGGGTAAATCCCTCTTCCACATAAAAGTCCTTCAGATACCTAAAGATATCCTCTCTCTCTTTTCCCTTCTCCAGGCTGAATATTACCAGTTCCTTCAACTGATCCTAAGTGACTTGCCCAAGGCTGCCCAGGGATCTCATGGCAGAGCCAGCTAGAACCCAGGGATTCTGGCTGCCTGTCCTGTGCAGTTACCAGTACAACACATAGAAGAAGCAATGAGTTGTGTATACAGAGACACAGGGACACACAATGAATCATTTGTTTCTTATACCTTATTATGTATACTTGTGAATGCATATAGCTTTACTGCCTTTCTAGGAAGTGGAGACAATGCACTGGGGTTGTTATTTCCTGTCTCCAAACATATGTCTCTCCTCCTACCCCACCCCCTCACTTTCATGCCAGTCACATGCAGGGTCCTGGACTTCCCCTCTTATTAGTTAGCTGTGGATAGACAGAGAGAGGGTGGCTGTCCACGAGGGGGCATCAGAAGACCATCAGACAAACATTTATGTTTGAAACTAGCTCACCGTGGAGGAAAGCTCAAATCATAGATTTAAATCTAGAAAGGAATTTTAGGGATCACCCAGTTCAACCCCCTCATTTTACAGAAGAGGAAACAAACCCAGAGAAGGAAAGTGACTTGGTCACAGTCACAAAAAACCATGACACCTCAAATCCGCAGGTTTTTCCACTTCAATGAAGGCAGCAAATCCCAGATGGACCCTGGTGGGGATCTCGCCCTAAGAACTGGAAGGGTCAGAAGGATGAATAGTCACCCTGAGAGAGGGGAGGTCGAAAGGAGGAAACTGATGTCCAAAGAGTCTCAGGGACCTGACCTCCATGTAGTATAGTGGAAAGCAACTGATTTGGAGCCAGAAGATGGGTTTGAATCCTGACTCTGCTATTTAAAACCTCTCTTTTACAAAGAAAGACTGAGTTCTTTGAGGGCAGAGACTGTCTTTTGCCTATTTTGTATCCCTAGGTCTTGGCACAGTGCTTGGCACATAGTAGGCACTTAATAAATATTGCCTGACTAACTGAAGTTGCAGTGGGAAAGGCCATGGCCTAGGAGACAAGAGGCTGTCCTGGCTTATATACTAAATCAGTCTGATATTGATCAAATCCTCATGGCCTCTGTTTCCTCTTTGGACTTTAAGGTTCATTCTGTATCTAACGTTCTGTGGTTCAAGAAAAAGCCATAACCTCTAACAACATCAGTCAACCTTGGAGCCATTCTCAATTCCTCATTCTCTTCCACCCCATAAATCCAATCAGTTGACCAATTTTATCCATTGTACTTCCATATTTAGTTGTTTTTCAGTTGTGATCCTCTATGACACCATTTGGAATTTTCTTGGCAAAGATACCAGAGTGGTTTGCCATTTCCTCCTCCAGCTCTTTGACAAATGACAAAACCGACACAAACAGGGTTAAGTGACTTGCCCAGGATTACACAGCTAGTAAGTATCTGAGACCAGATTTGAACTCAGGATGGGTCTTCCTGACTCCAGGCCCAGTGCTCTATCCACTGTGCCACCTAGCTGCCTCTATACCTCTCAAACTCATTCCCTTTTCTCTACTTACAGAGCCATCATCCTCATCGTCTCTTGCCTGGACTGTTTCCACTGCCTCCTTATTTATCTCCCTGCCTTATTCTCTCCCTACTCCAATTCACCCTCTACCTCTTCTAAAATTATATTCCTAAATGTCAAATCTAACTATGTCGTTTATTCCCTTGTTTGAAAAGCTCCAATAGCTTCTATTTCCTCTCATTTAAAATACAAACTCTTGTACTTGGTATTTAAAGCTCTTCCCAACCTGACTCCAGCCTAACTTTCCAGACCTTTACATTACTCTTCCTTAACATACTCTATGTTCCAACCAAAATGGCTTACTTGTTGTTTGTCCCACACATCTCATCTCCCATCCCAATGCCTTTGCATGGGCTGTTCCCCATGCCTGAAATGTATTCCATCTTCACCTTTGCCTCTTAGAATACCCACAAGCTCATCTCAAGTACTACTCTCTACATTTAAGTCTTACCTAATTCCTCTCTTACCCTTGCCAACCCCAGGTATTATCCACTCCCCCCTCTCCCAACGCCATTCCAAAAATCACTCTACATACATTTTGTATTTACTTATATATGTCCATATTGTTTTCCCCCTATAAAATGTAAGGTCCAAAAGAGAAGAGATTTTTTTTTTCATTTGGATACCCAGTGCCTGAAAGAAAGTAGTAGCTTTAAAAATGCTTGATAGGGGCGGCTAGGTGGTACAGTGAATAGAGCACCAGCCCTGGAATCAGGAGAACCTGAGTTCAAATCCAGCCTCAGACACTTAACACTTACTAGCCCTGTGACCTTGGGCAAGTCACTTAACCCCAATTGCCTTGCCTTCTCCCCTGCAAAAAAAAAAATGCTTGATAAGTGGTTGAGGAATATAGAATTCAATTTTTTAATGCTTATTAAATGCCTACTATATACAAAGCACTGTACCAGGGGCTGAGGATAAAAAGATGAAAAATACATAGTTGCTGACTTCAAGGAGTTTACAATCTCTTGCAGGGAGGGTGAATCCAATTTGACAAATAGACCACATTAATTTTTTAAAGACCAGATTAATTCTAATATAGGCTGTCCCAAAAGTCTTAGTGCAGTCTTAAGCTTTTATTAGGGGAAAGAAAGAAAGAAAGAAAGAAAGAAAGAAAGAAAGAAAGAAAGAAAGAAAGAAAGAAAGAAAGAAAGAAAGAAAGAAAGAAAGAAAGAAAGAAAGAAAGAAAGAAAGAAAGAAAGAAAGAAAGAAAGAGAAAAAGAAGAAGAAGAAGAAGAAGAAGAAGAAGAAGAAGAAAGGAAGGAAGGAAGGAAGGAAGGAAGGAAGGAAGGAAGGAAGGAAGGAAGGAAGGAAGGAAGGAAGGAAGGAAGGAAGGAAGAAGACGAGAAGGGGAAAAGAAAGAGATGAGAAAGTAAGGGGAGGAAAAAAGGGAAGGAAGGGGAAGGGAAGGAAGGAAAGAGCAAGGGAGGGAAGAAAGAGCAAGGGAAAGAGAAAGGGAAAGGAATGGGAAAGGAAGGAGATGGCAAAGGGAAGGGGAAAGGAAGGAAATGAGAAGAGGAAGGGGAAAGGAAGGAGATGGAAGGAAGGAAGGAAGGAAGGAAGGAAGGAAGGAAGGAAGGAAGGAAGGAAGGAAGGAAGGAAAAGAAAGATGTTTCTTTTTCCTTACATTCTATAGGGGGTAAACAACATGGACATATAAGTAAATATAAAAACAATTAAAGTTTAAATCTGCACTAAGACTTTTGAGACATCCTGTTTAACCTAGATTGTAATGGGAGTAAAGGTGAGGTCAAGACATTAGATGACTCAGAGAAAATTTGAGGAAGAAGAGAATACTTTCAACTGGGAGATTCTAACAAAGCTTCAAGAAGGACATGGTCTTTGAATTGTGCCTGAAAGGAAGTTAGAAAGCTCTCAACAGGCAGAGTTGAAGGAGTGCATTGCAAGTATGGGGACAGCCAGTACGAATGCATAAAGGTGGGAGAGAGAATACTGAGTTAGGGAATAAGAGAAGTTCAGTTTGACTAGGACATAAAGCGCCTAAAGGAAAGAGTAATTTGAAATGAAGCATACAAGGCAGGCTGGAAACAGACTGTCAAGATCCTTAAATGCCAGATTAGGGAGCCTGTATTTTGTACTGTAGGCATTCTGTTTGTTAAGTAAGGGAGTGAATACAATGCCCTGACCTGTACATTCAGAAGGTTGTTTTGGCAGCTGTGAGATGAATGAGGCTTAGAGGGAAGGAGGCCTCAGGAAAGAAGAAATGTTAGGAGGTTAAAAATGGTGATAAGGACCTAAAAACCTCCAAGACCTTCCATTTAGCCTTCACACTCCCAGTGCAGCACAAATTAGGCATTTAATAAATGCTTGTTGGGTTGGGTGGCCCTGGCCTGAGTTAGAGTGGTGGCTGGTGTGAGTAAGGAAAAGGGGACAGAAATAAGAAAGATATGACAATAGCATCAGCAGAGCTTGATGACTGATTAGATTATGGAGGGGGAGGGAAAGGAAAGTGTCAGAGATGGCTGAGGTTTCCATCCCCATGAGTGGGAGGATCAAAGTGTCATCCACAGAAATAGAGAAGCTGGGGGAGGTGGGGGCTGGGAGAGACAGGTTTAGGTAGAGTGTTCCTTTTAAGATCCCCAAGGGGACTCATGTGACAACAACCTTGTGAGGTAGGTAGTTAAAATATCTCTATTTTGCTTGTCATTCGTGGCCCAAGGGGCACCCCACTTGAGCTCTAGGCTCAAATAGAACTGAATTCAGTCATAGGGGAGCCTAACCCCAAAGGGAGGCAATCCAGACTTTTTTCTTTCCCAGCAGCATACAAGATGGCTACACACATGGCAGAGAGAGAAATTCCTACCTCCCCCCCACACACCCCATCACTAGGAGTCCAAGGGAGAACTCTTACTGGTTGTATACCCAAAAAGAGGCTACCTCAAGAGAATAAAACTGACTCTCCTGATTCCTCATGGCCCATGGAGAGGGCAATCCTTCCAGGCTCAGTCTTTAATCCTCTTTAGTATGAACTCCCCATCCTTTCCTCCCCACCCCCATCCTAGAAACTAAGAGACTAAGCAAGAGCTTCTCCTCAAACATGTCCTTTAGCAAAGCGTCAGAATTCATATATCCCTTCCTACAGAAGAGGCAGCTAGGTAGTGAAGAAGAAAAAGGGCTGGGCCTGGAGTCAGGAAGACCTGAGCTCAAATCTGGTCTTGCATACTTACTGTGTGACCCTGGGCAAGTCATTTAACCTTAGTTTCTTCAATGGTAAAATGTGGATAAGAGCAACACCTACCTCAAAGAGTTTCGATGATAAAATGAGATGCTAATTGTAAAGTACTCAACGAGTGACTGGCACATAGTAGGTACTCTATAAATGCTAATGCCCTTCCCTTCCCAGAGAGCCAAAACTTGAAAGCCGAGCTACCCACCACTCAAAAAAGGTTAAGTGGTATTTACAGCTAATAGGCAAAAACAAGAATCTAACCTAGGTCTTCTACCTTTAAATCCACTGTACTCTTTGCTACACCATAGCAGTCTCCCAAAAACATTTTTCAAACTGCAATAAAAGACAGAAGATAAGTGCCAATTTGATTAATTGATATCATTTTGGAAGGAGGTCTCTAGTGAAGCACTATTAATGCTCTCCTTGGCTCGGAGCTGCTCAACTTCCCTTTTTAAATCAATGAAAGGACATCCAATTTGCCAATGACATAAAGCTGGAAGTAGCAGCTAATATTTTGGATGACGGAGCTGGTATCCAAAAAGATCTCAATGGACTAGAATGATGAGCTGAAACTAATAAGATTAAAGTTTAATAAAGACAAATGAGAGGCAGCAGGGCACAGTAAATGGAGGGGCCAGCTTTGGAGTCAGGAAGAACTGTCTCTGACACACGCTATCCATATGACCATGAGCAGGTCACTTCAACTGAGAATGACCCAGGCACCTCTGTAAAATTACAAGTTACAAGCAAGTTGCTAATCTGAATTTGTGGAATGAGTTTTTACTCTAAGGAGTTATCCATATGGATTAAACTCAGGTAAAAATCAACAAACCAAAAAAAATGTAAAATACTATACATGGGTTCAAAAAGTCAATCATACAAGTAAAGTATGAGAGAGACACAGCTAGAAAATAGTTTCTATGTGTAAAACTTGGGGCATCCAACATCTTGCTGAGTTTCTCCTAGACATGACTAACCTAGGTTCAAAGAAGTTTGTGGTTACGTATCCACTCAAAACCAGAGTTCATGAGATCCCATTGCTCAGAACATATTCCAAGGAGGTCAAAGACCAGAAGGTCCAACACCTTCCAAAATATTCATTTGCCCTTACTCTATTTTTTTTTGTTTATAACAAAAAAAAATTGAAACAACATAGATATCTATCAATTAGGGAATGGCTAAACAACCTGCAGGGAATTAATGTAATGGGATATTTTTTTGCCATAAGAAATGATGAATATAAAGAATTTCACCAAAATGGGAAGACTTCTATGCTTTGGTCTGGAGGAAAGTAATCAGAAACAGGAAAACAATCCACATAATGATATCAACAATAGAAAAATGAAATGGGATGCTGAATAACTTACAGTCAAACAATTAGCACAACGCCTGGAATATAGTAGGTGCTTAATAAATGTTTGTTGACTGACTAACCAAACGTGGTTCCAGAGAAAAGTTGAGAAAATACACCTCCCTTCCTCCTTTCACTTCAGAGGTGGTACATTGGAAAAAGTCCCAGCTCTAAAGTAAAAGGGCTTGGGTTCAAAGCCTGTTTCTCCTACTTAACAACTGTGTGAATCACCCAAGTTCCCTAGGTCTCAAAGTTTTCTCATTAGAAAAATTAGAGAATTGGCTTTAATGACTTCTGAAGGTCCTTCCAGTTCTAAATTCAATAATCCTAAGTGTGATACTATGGATTTATAATAATATACTGAAATAGATTGTGGTTGATATATCAGTTGGTTTTGCTGAATTATTTTTTTAAATCTCTCTTACAAGGGAAGGCTTATTGGATAGGGATAGGGAAAGGGATGTATTTGGAAACAAATGCAGCGTATAAACAAAAGGAATAGTTTTTTTTTTTTTAAACATAGCTCACAGAACAAAGAGAACAATTTATGCAATAATGACAACATTGTAAAACAAACAACTTTGAAAGACATGAGAACTCTGACAAAGGGAATGACCATCCACAGTTCCCAGAAGACCCATGATGAAACATGCTCTCCATCTCCTGACAAGGGAAGTGATAGATTCAGGATGCGGAATGAGACAATTTTTTCAGATACTGCCAATATGGGGATTTATTTTTACTAGACCATGTATATTTGTTACAAGGACTTTATTTTTGTTTTCCAGTAAGGAGCAGGAAAAGAGGAGATTAGGGAGAGAAAATGGATTTTTGTTCATTGAAAAAAATTAACTTAAAATGTAACTATAGCTCACCTATGTATTTACTTTTCCTCATCAATCAGAGGAAGCCATTAGTTTCACTCAATTCAACAGGCATTTATTAGGGCCTCCTACATATATGACAGGCTTTGTGCTGGACACTGAGAATCAAACAGAACAGTCCCCTCACTCTAAGCACCAAGTTTTTCCAAACAATCCTGGCTAGTTGGTATCGACAGGCTGAAATCTGTTAATAAGTCTGGGGCTTTTCAGCTTCTACTTCTTTCTCCCTCAAGGCAGGGTGTCTATCAGAGAATTATCACTCTTACTTACTCTTACTCTTATTATCTTCTTAGTTAGAAATTCCTGATGCTTCCCCACTTTTTGGAAGGTTGCCCTTCCAAAAATGGAAGATGATGATGGTTGTGATGGAGATGGTAATGGTGATGATGATGATGATGATGATGATGATGATGATAAGGGGAATAAGCATTTATTAAACACCTACATGTTTCAGCACTTTTTACAAATATTTACCTAATTTGATCCTCATAACAACCCTGATGCCATTATTATTCCCATTTTTCAGGGCTTCTTAAACATTTTCCACTTGCAACCCCTTTTCGAGTTTCACAGCATTCGTTGGTGTTGAGTGACTGGAGGGCATACACAATGCAAGGTGAGCATGTCTTGTGTTCAGAACCAAGGCTGCTGCAGTAAAGTTGGATTGCAACATGGGCACGCACTGCCAGAAACACCTCACATTCAACGAGTTTGGTTTTCAATTAATTCTTGGTCATTGCACATCCAGAAACCTTTTACTGTTGCCAAATTTATATGGGGTAGCGACCCACAGTTTAAGAAGTGCTGTAAAGAATCTGGGGTAGACAAAGGTTAAGTAATTTTCCCAGGGTCAGATAGCTTATAAGGGTCCAAAGCCATATTTGAACTTGCATCTTCCTGATTCTGGGTCCAACACTCCATTCACTGTACCACCTAGCTGGCTCTAATTCCAAAAGCCCTCTGGGTCCCAGGCCGCCCCCCCCCATTTTCCAATCCTTCAAATTATTTTGGTCTCATATGAGTAGGAGGTAGAAAGGCACATGAATAAATATTGAGCCCAGTGGGCTCAATTGTCTTTCTCCTTGTCAAGTCACACTCCTGATCTTTGTTCATACCCATAACTCCAAGATGCTGCCCCTCATTACTTCAAGGAACAACAGGGTCTTTGGACTGGGGAAGAGAGAGAAGGGCCACAATGCAGCTACTGAAGGTCAGTGTCAGGAGAAGGGATAGCAAGGACATGAAATGAGGATGCTGCTGTTTACTGGGGTTGGCTGGCAATTTCACTCACCCTGCTCCATTTAAAAGGGCTGCAGCCCTGTGAGGTCTGACGACCCAGCCAGTTACCAGACACCTGAGATGCAGAACCACCCATCCTCCTGAGTTCCAATTTGCAAAGATTCTCATTCTTAAGCCAGAAGGAAGCCAATTTCAAAGTTTCTTCATTTACAACTGATGACCAGTCTTGAGGGAAGTGTGAGTCAAACATCCTGTGGGAGTTATGTTGTTACGCTCCTTTGCCTGATCAAAGGAGGATTGAACTATACATTTCATAGAACTCCTGGACATAGCTCAATCCTACATGAGGCAGAAGGAAAAAGGAAGAGGGAGACCTCTGAGATTTGGGAGAGCAACAACCTCACAGTCACTTCTTCAGTACATGCCTCATATGTTTTATTATGTGTCATATTCTCTGGTTGTTAAGTAATGCTTATTTAATCTTTAATTATGCTAAAAGTAAAAATATATGCAGCATTTCAGCATGTACCTGCCTCCATGGGGAACCAAAGTCCCATGACCAGAACTCACTGAAATAAACTATGCATGTTCAAAAGGAGGCAGAATTAGCCTGTGGATGGGGGCTTGATCAGGTTCATCTTCATTCCACTGATTGGTCAGATGAATTAATTGGTCAATCAATTGATTGGTTGATGAAGTAGCATTTATGTGCCAGGCACTGTACTAATCATGGGCAATACAAATCCAAGCAAGCAAAACAGTCTCTGCCCTCAAAGTATTTGCATTCTAGTAGGGGAGAACATCACATGGAGAAAGGGACAGCTGGATTTGGAAAGCAGGATGGAGAGGGGGATTTGGAAATGGCAGGGTAGTGTTGAAATGACTTCATTCTGAGAAATGCAAGATGAAAACTCACCAATCTAAGCCCAGGGTCCCAGGGCAGGAGTCAGAGATCTACAAATCCACCCAGCCAGAGGTGTGGCTGGTATTAAAATATTTAACAACTAAGTCTCTAAGAAAAAGTGTCACAACACAATTACAAGTTTAATTTGTGTTAATAATATTTTCTTTATTACTTTCTTCTGTCTAGATAATCAAAGATATTGACAAGTTGTGGTGTGTCCTGAGGAGTACTACCAGCATCATGACAGTAATCATTCAGTAAGCATTTATTTACTAAACATCCACTGTGTTCCAGGAACTGTGTTAGGACCTGGGGATACAAAGTCAAAAGTGAAACATCCTCCAGGAATATCCTATCTGAGGAATATAGACAAAGTAAATACAAAGTAATTTGAGAAGAGCACGAGGAATCAGGAGGAGGAAGGGGAATCAGGAAAGGTTTGATGTAGAAGGTGAAAAGAAACTAGGTGGTGCAGTGAATGGAGGTCCAGGCCTGGAGTCAGGGAGACTCTTCTTCATGAGTTCAAGACTGGCCTCAGACACTTACCAGCTGTGGGACCATAGGCAAGTCATTTAACCCTGTTTCTTGTCCAAGAGGAATAAGAATTTTTGTGGGGCCCTGCAAAGCAGAATTAGGGACAAAGGATAGAATTTAGCATATGGTAGGATGAGTTGGGGTGGGGAGGATGAGGTAGTAGGAGGGTAATTAGAGCCAGAATGGATCTTAAAGGTCATTTTGTTCAATCCCCTCATTTTACAGGGTAAGAGACTGAGGATCTCCTACCACTAAAGCCTCTAAAGAGAAATGACAGATCCAAGGTCATCCTAGTTGTAAGTGCGTTGTTGAGAGGCATATTTCACTTAAGTGTAAGGAAAAATATTTCCTAACCATTTTGTTGTTATTCAGTCATATCCAACTCTCATGACTCCATTTGGGGTTTTCTTGGCAAAGATACTGAAGTGGTTTGTCATTTCTTTCTCTAGCTCATTCTACAGATGAGGAAACTGAGGCAAACAGGGTTAAGTGACTTGCCCAGGGTAATGAAGCTACCAAGTGTCTGAGGCTGGATTTAAACTCAGGAAGATGAGTCTTCCTGACTCCAGTTCTGGCTCTCTGTGCATTATGGTGTTACCTAGATGCCCTTCCTAACCATTGTTGTTGTTTGTCCTTCCTTCTCGAAGAGGACCAAGACATCAAGAAGGTGATGCTATGACTTGCAAGCGAATTGGATTTAAGCTGTGCAAAGTCACCAGCTTCACTTGCTCCTCCAAAGCCATCTGGATTTGGTGGCAAGATAAAGATCATCTATGGCCCCTCCCAACCATTAGAACCTTACAAAAATGGGATGGGTTCCCTAGGAAGGTAGTGAGCTTCCTCACCTCTGGAAGTCTTTGATAGTCAGTCAACAAACATTTATTAAGTGCTCACTTTGCTAATTGATGGGTCTGCAAATAAAGAGAAAAACAAAGTCTCTGCAATCAAGAAGCTACAGGAAGAGTCTGGGTGATGACTTTTCAAGAGGGAAGGAATCCCAAGTAGGTATGGGTTTAGGGTTTAATTTAGACAACCTCTGAGAAACTGGGATGACCTCTATGAATTGATGCTCATTTCAAGACTTGGCCACCAGGTCTCAGCTGCCTCCTCATTCTACTCCTACAGACTCTCCTCTCATCAGTGAGCTCTTCTGGGAACCTCATGTCAGGGAATGGTCTAGACCAGCCATCTCTCATTCTCTGGATTTCACCACCACGGCCCTGCATGGGTTCCTCATCCCCCACTCCCAACCTCAAACACACACACATTCTCTCTCTCTCTCTCTCTCTCTCTCTCTCTCTCTCTCTCTCTCTCCTTCCCTCTCTCTCTCTCTCTCTGTGTCTCTTTCTCCCTCTCTATCTCTCTGTCTCTCTCTTCTTTGTCTCTTTTTCTCTGTCTCTCTATCTATCTCTCTCTCTCTTTCTCTCCCTCTCTTTCTGCTTTTTAGCTCCCTTTTATGTGTTTCTTCCACTATGATAATGGAAGTTCTTTGAGGTCAGGAATTGTCTTTTTGCTTATTCCTAGCACCTAGCTCAGTGCCTAGTAAATAAGTACTTAATAAATGCTTATTGACTGACTGAGGCAATTGAGCAGAACTAAGAAAACAATTTATAGAAAGAACACAATATTATACAGATTAAAACAATTTTTTGAAAGATTTTAGAATCCTGATCAATGCATTGATCAACCATGACTCCTGAAGGCCAGAGCTGAAGCATTCCACTCACTTTCTAGCAAAGTAGTGATGGACTTATTGTGGTTTAAACCCAGGGACATCAAAAACTATTGTGGTGGGGGCTCTGCCCACCCAAAAACTGTTAGGGTTTCATGATCTGTTGTGGTGGAACCATCTCAAAGAATTGAGAGTCAGAACACCTCTAATCCAAACATAAGCATTTATCAAGATTGACACCTCTCATGAAGCGGGCTAAATTCCAAGAGCAACCAGCAACTTCAGAGAAAGCAAGATGGATTTTTATAGGGTAAATATGCAATTACATAACAGAAATTTACATAGAATATAGAAATATGATTAATCTTTAAAAATCAGGAGGAGTTTGTTAAGGGATTAGGTAATGGAGGAGGGGTCCCATCTATGGTTCGATGGTTAAACATTCTGGTCGTGCTGCCCTCCAATTGGCTAGCTATTGTAATCCTGTCTGGTCAAGATAGATAGTTAGGTATTATGGTCCTGTCTTGGGCTGATGTGATGGCTTGGATGATGTGATTGTGGCTGAATATAAGAACACACCTGTTTCTGTGGGAATGGGTCTGGGGGCAGTGACTAGGTAGAGGCAGTAGCTGGGTTCCCATCACATGGACACACCTGCTGTTTCTGTGGGAACTAAGAGTTCAGGGACACACCTGTTGTTCTAGTGAGCAGTGAGGCATATATGAAGAAGTTAGGACATGGCCAGGTGAGGGGAGGGGGGGTGTTGGTAGGTACAGTGGGGCCTATAATGAAGTTAGAATAATGGGGCTGAGGGCAGCTTTATTAGGATTCCACCAGACTCAGGATGCAGAATACAACACATTTCTGGACATGGACAACATGGAAGTTTGTTTTGCTGGACAAGGCATATTTTTATAGAGGATTTCTTTTTCTTTCCTTTTTTATTGTTCATTTTGGGACAGGGCATGGTCAAAGGGAAGGATAATAAGTACTCGTAAAAATAATTTTTAAAAAAAAGAGAAAAGGGATTTAAATGACCCCTTGTCTGGGTCCCCCTTTCAACTCTGACATTGTATGTAAATTGAGGAACACCAGTAGAAACTTCAATAGGAGTTCATAAGGAAAGAAGATGGGATTATAGCTAGGCCTTAAAAGACGAATAGTATTTGGAAAATCAGAGGGAACCAGTGAGGGCATTACAGATTTAGGGAACAGTGAAAAAGCATGTACCAGGGTTTGGTGAATGGATGATATTCATTTTGACAGGTGTAGGGTGGTCATCTACGGGTGTTATAGGAGATAAAAGGTGAAACTGACAGGGACTTTAGAAACCCTCTGGTCCAACCCTTTCATTTGACAGACTAAGGAAATTGAGACCCGGAGAGGAAGGAAACTTACCCCAGGTCACATGGATAAGTGGCTGAGCTGGGATAGCTTGAAGCCAAAATGTGGAGGTCCTTGGTAAAGAGCAAAAACAAAGTCTATGAAGCTTACAGATAGACTCTGACAAGCCAAGACATTAAGCATCCCTATCCCTTCCGGCAACACAGACAACCCAGGCCACACCATCCTGGACTGTGTTGTTCTTATTGCACCATCAAAATCCCCACCCACCTTAGAGCAGCTTAGGCCCTGCTCCTCCCCCTGTCCCACCCCCTCAGACTCAGAGTCATAGAGAGACAGACTTACCCCACCCGAATTTCTTGGAACCTACTAGGAGTGGCTGCTGATTCTTCAAATTTAGGAATAACATGTTCAGGCCCAGAGCAGAGGTGGGCTTGCTCTTCTGCCCACTAAGAGAGCACATGGCAGGAGCAGGAGGAGCCCTCAATCTCCCCCCTTACCCATTCTCCATCCCTTCTCCCTCTTCCCCCCTCCACTTGACATTAATGGGGTGTTGACCAAGGGTAGGGCAATCCAGAGAAAGTAGGAGAGACTGTCCCTACCCCGAAGGAGCTCCCCTCCCAAGGGAGAAGGAGATAAATATACATGTGAACGCGTGTAAATTCCCAGGCCAGGAGGGATTATTGTATTCCTTCTTGTATCCCTAAGGCCCAGCACAGGGCTTGTTACATAGTAGTAACTTAATAAATTCTTGGATATTGCATGATTGTTTGACAAAAAAGGAGGCAATGTGGTATACTGGGAAGAGTGTGGGATTTGGAGTCAGAAGTTGTTCGGTTGTTTTCTGTTGTGACCCCATTTGGGGTTTTCTTGGAAAAGATACTAGAGTGGCCATTTCCTTCTCCAGCTCAATTTACAGATGAGGAAACTGAGGCAAACAGGGTGAAGTGACTTGACCACAGTAACACAGCTAGGAAGTATCTGAGGCTGGATTGGAACTCAGGTCTTCCTGACTCAAGGCCTAGCACTCTATCCACTGCGCCACCCAGCTGCCTTCTGGAGTAAGAAGATCTGAGTTCAAATGCCAGCTCTGCCATTTACTACCTACGTGACCCTGGGCAAGTCACTCTTTCTTTGGCAATCAGTTTCCTTGGTTATAAACTGAACAAGGGGGGCGGCTAAGTGGCACAGTGAGTAAAACCCCAGCCCCAGAGTCAGGAGGACCTGAGTTTGGTTCAGGCCTCAGACACTTAAAACCCACACAAAAAAACTAGCCGTGTAACCTTGGGCAAGTTACTTAACCCCATTGCCCTCCAAAAAAAAAGGTAGGTAAATAAATAGATGGATGGATGGATGGATGGATGGATGGATGAATAAATGAATGAATGAATTGAACAAGGGTTGGTCTAGAATGAATTCTAAGTTTCCTTCCAGCCCTAAATCTGCAATCTTGTAATGGGGGAGACAGCCTCTGCCCTCAGAGAACTCCCAGCCTGATGAAGGGGACAAAGCAGACACATGAACATGTTGCTAGCCAGCACACATACACACACACACACCCACGACAAAAAGTGAAGTCATTGCTGTACCAAACGCAATACTAGACAAAGAAACATAAATGGAGCATACATTTCTGAATCTCCAGAAAGAAGGAAAACAAAGGACCCACCGGAGGATGATTCAGGGCCCCACTGGCTGTATTTACACAGCTTTAACTTTGGAAAAAACATGCCTATAGACACACAGGGTGCGGCTGATTCTTCCTTGATACCTCAGGATGTGTGTAAGGGTAACCCCACAACACCCCTCCCTGACGCTCCTGAGGTCTGAGAGAACATTCCAGTCTCATCCACTCATTCTGTGCCATCCTCGGGCTAGAACATGCAGGCATTTCCTCCATCAGGCCTTGGGATACCCAAAGTCAGCCTGTGGTACCACGAGGCCCTTGCTGGAAAACCCCCACCAGTGATGACATTTAAGCAAAGGGAACTTGAGGGTAGGGTGGAGCCTGCTTCAGTGTGGTCCTTGGGGTGAGCTTTGTAGAAAGTGGGAACTAATCCAGGTCCTATCTCTGCCAATAACTCTCTGGGCGATCGTGGGTAAGTCAGTTCCTCTCTCTCAGAGCTTCAGTCTCCTGCTCAGAGGGCCAAGGACCAGATTAGGTCCCTTCCAGCTTCCAGGTCTCTCTGATTCATCATACCACACACAATAGGCAAACAGTAGCAGATTTTAGGAGGGGGACAAAAAAACCCTCCTTCCTGAGCCTCCCAATTCAGACTATTCTCATTGCTCTGGGCAGACCTGGAACTTGGAGAGAGTTTTTGAGACCTTCCTCTTTTCTGATTGCCAGTTCTTGTTCCTAGATGGCATCTGCCCAAAGACCTGAAAGGAAACCTTCCCTTTTTTGTCCTTTCTTTAGGGATGGGCAAAAAGAAAGAATATGTGGTCAGAGGCTCATGAAGCTAGTTATAAGAGGTATACTCAGTCAGCCCTGAGGTGAGGGTAGCTGACCCTGTTCTGAGAGGATTAAGAAATCCAATTCAACAGGAATTTAATTCAAGGATGTGCAAGATAGCACTGGGGATAGCAGAAATGAGACAGTCCCTGCCCACAAGGAGCTTATATTTTAATGGAGGAAAGAGCAGGTACCTAGATAAGTAAAAACAAAATACAAAGTAATTGGGGGGGGGGGGTGATGAGGAAGCACTAACTGCCAAAAAGATCATAGCCATAAAGCTGGGAGGGACCTTAGAAGTCATTACCTTCAACCCCTCATTTTACAAAGGGGGAAAGTGAGACACAGAGACCTTGCCTAGGATTTCACTGGTATCAAGTGGGAGAGCAGAGATTCAAACCCAAATCTTTTGATGGCAGATCCAGGGCTCTTCTATTGTACCACACTGTTTGCTTCAGGAGATGACACATTAGCTAGGGAAATAGGTGTCCCAAGAGATGGCAATGAAGAGGGAATGTATCCTAGGCATGGAGAACAGCATATGCAAAGGCACGGAGATAGGAGATGATGTGCTGTATGTGAGGAACAGCAAGAAGTCCAGTTTGGCTGGAATCTAGAGTATGTAAAGGAGAGAGAGTAATATGAAATCAGTCTAGAAGGAGAGGTTGAAGCCAGATTGTGAAATGCTTTAAATGTCAAATAAGTTCATTTGTTTTTTTTTTTAATTTTTATTGTAGAAGCAATAGCGAACCACTGAATGTTTTTGATTGAGTGACGTGGTCAGGCATGAACTTTAGGAATTCTAATTGGAGAGGGGAGAAAGTGGAGACAGGGAGACCGACTAACAGTCCAGATGAAATTTGACAAAGGGCTGAGCTGAATTGAGATGGTGGCTGGATGAATTGGCAGAAGGGTACAGATGTGAGAAATGTATAGGTAGAATTGCTAGGACTTGGCAACTGTTTGGATACAAGTATCAAGGAAAGAAGAAGCCCTACATATCACTGTAGGGTTGCAAAATTTGGGGAATGGAAACCTGATCATACCATCAAAAGAAATAGAGAAGTTTAAAGAATGCTTAAATTTGGGGGCTTGGGGAAAGAATACATACATACAGATAGACAGACAGACAGACAGACAGACAGACAAACAGACAGACAGACAGACAGACAGACAGACAGACAGACAGACAGACAGACAGACAGA